>NC_051079.1:14886434-15200684 GCF_004664715.2 Peromyscus leucopus
AGAGGCATCTTCATCTAGACCATTACCAAACACTGTGTGTGTGCTGTTTGTCAGTCGCTCTGAATCCCTATGCAGGTGCTCTGAGCATTTAAGGGTAGCTGCCAGGGACTGGGATATATACACATATATAGATATATACATACATATGCACATAGCCCAGTCACTCCAGAGCTGTGTGTAAGCACAAGGATCTGAGGTTGCTTCCTGGGACCACATTAAAAAACAAACAAACAAACCACGTTGTGTGTGGTGGTATGCTTGTAATCCCAGCACTGGGGAGGCAGAGCCAGGGAGATCCTTCAGGCTAGCTGGACAGCCACCCTGGACTACTTGGTTAGTTTTAGGCCAATAAGAGACTCCATTTCAAAGTAAGTAAAAAAAATAGAAATAAAGGTGAGTAGCTCCTGAGTAGTGGCATATGAGGCTGTCCTCTTGACTCCACATGTAGTCATATACACATGAATACGCACATCCATCCACATTTTAAAATTAAAAACGTAAAGATGGTCCTCCTGTAAGTCTGTCCAAGCAACAGTGTGTGTTTTGCTCTAGATGTCATGGGGACCTGATAACTGCTTCCTCATTCTACTGGTCACCTGGTCACCACCTTCTTTTTGCAACTGGTAGAAGGTATACAGGAGCCTCCTGGGACAGAACATTTTCTTCCACAAATTTCATCTCTGCTTTAGTGGGCCCTTTAAGCAGCAGGCCCCGGGTGCTGGCTGACACGAGCCTGGCAGTCCATTAAACTTCCCTGGCTTTCTCTCATACATCATGCCTGCCAGGTCTTCTTTCTGCGTGTCCATGACTGATGGTTGTGTATCTAAATGCAAGGCATTGCAATTTTCCTCATTGATCAGACCACAGTTCCAGCCTCAAGATAATTGGGAGTTCTGTCTTGGCCATTTATCATCTTAACTGTTAGTGCCAGTTTTATATAACATAAATTTAATAAGCTATGCCTCTTTATTATAGACCAGAATGCCAAGGAGGGAGAGAGTGTGTGGATCCACCAGCACAAGCTGCATGACGGCGCTGATTAGTCGGGGTGTTTTAGGGTCACAGTGAAGTAAGTGGGAGCTGCCTAGCTGACCATCAATCTATTCCTCTTTGTTGCTCCCAATGCCTTTTCAAGGTCTTTCTGAAATCAGGATGTACTGCATCTCACAGCACGTGCTAAGGCTTTGGGGTCCAATGCATCCTTCGCATGGGTTGCCTTTTCATCTATAAATGGAGATAGTCTGTAAGATGAGTAAACACGAGTGTGTAAAAGTCTGAACACTGTTCCTGGCCCTGTGGCCTGCATCATTTGTTAATAGCTCTTTTTCCCAGAAGCCCACTCAATATCCTAATTTAGAGATGTTCTCAATTGAGACCACTGGGCCCGATGTTTTCCCCTCCTTCCCTCCCTCCCTCCCTCCCTTCCTCCCTCTCTTTCTCCCTCCCTCCTTCCCTCCCCCTTCTCTCTCTTAAGCATCCATACAAAATTTTCCTGGAGTATTTTTTTTTTTTTCAGGGACCAGTGCTGAGTTCAGAAGCTGTAGGATGTCATTTTTGGAGTCCATCTGCTCACATCCTCTTTTTGGTAGTTGCTGTTCCATCTGATTTTGTACTGTGGGAGCCTTCTGTCAGCCCTAGCCCTGCCCCTGACTTGCCCCAGGAATGCAAGGCAGGTTCCTACAGAGCAGCTTACAGCTGGCCTTTGTGCCTGCAGTTTCTAGGGCTTTCATGCTGTGGTGGCAGCCCACATTTGGCTTTCAAGAACTCATGGAAACCATCACACCTGAGCATTTCCTGCTGCTTGGCAGGGTGGCGCCACCTTTCTCCCCCTGTCCTCAGCGAGGCCTTTGCAGATACCTTTTCCTCTCTGTAAAGAAAATTGCCCCTCTCCCCGCATTTCAAGCCACTTGCTCTCCTCTGCACCCCCAGTTCCGTGGCAGGCTCAGTATCAGTGGCGAGTTTAATGGTTTTTTTTTTGCACATGAGTGTATGCATATATGTGGGTGCGCAAGAGTGTGTAGGTGAGAGGATGATGTCGGGTGTCTTCCTTGATTGCTTCCCACCTTGTATTCTTGAGGCAGTCTCCCACTTGAACCCAGAACTCCCCAATGTGGTTAGTCTAGCTTTCTTTGGGGATGTCCCTTCTTTACATCCTGCATCCTGGGATTACAGATGGACCATGAGGCCCACTCAGCCTGTACGTAGGTGTGAGGCTCCAAACTCCAGTCCTTATGCTTGTGTGGCAAACATGTGGCTGCTGAGCCATCTCCCCAGCCCTCAGTTTGGAGATTTTCTTACTGCCAATCTGAGAGTAATACCCTCTGTGGCTAAGTAGGAAAATATCTGAATATATATTTAAATAGAATTATATATATACTTTTTTTTTTTTTTTGGTTTTTCGAGACAGGGTTTCTCTGTGTAGCTTTGCGCCTTTCCTGGAACTCACTTGGTAGTCCAGGCTGGCCTCGAACTCACAGAGATCCGCCTGCCTCTGCCTCCCGAGTGCTGGGATTAAAGGCGTGCGCCACCACCGCCCGGCTAAACTTTTAAATATATATATATTAAAACTCTCACTGTAAACATATTTAACACCATGAAATCTGCTCAGCCGTTGAATTCTATATGGCCTAGCTAAAGAAGTTACCAGAACATTAGTCAGTTCCTTGAGTAGTACCTGTTGTCTTAAATCAGTACTGGATCTGGATCTTATGTTTATTACTTCCAAATGACTTGAGTTAATACATGTTCCATTAATAGAAGTTGGGCTAATATTAATTTTCATAATGAAGCTAATGACAACAGATTGAAGAAAAAAACACGAGCTTATGGATGTTCTAAACATCTTGTTAGCATTATAAAAACTAACACATTTAAAGCTTTTCGGTGATTATGAGAATAAAATGTTCTCATTGTATAAAACTAGAAATTTTAAAAAGTAAAAACAAACAAACAAAAAATACTATCTGGAAATGCTACCAAAATTAATGATGATGATTAACCTTGCAACCTTTCTTTCCATTTTTCTTAGATTTTTTTTCTTATATAGTAAGTCCTAAACATACTCTAAACATTTTCTGTGTCACTGTAATATTTAAAATATTAATTATTTGATGTCTGTATAATAGTCTCTTGCATGACTGAGCTGTGACTCACTGGAGTTCATTTCATGTTTCTCATGTTGTCAGTCAAGTGGCCTCAGATTGGACGCTATATTTGAAGATATTTTAATATCATTAAGACCTGTTTAGTGAGTGAAGTTGCGTTTGAACTTTGCATTTGTCAACATTTCATTAGGTAGTTCTTCTAAAGCTCCTTTCCAAATACTCCCCCAGTGTACTCATGCGCTATTGGCAGGATGATAGTGGCCACAGAGCCCATGTCCTCTGTAGAGCTCACCCCTGGCTCCTCTGCCTGTGCACCCCCAAGTACAAATTCCAATGTTTATAATTTCCTTTGTGCGTGTGGGTGCACTTGTGTGTGCTGGTGTTTGGAGGCCAGAGATAGATCCCTGGTGTCATTCATATTTTAGACACTGTTCACCTTGTATTTTTTGGACAGGGTCCCCCACCAAGTATTCTAGACCGGCTGGCCAGTGGGTCCTTAGGGATTCTCTTGCCTCTTCAGCACTAGGATTACAAACAAGCTACATCTTCCCCTTTATTAGCATAGATTCTGGAGACTGCACTCAGGTCCTTATCCCTGCACCGCAAACACTACCACCTGAGTCACCCCCCCCCACACACACACATACCCTCACCATGTGTCATTGCATATTTGGTCTCTTAGATGCCCCAGGATGAAACCAATCTCAATGTGGGAGAGAAGGGGGACTTTAAGATCAGGTTTCATAAGCCCTTGCCTTTGGGAGATACCAGAGTGAGAGACCTGAGGATGAGGCCAGGCCTCAGAAAGACAGCCAGAAGAGGAGGCCCCAATGGCAAAATTATCACTCTTTTAGTCCATGCTGTGGCTTCAGGGAACGTATTTGGGTCCTCTCCACCCCCAAGAAGCTTCTCTCTAAGCTAGCCTTGCTGCTTCGTCATTCACAGATGTATTTTCCCTGTGAGAGTTGGAAATAGAAGCGGGACTGGAACTCTGATGTATTGGAGAAATTATTTTGGCCACTCCATGTAGTTAAAAGGATATTTATTTAATGGCGTAACTCACAAATTAAGTGAAAGGTAGGTCGCAGGGTCTGGGGAAGGTGTATTGCAGTCCAGCAGTGTTCTCCGGAGCTCTGCACAGTCCACCTTCACTGCTACCCACTACACTGATGCTCTAGCCGTGGGAGAAAGAGTGGGAACTGGTGGTTTGAACCTGGAACACGTTTGGAAGAATACAAAACCATAAGTAGCCAGCATTCCCTTTCTCCAAGGCAAATACGTTCCCTTTTCTAGGATGGTAGAGGGACCAAAGGACAGCAGAGGCAGGAGTTCTGGGAGCCATCCCAGGAGGTGCCCGGCATGCTTGGGCTCAATTTGTCAATGCTCTTAGCCTCCCCCGCCCCCACCCCCAGGGCTTTGTCTCTGTCTGCCTGGCACCCTGTGTACTCACTTCTTGGAGACTCCTGGCAACCAAGCTCTCCTGAGAACACATTCACCATGCCAGGCTTACCTGCTGTCTGCTGGCATGCCTCCAGGCCTAGTTGTTTGTAGAAGAAAGTTCTTTGACTTGGGAAATATTATCTATCATATTTCCACAAAGCATGTGTTTTGAGCCAATAGGAAAGTTGGGGCTCTTCACTGGCTAAGGGCAAGAATCTGTTTGACCTGTGTTTTCCTTTGGTTTCATTTAGAAATTGGCCATGTAACAAGTTATTGTAGGGGTTTTGTACCCCAAACTGGGCATGCTGCTTCCTGTAAAAGCACCCAAGCTTGTTGATTTCCTTCAACCAATATTTCATTCTGCAAGCAATAACAAGATGCCCCTTGACTGGCATGTTCATTCGAGGCTTTGGTATCCCTTTCTCCACAGTAAAGGGACGAATTAATGTTACTTTATTAATTGACCCTTTTCTCTTTTTTTCACATTTTATTTGTTATGTGTGTGAATGTGGGGGGGGGGTATGTGCATACCATGGCCCATGTGTGCAGGTCAGAGGACAACTTGCATGTGTCAATTCTCTCCTTCCATCATGTGGTTACCAGGGGTCAAACTCAGGCCATCACGTTGAGTAGCAAGCACCTTTACATGCTGAGCCATCTCTCAGGCCCTCAAATGACTCTTTGTAATGACCCTGAGTATTCTCTGGAAAATTTAGCAAAGTGGATATTTTCTGATGTTTGCACACCTCTATTTAAATAAAGTTCCAGCTAGACTCCAACTAAATAAATCACAGTAATTTGTAACTTTTCTGTTTTGTTTTTATCTTCACCATCGTTGGACAGCTTGCTCTGTTTTATACTGTACAGAATTTCTTACTCACTGATTATTGTCTTAAGGGCTACCCAGCTTCCCCCTGGGCTACTTAACTGTTCAGAGTTGGCTTCCTTTCTGTAGACTTCACTATCAGAAACAGGCAGCTGTCACTTGCTGAGGCCAGAGCATAGGGATTTGGTGCAGGTGACTTCCTGTCCTGGCTTATGTGCCAACCCTGATCATTTTTATTCCCCATGAATCCCTGTGAGCCGAGGCCCAGGGTTCTGTGCTTGAGGTATTGTGTTTGAGCCTCTGCTTTATTTCTGATAATTACCCACGTCATGTTGCGGACAGTCTGTTAGAGTTGAGAAGGGAAAAATGCAGGAGACTAAGACTTTTGTTGAATTATTTACTAATTATGAAGAATCTTGGGCCTCAACTTGAGCTGTTTGCTTAGGGAGTCTCAACTTGAGAGTATGACATTAGAATAAAATATTAGGTAATGAGCTTAAAGATGCATAACTAAGGGGCTGCAATTGTGTGTGTGTGGGGGGGCAGGTTCTCACTCTGCAGACCAGGCTGATCTGGAACTGACTGTAGCCCAGGCTAGCCTCAAACTTAGCAGAGACCCTCTTGCCTCAGCTTCTAGTGTTGGTTTTAACAGGCACGAGCAAGCCAGCATGTCTGTTTGATTTTTTTTCTGATATCTAGACTATTCTAGAGTATAGATAAATGTAAAAACAATATGGTGAAGCTTTATAGATCAGGGTGCTTTACAGCTTTTAATCTAGTTTAAAAGATCAGCACCTGTCTGTAGAGCACACATCTATGCTACTTCAGTGGGAAATGAAACAAAAATTACACGTGTTTTCTAAACCCTTTTGTAAGTCCTAAGGTTGGGAACTTGTTTTCTTTTTGTGGTCATTGAGATTCAAGGGAGGAGCTAGCACTTTGAAATACTTGGATTTGTACTTAATGAGCAGCATATTTGACCTGCTCACTGTATTTCTTCTGTTTCCTTAAGTACAGTGAACTGTGTGTGACATTCCAGTTTAAACATCTTAAGAAACT
Organism: Peromyscus leucopus; assembly: GCF_004664715.2. Lineage (NCBI taxonomy): Eukaryota > Metazoa > Chordata > Mammalia > Rodentia > Cricetidae > Peromyscus > Peromyscus leucopus. Next base: position 14,892,864 of record NC_051079.1, read on the forward strand.
GCCTTGTATTCCTTTCCTAGGCTTCTGGTCACTGCATTCTGTCTAAAACCTAGACACTCCCTGTAAGTGAACAGGAAAACCAAGCCCTAGTAAAGCACAGTGGTGGTACTGCTCCCCACCCCAGCCTCTCTGAAATGAGCATGACATTGGAATCCAGAATATGTGTGGGATATGGAGGCTCTGTCCTTGGTTACTTAACTGGCATTTTGGCTTTCATGAAGGCCTTGCAGCCTATTCTCTGCTGACTAGGAGCATAGATTCTGAAAGAGTGGGTGCAGCAGAGTAGAGCTCAGTCCAGCCACCCTGCAAATGTGTTCATCTTCAGAAAGTACGGTGGCTGTATGTCCCTGGCCTCTGCACTCTTTTCATACAAAGGGACTATCGCAGATTCCTGCTTAGCTCTATGTTTTAGAATAACATAGGATGCTGTTTTCCAGGGCTGGGCATGTAGCTTAGTTGGCAGAGTGCTTACCCAGTACCTGTAGCACCTGTGAAGCTCTGAGTTGGAGCCCCAGTACCACATAAATCTGAGTGTGACTTTATAGATGTAGCTTCTCTGACTTGTTTTAGGAGATAAAATCTGACAGCAAACTCCCTGTTCCTCTGCTGCATGGCTGCCTAAAGAAGATCTGAATACTACAAGACATGCCAACATGGAAGAGGGAAATTTCATGAGGCCTCAACCCTTCACAAAGAGCTGCAGGCTACTAAAGAATATTGAAAGCAGATGGACTAGTCTTCCCCAGGGAAGAACCCCCCCCCCACGCTGCAATTGGTAATCCAGTACCAAGTGGTCAGCCCTGAAATCATTTCCATACAAATAGCATTACATGGACAGAGCAGGTTGTGTTTATGTATTAGAAATGCACACACATGCACACACACACACACAAACACAATGTAACAACAATTAAAGTAAAATGAATTTGAGAAAGAGCAAGGGGCACATGGGAGGGGTTGGAGGGAGGAAAAGGAAGAGAGAAAAAATTTTAGTTATATTTTAATTTCAAAAAAAACATATTATGAAAAGACCCAAGTGTGGTGGTGTACACCTATAACCCCAGCAGGAGGGTTGGAGGTTCAACACTGGTCCTCACCTCTACACCGAACTGAGGCCCTAATATTTACCATGCAACAACAACAAAAAGCCCTCATAATTTTCTTGGTGACAGTGGACAAGATTCAAATAGAATACTTGTATTTCTTAGACTGTAAATCAAACAAAGGTAACAGAGCCCAAAGGCAGAACCTAGAGCCTGTGGGGATATTGATGTGGCGGGGGCCTTCCTGCCATCCCAGAGCTTTCCTGTTCCACTGAAGACAAGAGCTGGGCTAGCAGCTCCCAGCTCTGAGCTTCTCTGACTGCCACTACAGTGCTAGTGTAGATGTAACCAACCGTCTTATTAAATAAGAAACACAGAACCAATGCAAAGAAGAAAGCCAAGAGGTCAGAGCTAAGAGCTAAAACCTTACCCTTCCTCCTGAGGAGGTTCTACTGAAAGAGACCTACTTCCTGTGTTAAAGTCTTTATAAAGACTTTCGGTTCTGCCTTCTCATTGGTTGTAAACCCAACCACATGACTGCCTCGTCACTGCCTGTCTGTACAGACCTCTAGGTCTTCTATAGTTGGTATTGAGACTAAAGGTGTGTGTCTCCAATGCTGGCTGTATCCCTGAACACACAGAGATCTACCTAGCTCTGCCTACCAAGTGCTGGGATTAAAGGCATGCACCACCACCGCTCAGCTTTCCTATGGCTTGCTAATAGCTCTGACCCCTGGGCAACTTTATTTATTAACATACGAATAACATTTTAGTACAAAATAAAATATCACCATATGCTAGAACTGCCCTCTGAGGATACTCAGTGCCCCTCAGGTGGGTGACGCTCTCTGTGTGGGAAAGGGTGGTATGAGTTCTCTCTAAGTAGCTGATGGGCCATGTCCTTGAAGCACAGCCAGGACTGTGTTATACCCCCAGAGTCTCAAAGGGTACTGGGTATGGCCAGGGCTGTGTTATACCCCAGAGTCTCAAAGGGTACTGGACATGGCCAGGGCTGTGTTATACCCCCAGAGTCTCAAAGGGTACTGGGCATCCAAAGGGGCTCCTGACATTGTTGAAAGTGGAAGTAAAGACTCGTGGTTTGGAAAGGACTCAAACAGAGCCAGCCAGTCTACCCCACCCAGCTTTACCTCCTGAAGGGATATGCCCCTCCCCTTCAGCCCCTTAGGTTTGGAACCAGTGAGGCTGACTTCTTATTGCCATGTCGCCTGTCTGCTTCATGACTGTTGGACCATCCCATGGTGTCACATGCTTCGTGAGAACTGGATCAGCTCTTCCTGATTTTTCTCTCATGGCCAGACAGGTTGCCAGGGGCTTGACACATTGTAGTGAAACTGTTCGTAGTAGGATAGGGAGGAGCTGCGGTCGGAGCCGAGGAGTGGACGTTTGAGGTTAGAATGATACTTTGAGGGAATGGCGTGTCTGAGCCATGCAGTGGTGTATGCCCTGACATTCCTGCAGCTTATGCTCCCCCCTCCTCTTTTGGGATGCTCCCTCCTATTTGGTTTCCCGGTCAGGGAATCAAGAGAGCTGGCATCTCGGGATCTTGGGCCTTAAGGGCTCCTCTCTCACCCCGCCTCGTAGGCGTGACAGTTACAGGAAGCCTCAATGGGGGTAGTACTTCCAGGGCAAAGCTGGAACAGCTACCCACTGCAAGCTACCTTAAGCCTGCCTGCCCCTGCTCAACCACTGCCTCCCTTTTTTGCCTCTTTCCAGTGGATGTGGGCTGGGACTCTTAACAGCAGTTCCTACGCAAATGTGCGAATATGTCTAAGATGCATTTGGATTTTGTGAATTTGGGAATCAGACCAAAGGCCTTGTACATTCTACAAAAGCACTTTACTGCTGAGCTAGCTCTTTGGCACCAAGTAAAGATTTTTTAAGAACTTTGGGGCCTGGAGAGATAGCTTAGCAGTTAAGAGCCCTGGCTGCTCTTCCGGAGGACCTGGGCTCAATTCCTAGCACCCACATGGCAGCTCACAACTGTCTGTAACTTCAGTCCCAGGGGATCTGACACCTTCATACCAAGGCACAGAAAATAAAGTTAAATAAATTATTTTTTTAAAAAAGAACTTTGGTAAAGGCAGTGTGCTGGACTTTGAGGTCAGGACATATGGTCCCTGTGCTGGCTGCTTCACACTTTAGAGGGTTGTGGCTGTATTTCCCATACAGAAGGGCATCAAAGAGAGTAACTATCGGGTAAGTGAAGGATAGTATAGTATTATTTAGAAGTAATGTCCCCTCCCTACTTCCAAGTCTTCACAACACTGCTAATGTGGAATTTCTGAGTAGGAGCCCCGGATGCATCTGAAGATGAGTTGCGACATGCTTTCAATTAGTATCAGGAATTTGCCCCAAATTGATGTTCCGATGCTCTTGCCTCTAAAGCACTTTAATTATCTAATGTGCTTGTTATTCATTGGCATAGTAAAGCTTCTGAAAGCACCAAACATAAACGAAGTAGAAGCTAGTCACAGAACCCCTAAATATAGAAATGATGCTTAAGAATTTTTTAAAAATAAAATTACGGTGCCGAAAAAACCCTCAACAGAGCCTTCCAGCACAGGAGAGGAAGACATGAGGAGACGTCCATAGGTAAGCAGCTCTCCAGCAGAAGCAGTCATGGCTTAGGAATTCTGGGTGCCAGGGATCATGAAAGTCAAGTCCCATAACCACACAGGTACTCAGAAGGGCTCTATGGGACTGGCAGAGTCGGCCCTGCTGAGACCAGCCTCCCAGGAGTGCACTGTGCGGCCGCCAGGTTCTCTCCAGGAACCACAAAATGATGTTCTACCTCCGGGGGAAGCCGCCAAGCCCGGGCTTGCTGGGTTTGTGTTTATTTGAAGACATTTCTCCAGCTTTAAACATACAAAGCACAGCTCATTCTTCTGGCCCGCTACCCCCTCCTTCCCCAAAGCCTTGTCTTGTTGAGAAAATACTGCGGAATTTAGCCTCTTCCTAGACAGGAAGGAACAGAGAGATAGCAGGACCTGAGTTAGGGGGTAGGAACCCCCTAAAGTGTTTGGAGCCCCCCCCCCCGAAGTACTCAGTTCCCTGTGTGGTGGGAACACAAAGAGGATGAGGAGCCTGGGGGCTTCTTGACCTTCGCCTGATTGGGGAGGGCCTTAGCTTGGCTCGGGGCTGTGCCCTGTTCCATGCCACTGTGGTGGGCTGGAAGGAGATGCTCAGTGGAGATAGGCCACCTTCACAGGTAGTGGTGGCTCAATGGCTTCTGTGTCAGAGGAACTGTGCAGGCGTAGCTTGTGTTCTTAGGCACAGTAGCCAAATGTGTGCCCAGTGTCCATGTCTGTAGGGGTCCTTGTAGAAAAGACCACAAGTCATGATTAAAACATCCTGCTTTAAATCGTGTCCTTGCTGACCATGCAAATGCTTTTACTCGTCACTATTCCCTGAACAGCGCCATGAAACAGCTGTTCATACAGCATTTGCACTCCGTGGTGCTAAAAAGAATCTAGAGGTGACTTCAGGTACTCAGTTGTGGGGAGGATGGTTGTGGGTATATGTAAATACTATTCTGTTTTCTGTCACTCAAGCATTTATGGGCTTGGGGGTCTGTGGGGGTCCTCACTTCACTTTCCCATGGACATGGGAGGTGCCTCTGGAGCTAGCTCAGTCATGAGCAGGACGCAAAGAGAAAGGCTCTGAGAGGTGGTAATTGTCAAGGGGATCCTTTTCATTGAGGTGTTTTCTACAAGTGGGATTCCCCAGGCCTGTGTAAGAGAAGAGCAGGCCTGTAGGACTGGTTCCATGCAAAGAAAAGAGCTGGAGAGAAGTCCCCAAATTGGCAGTAAGCTGAAGTTTGCAGAGTGTGTGTCAGCGACATAAGACAAAAACCTTGGAGGCTACCATCATGGTCCTGGGTGGAGAGGGATGGGGGCATGACTTGAGAGAAGCTCTAACCCACTTGGATTCTGGAGCAGTGTGAGAACATTACAGGTGACTTCGAATGAGGCCTGTCGTGGGGGTCACGTCAAGAACAGCCCAGGCTGGTAGTGGCAGGTCACATGCAGTGAGAATGAATGAAAATCAAGTGATGATTTAACCACAGTGAAGCTGAGGTGTGGGATAGCTCCTGAGAGATGTCAAAGTTATGACAGCCTGGACCGGAATTTGGGTCAGGCCTAGAAAGCAGCAGACATTTAACATCTGATCTTGGATGAATTGTAAAACCCAGGGATAGGATAGACTTGTCTAGAGAGTGTGTGGAAAGAGAAAGAATGAACTCCCAGGCAGAAACTCTTAGATCTTCCCAAAGCCATACTGGACACTCTGAAAGAAAGAAGTGAGGGAGTCGCCATCAGGTGGGAGACTAGATGCCCTGTTCCCGGAGAGAGCAACCCTGTGTTGCGTGCGCTACTGAGGGTTGAGTGAAATCCAAGAAAACCATTGGATTTGATAGCTCACAGGCCACCATGGACCTGAATAACTAAACTGAGTAGTGGAGATAAGTTAAATTCCTGTCAGATTGGGCTAGAGAGTGCACGAGCTGCTTTTCTAGTTGGTGGAACAAAATATTCGGATAAAATGGACTTAGGAAGGAATGGTTTGTTTGGGCTTATATTTTTAGGATATGGTCCATCACGACAGGGATGGAGGCAGGAGCTTTAGGTGACTGGTCACATGGCATCCCCAGCCAGGAAGCAGAGGGAGATGAGTGTACGCAGCTCACTTTCTGCTTTTTGTTGAGTCTGGGATCCCAGCTCATGGAACGGTATAACCTATACTGAGAGACTCTTCCCACCTCCCTTAACCCAGTCTAGAAAATCCCTCACAGACATGCCCAGAAATTTGTTTCAGCAGGGATTCCAAGTCCTGTGAAGCTGAGCAGCAAGATTAATGACCACAGGGAATTGCTGGGAATTGGAGCCATGGGCTATAGGAACTCTTAGGAAAGGTTTGTGTTTGTTTGTTCGTTTGTTTTGGGGTTTGGGGTTTTTTGTTTTGTTTTGTTTTGTTTTTGTCTCAAGGGGAGCAAGGGAGCAGTCACCTGGTAGAGAGAGTGGGACCAAGGACAGGACAGGTACTTACCTGGTAGGTGTCACAGAAGAGAAAGAGCCTGGGGACAGAGGCGTGGAATGGCCTTGGAGAAAGGACTTGGGGCTGGTGGGATTTTAAACTGTCCCCTCTTCTACTAGTTTTTTCTTGTTGCTGTGACAAAGTAAATACCCAACAGGTACAATTTGGGGGAAGGAGGATTGATTTTTGACCCCTGGCTTAAGAAGATACAATCCAAAGTAAGGCAGCTAGGACCTTCTTGGACTGGGCAGACAAGAGTTGGAGCAAGAGACAGTTTCTTGGTTCAAGAAGCTTTCTTCTTTTCCCATCTTTTCTTCCATCCAAGTCCCCATGGGATGGTGTTATCCTTTCCTTCCCCACTAGGTAATTCTCTTTTCAACTCCCTCACAGACACACCCAGAAGCTTTCCTTAGTCTCCTAGGTGAGTCTAAATCAAGGTGACAATGATTGACCATCACCCTTTGAGCTGTACAATTGCCTGTTTGGGGTCTCCTCCCTTTTCCGTCAAGTCTGTCCTCTTTCACTGTGATGTGAGCACACGCCTCCTGGGGTCCCTGGGTCTCCCTCGTGGTGCAGAGCAAATGAAGAACCATTGACTGATAGATCGGTGCATTAGCAGACACCCCTAAACCCACTCTGAGTCAAATGTAGTTCTTGGCCTCTCCATTTAGAAGAGTCTTGTGGGGTTAAAAATGGCGCCGGGCGGTGGTGGCGCACGCCTTTAATCCCAGCACTCGGGAGGCAGAGCCAGGCGGATCGCTGTGAGTTCGAGGCCAGCCTGGGCTACCAAGTGAGCTCCAGGAAAGGCGCAAAGCTACACAGAGAAACCCTGTCTCGAAAGACCAAAAAAAAAAAAAAAAAAAAAAATGGCAGCAAACAGCTTGGGAAAGGATGCACAGCCTGAGGTTGGCTTGGTGTTCTGAGGTGCATCATTTGAACAGTTTTCAGAAGGTGTGTGTATGGCTATTGAGGGAGAGATTCTTGGTAGGAAGCAGGATAAAGAGAAGGGAAGTTTTGAGGGGGAGAGGGAGGAGCAACTGGAAGGTGGGAAATGAGCCAGAACCCCTCAGGACTGAAGGAGCTGGAGTCAGGAAGCCATGGTAGCTTCCATTGAGTGAGTTGCTCATGGTCTCTCCAAGGGTGAGTTCTACAGTGGGAAAGGAAGGTTCTGAGCTGGTTGCAACTCCTCACAAATGCTGAGCCATGGACCCAGGGTCTGTGAGTTCCAAGGCCCCAGGCAGCCTGGTATGCCTGCGTTTAAGTGCTGGGACTTGGCTCAGGTTCCATTTTGCTCAAGTTGGCACTCGTGACCTAGAACAAGTAGTTTGACCTGATGTGCCTTCTTCCTTATTGGAAAAATAAAAACCATGACTATCATCATTGGGATCACATGAAGTCCCCAGTTCAGCATGCACTGACTTCCTTGTTGGAAGCTGGATGTGAATTCTGGGGCCAAATGCTCTGGATTTGAATTTCTGCTTCCATTGATCACTACCTGTGTGATCATGGACAGTGTGCTCTGCCTCAGTTTCCTAATCTGAGGGACACACTAATACCTGTCTGCTGAGGTATCTAATGAGGGGTGAGTGAGGCGCTAGTGAAGGAATCTGGGTGATCTCTGAGGAGCTCCAGGTTGACTGATAGCTGAGTGCTGGCTGTAGGTGGAGGGGAGAATGCGTTCAGGTGGGCAGGGTGGCCTCTGCTTCTATGTGATGGTTTTATCTTTTCTCCAGTTCCGCCTGGTGGTGAAGACGGCCCTGAAACTTCTGCTTGTCTTCGTGGAGTACTCTGAGTCCAATGCACCCCTCCTCATTCAGGCTGTTTCTGCTGTTGACTCCAAAAGAGGTGAGCAGACCCTGCCCTGGGGCCCTCGAGGTCATGGTGTCTTATTTAGGGAGGCTTCCCATCTTCTAGTGAGTTATTGGGAGCATTCTGTGTGTGGACATCTCCATGAAGGACCCAGAGTGGTAACTATGGAGATTAGGGCTGGAATGTGATGCGATAATGAGGAAAATGCACATGTGGACCTAGCCAGCACACGTCAGACCATTGCCTTTTGCCCCATCACTGACACCGCACAGAGCACCTGTGCTCCTGAGCCGGTCCAGGTCACCTTGTGTCCTTCCTTCTCGTCCTTGTCCTCTGGAACACTGGCCCATGGATGTCCCTTGAGTCTTCTGCCCTCCTTCCCTCCATCCTGTGCGGTGTCTTACTCAGGGGCCGCAGCATTTCTGACCTGTTGTCACACACTGTGGGCAACCCGCCCCCACCTTTTCCCCCAGGGTACTCTTGAGGAGTGAGGGATAAGAGATTTAGATAGAAATATAGAGGAGAGAGAGAGAGAGAGAGAGAGAGAGAGAGAGAGAGAGAGAGAGAGCACCTGGGGTAGGGGGCCTGGATTCTAATCCACTGGCCCCTTCAGTCTCTTCTAAAGGGCCTTTTAAAGGAATGCCAAGGGGTGGAGCAAAAGACCTCCCCCCAGCACAGCCAAGTGCAGACCTTTTCCAATCACCTGGTAACCACACACATGATCAATCCACCCCCTTATGCAGCCCTTCTGGGTAAAGCAAGCTCAGATCTCACTAGCAAACCTCTGTGGGCTCCCACAACACACCACCCTGAAGAACAATGAAAATTCCTCATCATTCCATCTAACCCTGCCAGTGCCTACAGCATGAAAGCCATCGGAGCCTTCCTGAGTAAGGGACCACCTGCCCTGCCATCTCTCTCCTGGCCCGGAACACACCCACCCACACCCACCCCCCAACCCCCATCTCCTGTGTTCCCGAAGCTCCAAACAACCTTTCTCTCTGCTAGACTGTCATCGCTGCCTGTCCGTTGACCTGAGTATGTCCAGCTCAGGGGTAGGGTCTCTATCTCCCTGTATACTGTTCCAGCACTCAGCTGTCCTGAGCAGACGGGCATGCGATACACAGGTAGAAAAGAGCGGCGTGTCATGTGCCACATGTGATCTCAGCACTGAGGAGGCTGAAGCAGGAGGATCATGAGTTGAAAGTTAGCCTAGGCTACCTAGAAAGTCAAGACCCTGACTTGAAAAGAAAAAAGAGAAGAAAGTAGGAACTGTGGCCTACAGTTGAGTGTGAGCCATGCGGTGGTCCACAGTGATGTGAAGTCTTTAGCTGAAATGCTAGGGTGCCTGTGGCATCTCTTGCTCATTTTCCTCTGAGAGGACCTGATTGTTCTTATCACCATCCCCACAAAGACTCAGATAAGTAAGAAGAAAATCTGACTAATATTTTTTCTCTTTATGATTTCAATAGTAATACTTCACTTAAAAAAATCTGGAAAAGCCAGTCTACAGATGATCCTAAATCACTTTTGCTATCAACAGGCAGGTGTGCTCACATGTTGATGTATTTCCACCCAAGTCCTGGATACTTACAGACAAAGCAGCCTCTGTGCTTTGTTAGGAAGATTAGCAGCCTAGATTATACTCTTTATTCAAACTAGCTATGTCTGACTCAACCTGGATAACTATTCCCTTCTGATACCCATTCAAAATGGGAAAGACAGTAGCTTCCTCATTTCTTTGAAGGTCTGAGTTAACAAATGCCATCCAGGACTATGAACCGGACACCTACACCTTTGCTCTGAATACACAGGCAGATGCCAGCCCTGGCATGGCCAGTCCAGCCTAGAAGCAACTCTTGGTCTCTCTGAGGGAGTGTGGAAAGATGGGAGAGCCTCAGACACGGTCAGAGCCTGGAGTCTGGAAGGTGGGTTCCAGACCACAGCCACTTGCCCACTTCTACACAACATGGTGTCATCTGGTACCAGACAGGAGATGTCTTAGAGTAAGAACAGATGAGAGGGCCAGCTAACAGTCCTGACTTAGGAGAGCCAGCAGCTAAGAAACGATGTCTCACTTCCCAAAAGCCTGGTGGGTATTTGGGAAAATGGTGGTTCCCTTGATTTATCCTTGTAGGATATGTGTTCCATCTCCCAGCTATGGAGTTATTTTAGGAGAATGGATGTGTGTTTTGTTAACCTCTCTTAAATTTTGGGTATCTCAAGGACACTTGCTATTGGACCATGATATAGGGACACCCTTTTCATAGATTTGAGGTTCTCCCTTGGCCTTATTGAGTAGCATCTCCTAGCATCTTTCTTTGGAGTTCCCACTGCATAAAGGACATGTTGTGGAGAGGGAATGACCCTCAGATGAACCTAGGGCTTTGTTTCCCACATCAAGCTTCATTCCACAGTCCCAGCCTGAGGCCTCTACTATCCTAAGTCTCTCCAACAAGACAAAATGATGGCCATCTTTTCTCAATTAGTTAAAAAAAGAATCCCATAGATTGTTTTCTCAGCTTGGTAGATTTTGCCTATAAAATTTCTTCAACCTTTGGCAATTGCTCTAATGTGCCTGCCACTAAACACGAAGAGCTGCAAACAAAGGAACATCACTAATGAAAAAACCCAGAGAAAGCTCATCATGTGTGGCTCACGAGCATGTTTCTTCATGGCTATGTGTGGTCTTGGCTGTGATTTTGTAATGCATACATATAGCGTCATCCTGGTTTACTGGTAATAAAGTTGCCCTAGGATTCTATGATGGAATTAAGCATACAAATATGTCATGGAGTTCTGCAGAGAGCAACATGAATTCCAGGTGTTTCCAGCAGCAGGTTTTAGAGCAGTCTCCAGGTCTTTACGTGCCAGAGATGACTGAAGGAGAGTTGAGCATGTCCACGTGGGCACACGTGCAAATAGCTCATAAATTCTGCTCCACGGAGAGGCTCCAGACTCATTCCTTGGCAGGAGTGATTGGCATGGGAAAGTGGGGACAGTCATCTTTCTATTTTTTATTAGACAGGAAAACTTTTAGAGTTGAGGACCCAGCAAATAAAACTAACAAAATAAATGAAAAGCCCTCAAAAAGTCATTACCACCTAAAGCAGTTGAAGTCATCCCAGAACAGATTCCCTTGGTGGCTTTATAAACATCATGCATGGCCACCTATGAGTTAACCAGAAGTGTGACATGGGCGTAGAGTGGGCCACTTAGAGAGCCTAGAAAGAAAGCCCGTCAAAGGTGCCTGGTAGTATAGCTCAGTGGCAGAGTGCCTCTCTAATATGCGTGAGGCCTGCTCTTCATTCAGTCCTCATTACCTCAAAACAGACAAACCAAAACGTACATCATAGGTAGTAATTAACATTTATGAATATGTGAACATTTTAAATGCCTCATTTGACCTAGTCTGCTATACTTTGCTTTGGGGATAGCATTAAAAAAGTGAGTTTGATTAGGCCCTGAAGGTGTCATGGAATCACAGCTGTCTCCTCAGATCCTCTGGATCATCTTCACTCTTCTAGTGTGTGTGTGTATGGGTGGGGGGCGGTGTGCAGAGGTTGACTTAGGATGTCTTCTTTAATTGCTCTCTGGGTTACTTTTCTACAGGGTCTTTGGCTGAACCTGAAGCAAGATCTGATCTGTCTAGACTGAATGGCCAGAGAGCCCTGGGGATCTGTTTGGCTCTGCCTCCCTAGCATGGGGATTATAGTCACACACTATTTCAGCTAGATGTGTTATGCAGGTTCTGGGAATCAAACTCAGGACCTTGTGCATGTGCACCAAGTGCTTCATACCATCAGACTCATCCCCCAGCTCTCTCTCTTGCTTATATCTTTATGTCACTTTTTTCTCTGGGGGTAGATGTAGCCTGACAGAAAGAGAGAAGGACAATAGCTCATGGAAGCTTTAAGGATTTGGCATTTTGCCTTGTCAGACTCTCTTTTCTTAAGATTTGCCCTGTGGTGGGTTGTCTTGAAGCTAGGCAGAGCAATGGTCCCTCTGACATGTAGTTAGCCTCTCCCACAGAGGGTGAGCTTAGGAAACAGAAAAGGCTACTCATTTTGTCATAAATCTTGGGTCCTATTAATTTGGTCCAGAATAGCTTTTGAAGTTGTATTTTTCATTTGAATATAAAGTGATGAGATATGACTTAATTCCTGAACATGCATATATCACACATGGTTATCATAGAATAAAGTCTAATCATCCATTCAAGCAATCTTGTCTCTGATTCTGCTTGAGGTCATCTTGAATGGTGAAGAACACCCAAAGCATGGTAGAGGCTAGAGGTTACACACTTGAGCTGAACTTCGCTGTTCATTGTCAGAAGTCTCTGTGGAGACTACAGAGATCTTTTACCTGGAAAGATCCAGAATGTGCTGGAAGGAATGTCCAGCATGTTTTTGATCATTAGACCAGCTCATGTACAAGGCATTGTGTTAAGTGTCCGATTAAGTTAATGCAGGGGCCTATTAGGAGGAGAATAAGATGGGAAATGTCTCAAACATGTCTTCTGTGGGTATGTCATTAGTCTGAGTTAAGAAAGAGGCACGGTGCCTTGGTGGCAAGGGAGGCCTGGCCTGGAGCCTTGTAGATGGTGAGCGTTGTAAGTGTGAGTGTTATCAATAGCCACAGCCATGATAATGGCAGCTACTGATGCGTGGGTGACTGTGGTGCAACAGACAAAGCCAGTCAATGTCCACACAGAGTTCAGTCATTATGCGAATATTTGAGTCAACTATGAGCTTTTAAACACCAGGAGGCACCGGGCTCTTATGAAACCTATGTTGCAGTGTTTAGGGTACAGGGTGGGTGGACATTGGATCTTGAGGGAGACAGACAGTAATGACAACCTTGTCTTCCAATATACCCCATCAGTGCTAAGAAAGGAACTAGAAATGCCTTGTCTCCTGGACACCTCACAGTAATCCCTTAAGACAAACACTTGCATCTCAGCTTATAGATGTGTCCCCCAACCTGTCTTAATCCCCAACTTAAATCTTTTTCTTTTTACATTTATGCATTTGCTTATTTATGGAGTGGTGTGTGTGTGTGTGTGTGTGTGTGTGTGTGTGTGTGTGTGTGTGTGTGTGTTGTAAGAGTGAGGCAGGGACCTGGCTCTTTCCCTCTCTCTGGGACACCTGCCTCTATTACTTGGCTTTTCCTTCTCCAGGCCCCACAGGGCACTTTGGATTGAAAATCAACAATGAGGAAGTAGTTCTGAGTTCAGAAGCCCCAGAAAAATTAAAACTAGGGACTGAAATGTTTTCTCCCAAGCACAGTGCTCCCAGGAATTTTCCCAGCATCTTCTGGGAGCCCTCTAATCCCTGAGATGGATGCCCCATTAGAAATACAAGCAGGTACTTCCTGAACTCATTGGGACAGCAAGGCCACCTTGACTGGCTGTCTTGAAGGCTGAAATGGTCAGTTCGTTGGTACTTGAACAACTATACCCTGGTGCTAACTGTAAAGGAGTTTGATGATAAATGTCTGGAGACAATTTAGTGGGTAGTGGGAGGGAGAGCATGTCTGCTCATTCAGAGTTAAAAAGAGAGGCAGGGCATTGCTTAGTTCTGACTGGCTGGGTAACTCAGCTAAAGGATGAGACCAGGTTCACTCGCAGGGAGAGCTGTCATGTCTGCTTGTGGAATTAACCTGTGTGTGTCATGTCTTATAGAAGGTGGCTGATCCTCCGTCCTTCTGTCTTCTTTCCTTACTGTGTGTATCTGCCTTCTCATTCTTGGAAAGCTGTTCCATCTTCACAGACTAAGTACCCTCTCAGAAATCATCACTGTTCTCAGACGTTTTACTGACTCTCTGCTATATGGCAGGCACTGTGCTGAATGTGCAGAGATGAACAAGAGTGATACCGTTTCTGCCTTTGGGAAATGTTTATCTCAAGGCCAAGGTCAGCCCTGTCACCAGCCATCCAAGGACCAGCATTCGGAAACTGCTGTGCTTAGGTTATTTACAAATTTACTTTATCAAGCCAGAATAAGTAATATCCATTTGAGATGCTTTATAGAGGAATCACACAGAAAAGAGCTTCACATTCCAGCCCGCCCACCCAAGGGCAAGCCGGTGCTTCTATCACTCCTAATATGTATCTCAGACATGGAAACCATGCCAAGAGATGGCTTTGTCCTTCGTGGCCTTGCATTTGACTTAATGGTCTTGAATGTACAGTGTTTTCTAGCTCTATCCCAGAGGCTGCAGAGAGCTTGTGAGCCTTCAGTGGTGGAAATCACCTGGAGAAACCTTGAATCCCATGCCTTCCACAGCCATCCTCACTGTATCTCCCTTGCCTTAGCTAAATATGTCTGCCACTTCTCAGATGTTGACTCTGCTTGTATCTATGTTTGCAGTTATGTCTAGCTATTTCACTAGATTCTAAACCCATCAAGGGACATTACCCACCAGACTCTGTACCCAGCTGATACCCAGACAATATCTGTACCCCGATGGCTTAGAGGTGGCATTGTTTTGCTCTTGACATGTTCTAGGAAGTGATGCCACTGTTACTGCTTGGAACTGATAGATTAAATCAAGGTCTCCACACCTTGCTCAGTGTGTGCTGCTGGGCTTTCAGTGATTACTTATGAAGGGTTTTAGTCTGCATCCCAAAAGTGTGCACATGAACAGACATAAAACTGTGTATTTAATATAAAGGAGACTTCTCAGGCAAATAGTTATGGATACCGATAACAAACATGAGACAGGATAGTATAGTATATTGGTTGCTAAGAAATACAGTTTATCAGGACAGGCACACGTCCAGCTTAAAGATGTGTCCACTCTTACACACACAGTGATGGAAAGACATTGGTATCCCAGGAGAACTCCTTGGTGAAACTTCAGTGTGATTGGGATAATGGGTGTCATTGAATTGCTGTTTCTAATGGTTTTTACTTTACTCATAGGCATCAAACCCTGGTCCAACATCATGGAAATCCTAGAGGAAAAAGATGGAGTGGACACGGAGCTATTGGTTTATGCAATGACTCTAGTAAACAAGGTTGGTTGGATTGTGCCCCCTCAAAAAATAGGGGTGAAAGCCTTAAATCCTATGACGAGGGTCTTTAGTCATAAGGACAACTTTAATCAAATATGACTGATGGCCTTATGGAAAGGGGGGAGAAGGAGAGGGGGGGAGAAAATATGAGCACATACGGGGAAGATGGCCACATGAAGACAGAGGCAGAGATTAGAATGGTCCATCTGTGAGCCTAGGAGTACCAAAGTTGGCTAACCACCAACCTAGAAATAGTCAGGGATAAGGGTAAGTCCAAGGGGCTGTTGTTACAGAGAACATAGCCCTTGGTTTCAGACCATAAAGTCCTGACGTGTTAAGCCACCTAGCTCATGGTAGCTAGTTGCACCAGCTGTGGGAAAATGAAAAACTGTTCCTTATGAGCCACAACTTGGTGATTGGAAGGCAAGAGCAAGAACTATAAGAGGTCGTTTCATACCAAATCTCGCCCTTAATGACATTTCCCCATTAGAATTAGCAATTTGACTCAGAAGAAGTGATTCACAGGTCAGGAAGACACAAGGCTTTTTGTTTGTTGAATTATGACTCTTGGGCAGAGGTGAGGGTCCTGGAGGTAGATTCTACCTCCTTTATGTTGTCATGACCTCACCTATGTGCTCCTGTTACTTCTACCACATCCCTTTCTGGTCATCATCTTGTAGGACAGTTACAGTCCTCTAAGACTATCCTCAGAAGTACTGCTTGGGAGGCATTGGTTCCCATGGTGACCCTGAACAGACTATCTTGGTCCTAATGTCCCTTCATTCAGATTGTCACACCCCACATCCCAAGCATCATTGTCACTACCCTGAGGATTTTCTTTATACTGTTTGTTGACTATGAGTCTGTAGAACCAACTACAGTGATGAGGAGTAAGGCTTTGGAAGGTTCCAGAATCTTTTGCTGGAATATAAGTGGAGACCTGCTTCTCCTAACTAACAGAAGATGCAGTCTAAATATGAGGCACGGCTTCTGCTCAGTGGTAACATGTTGCATTCACGCTAAGAATGGTCAACTTTTTTCAGCATGCAGATGAGTGGCGTGGGGGTGCCCTGAAGCAGATCCAGGATTCAGAACTTGCCATGGAGTCAACATTGTGCTGATAGAACAGATTCATCCATGATTGGGGCGGGGTAGTGATAAATAGAAATCAACGTTTTCAGATCATATATTGCAATCGATCCTGAATAAAAAATATATTTTAGCATAACGCATCAAAACTGTAGGGGGAGAACACTTGAGGAAGAGATGAAGATGGTATTAATCTCTGGCTGATAAGGGTTATAAACTGAATGGTGGGTGAAAAGTCTCACGTCTGGGGTTCAAGGGGGACACAGATGGATTTGGGGGAGTAAGAAGTGTTTTAGAAGAGTTATTAATGTTGTGGGCAAACTGGCAGTAACATGGTGGGAGCTCTTAGGAGAATTTGAGCCTCAGCACCAGGGACAGACAGTAGTATGGGGCTCTGAAGTAGAATCAGGCCTACCAGACAGGAGTGGAAGTCTCTGAGCCAGAGAGCCTGCAGCCAGACTCTTAGTCTCTAGCAGGCAGCAGGGAAGAGGTGGGGAACAGAGTGTGTGGCTATCTGTTGTCTGTTGGTGTATCTGGGTCTCTAAACTCACTCCCCCACATGAGAAATCTTGGTATCGGAAAGTCTTTTGGCTAGATATCCATATATCTCTCCAATAGGGTGCTTGCCTGTGTCTGTGATTGGTGAGGGGCTGCTGCAGGTACTGTGGCCTGGGCTGCAGCCTGGTCTAGATCCCAACAGTGGAGAAACTGGATCACCTAAACAAGAAATTTATTGCAAGTAGCAAGGGATGGCAATGTGAGATGGATGTGTGGTGGGGAGAGACTAAAGGCACATTTGCAGAGGCTGAGGTAAGGGGATGCCTTTAGAAGAAAAGAGGAATTGCATGTAAGCCACTTTGAAACAAAGGCCATTGGTAAGGGAGACTTTAGTTGGTGTTAACGCATTGGTGGAGGCAGCTCACCTTGGGCAATTGTGGTATAACCAAACAGCCTCTCTAGAGTTCTGTGGATGATTCTTAATCTAGGCAAATGGACATAAGTGTCCCTGCAGTGTGGTCCAGACAGGCCATTTCCCTTGGATTTGACATAAATGACTCCATTTTGGTACTGACAACTTTTTGTTTTATTTCGAGTTTACTTTGATTATTACAGTAAAAGATTGTAAAATGAGCTGGGCAGTGATGCCACATGCCTTTAATCCCAGCATTTGGGAGGCAGAGGCAGGCGGATCTCTGTGAGATCGAGGATAGCCTGGTCTATAGAGCGAGTTCCAGGACAGACTCCAAAGCTACACAGAGAAACCCTGTTTAAAAAAACCAAAAAAAAAAAAAAGATTGTTAAATAAACTATTTAAATATGTTACTTAATAAAATTATAAAGGGTCTTGTTTGTAAAATGAAAATCTCAAAGCTATAGGCAGATGACAAACTAGGAAGCTATTGGCCAAAAACCCCATATCCTGAATATATTAATGAAGTTAAAAAAAAAGACCTTAAGTCAACCATGAATACTAGAAATACACAGTAAAGCATAAAGACGTTCTCCCAGGCTCCATGACTGCCATCAGGGGTAAGCCTGGGTCCTGCAGCTCTAGCAAGTGAGGCTCAGACACCCATCCTCAAAATACCAGCCCAAGAGTCAAGTCTGTGAAAAGCAGAGAGATGAAATTTAGTTAATATGGCCACATTGGGAAGATGAGGCAATAAAGAGGCCAGTGGCGGACTGTGGGCTAGTAACATGAAATTAAAGTTTAAACCAGGGGTGAGAGACATGCCTTCCTGGTCAGAGTGTGGCCCTGCTCATCTCTGACACACCATTGTCGGGGCTCCTGCAAGCGACCATAACTATGGGAAGTCTCTACAGGAGACAAGTTCCTCCTCTGACAGCACCTGGGCTTCAGCTCTCCCTCAAGCTTGAGATTCCTGGAGAGTCTAAAATTCCTTGGGGGTCAATGTCAAAGGGGACAACACAGTGTCCCCCTTTAGGACAACCTCACCTCTACCATGACAGTTATATTTCTTGCTGCTGCAAGATAAAATATAAAATATAAAAACAAGAAAAGAATTCAAACAATATCTCCCTATATAGTTCTGGGTAGAACTTAATGTATAGAGCAGGCTGGCCTCGAACTCACACTGATGCCCCATCTCTGTCTCTGCTTCCTGAGTGTTAGATTACGGGTGTGCACCATGTGTGAGCAGGTACCCTCAGAGGCCATCTCTCCAGCCCCCTGCATCTGTTTCTTTCATCTTAAGATTTTTTTTATATGCATATGGGAGTTTTGTCTGCATGTCTGTCTGTCTGTGCAGCATGTGTGTGCCTGATGCCCATGGAGACTAGAAAGGTTGGCCCCTGGAACTGGAGTTACAGATGTCCATGAGCAGTCATGTGGGTGCTGGGAATTGAACCCAGGTTCTCTAGAAGAGTAGCTGCTGGTCTTAATGTGTGACATCTCTCCAGCCCCTGTATTTACTTACTAATGGAGTATTTGCTGGTGAGTGCACAGCCAACTCTTACATGGTCACAACAGGAGACAGCCACATTTCGGATGGATAATCATAAGGACTCTACTTTATTTCCAATTCTGCTCATCAGCTTACTTGGCCGTGGGATTTGCAGCATGTTTTTGAAGGCGAAGCTTAGCTCTTTCCTGTCCTTTGCAGTTACTGACCTTGCTCTGTAGAACTCTGAACTCAGCAAAAATGAGCATTCCCATTCTTGCCCAGTGTTGTCTGCTTTTGTCATTCTCATTGGCAGACTGTGGCCGCTTTCCTCACTGTGGCATCAGAGCATGGGCACTCTGTTGTCACACTGACACACACCCTCTGCTGTCGACACTCACCCTCTGATGGACATGGTGAGACACAAACCAGAGACTCCTCGCTTGCTCCTTCTTTTCTGGCCCTTCTGCTGTCTACCCAAGCAAGACAGTTCTCACCTGAAAGGGATACGAGTTTATTCTAGAACCAAATTTGAGTGGCTCTGGCCTGGGAAAAGAGACTGAGGGTAATTTAGATTCCATGTTCAAGCTGGAAGCAGCTTCATGAAGCTTTATAGTATTTCATTACTCAAGGCAAGTTTGAAATACGTTGGTAGGTACACCAGAAAGGTGGTTACAGCAAGATGGGGAAGGTTTTCTATAGGCCTCAGATGTTAGCTCATGACAGTCTTGGCTTTTGAGTTGGTGGAAGTTAGGGGTTTGTTAAATTAATAGATTTTAAAGGGTTTTTGCCTATTAGTTTTTGTCTATTAGTCTATCTATTAGTTCTGAAAAAGAGGTGGGCAAGGAATGGCTATGGGGGGGGCGCTAAAGCTCGCTAAGAAAAGGTAATGAGCCTCTGGACCTACAGCATTTCAGCTTCTCCACATCACTGCAGTTCTAGCAAACCCATCAGTCCATGCAGGCACAGCTTTTTCCCCCGAGGAATTCTTGTTGACATACCTTATCTGTGCCTACCCTGATTAGTTTTTAAGTCAATTTGACATAAGATGAGTCTGGAAAGGGAAAACCTCAAAAGAAGAATTTCCTTGATCAAAATGGTCTATGGCCATGTCTATGAGGGAATTGTCTCCACTGATGATGGAGGTGGGAGGGTCCAGCCCACTGTGGGCAGCACCATCCCTAGGCAGTTGGACATAGGCTGTGGATCCAAGACACCCAAACATGAGTCAGAGAACAGGCTAGCAAGCATAATTTCTCTATGTTTCTGCTTCATTTCCTGCCTGGGTTCCTGTCCCAGGTTCCCTCAGTGATGGGTTGTGACCTGGAAGTGTAAACCAAATAGGCTCTTTCCATCCCAAAGTTGCTTTTGGTCAGTGTTTGATCACAGCAACAGAAAAGCCAGCTGGGACAGTGCCTGCTCTTTACAAATGGAGAAGGTCCTGGGAGAGGTTGCTCCAGACACAACCATTCCTGAAAAAGTCCACAGCCCACTGCCACTCAGAGTTCATTTTGTTTTATTGAATTGCAGTCATGTTTATGGCCCCAATGAGTCAAATGCACCAAGCTACCAAACAGAGTAGCAAAATGAACCGTTAATGTGAGTCTGGGAAAAACAAAAACAAAAACACAACACACCAAATTCTAAAGTCTGGGAAACTATGTTGCAAATTGGGTGGTTTCTAACTAGAATCAATTTAGACAAAATAAATGGTGGTATAATAACATGAATTTGAAAACTGACATTTCCATGATAAAGGCAGTAACCCTAGTCTGCCTTGGGTTCTGAGACCAGGGTGGTTTTTTTTGCTGTTGTTGTTTACCAGAGACATCAAGCAAACCCTCTACCTTTCTGCATCCCTACACGTGTCTTGAAAAGAATTGAGGGAAGGAAAATGTCAAAATGAGACTGTAACCTCCTCTGCCATAGCTGAATTCCTCCTGGGTAGAGCTCTTGCTTGGAATAGGGCCTCAGACTATTCACCTCATAGAATAAGATGAGGATTGGGGAGATAGCAAAAGGACCCCAGGGAGCTCTGGGAAGAGTCATTGCTTCATTAGGGCCTGGGCATAGTTAATCATGTGAGATTCAGGCTAAGTGGATGACTTTTTAAACATTTAATTTTATTGCTTTAAACATTGAAATGGCTTTTTCCCTTCTGGTATGTGGCTGTATGAGTTTTAACACACACACAGGTGGATTGACTTCACACAGTTAGGATACATATAGATTCCATCTCCCCTAAAAATCTTACTAGTGTCTTTTCATAGACATCTTAACCCCCAATCCATAACCCTTGGCAACCACTGATTTTCTAGGTACTATAGTCTTATCTTTTCAGGGTCAAATGGATTCTTGTAGTATGTAACCCTTTGAAGCTGGCTTCCCTCTCTCTGTATAAAACACACTCAGGTGTGTTAGTGTGTATGTTAATAACTCACTCCCTTTGCGGGGTATATATCATTGTGCCGCACAGGTGCACCCCAATATATTCACCCATGTGTCTACGTTATCCATTTGCCTTGGAGGCGGTTGAAGATCACAGTTCTTGCCTTCCACAGGTGACATTGGGAAGTGTGAGAGCATGGGCTTTGCCACACTGGTTTCATCCTGTATGAAGTTTTATCCTCTAAAAACCCAAGGAGAGACGAATTTCTTTGAAGACAGAGTTTGGTCTCTGACTAAATGCCAGTAAAGAAATGTTAGTGACAGATTTTGGCAAGACAAAGTCTGTAAGAAAACGGAGGTCAGGGATGCCAGATGTAAGGCAGCTGTGGGGTGTTCCCAGCCTCAGGAAGCTCATGCCTCAGGACTTTCTGGCAAGGCCATGGTCTTTGCCAGCTGTAGGTGTCTTAGCACTGATCCTGGCAGGGGAATGGGAGAGGCCCAGGTGGGAATGAGGTGGAGGTAGCTGAGCATATTAGAGCAGCAGCCTGGAAAAGGTGACTTTGTGTCTGGGATGTAGGACCTTCCTGCACCGGGGGAAATGCCACGGTCCCACTGCAGCCTACGTGAACACTGGAGGGTCACAGACTCAACTCAAACTCATCTCAGAAAGTCCGCCAAACATGGCTCCTCCCCCAGAGATGGGGGGGCAGGTTTTTTCTCTGAGTTCTGCCTCTCCTACAGGGGGAATGCTCTCAGCAGGGTCCTGCTCAGAACAGAAGGAGCCTTGAGAGTTAGTGCAAGCCCCTCTCGTCTTACATATGAGGGAGATGATGCTCAGGGAGGGGAGGAATTTCACAGGTGACCAGAAATGACTGTAGACAGGGGTGAAGCCCCACTCAGAGCCACCCACCCAGTCTCCACCCAGTCTCCAGCCTGGAATCCTGGGAACTTCTCTTTAGTCCCTAGTTAGTTTGCTGTCTTTTTGGCTCTTGCTCGCTGCTTTGAAACGTCTCATGTTTCCCAAAGTTTCATAGAGCAAAGAGAGGCTCTGCTTCATTCGAATAGAAGAGAATCATTAAATTAAAACTCGCACTGTTATATTGATTATAATCAGAATTTCACATCTAGAAGCATATTAAATTTCCACTGGCACGTGACAAACTTGGTCTCTTAGAGCAATGCACATTTATCATCTCACAGTTCCCAAGGGGCAAGAGTCCAGACACATCCTTACTGGGTTGTCTGCTCAGGGTCTTCCAAGGCTACAGTCAAGATGCTGGCCAGGATGGACTCTGGCAGCCTTTTGTGGTTGTCTGCTGGACTCCTTTACACACAGCTGCTCAGCTCATTGTGTCTTGCTCTTTCTTCCAAACCAACGCCCTCTCTTAAGGGGTTTGCCCACTTACCACAGAGGACTATCTGATTTGGAACCTTGACGACACCTGCTAAATCCCTTCCCCTAGCTAGCCTAGCAATGAGTGCAACAACTCACCCACAGGAGTTCCCAGCCCCCATTTGGTTGCAGGGGCTCCTGCTGCAGTGTACCCTCGCGGGAAGAGTCCTGAGTTCACTCTACTCCCTCTCAGGAGATTTCCTCATTGAATGAATTCATCGTGTGTCTTGCCCTGTTGTGGGTTGTTAGAATTGAGGTCTTCATTGTCTTGTGACAATTCCCCTAAGATATGGCTGTCTCCTGGTCTTCTCTTGCAGACATTGGCAGGACTGCCAGATCAAGACACTTTCTATGACGTGGTGGACTGCTTGGAGGAGCTGGGCATCGCTGCTGTGGCCCAGAGGCACTTGAACAAGAAAGGGACAGACCTGGACTTGCTGGAGCAGTTTAACATCTATGAGGTAACAGAATGTGCCTTTTCTAAGTCATCCACAGCATCAGCAAAGGTCAAAGGGTGATGTCACCTGTCCTCCAGACCAGGGTTCTAAGTGTGGTACAGGGGCTTCCACACCATGAGAATTTTCTAGAAATGAAAGCTTTTGGATCCTACCCAGGCCTGCTGAATCAGAAACTAAGAGTGGGGCCGGAAATCTTGTCCCAACAAGTGTTCCAGGAGACCCTAGTAGGTGCTGGAGCTTAAGAACCTTCGGCACAGGAAACTCACAGCTATTCTGTTTTGAAGAATATGTGCTCTGTTGTCAGTACCTATACTCAGGGAAAAATCAGGTATAGAGGCAGGGTCAGAGAGGAGGAAGGAGAGGGAGGGAAAGGAAGGGAGGGAGAGATAGCAAGGGGGACACTCCCCTGCATAAAGTGTAGTGTGAAGTGGAAATTCATGGGTATTCTTGGGAAAACCGTATCCCCTATTTTCAAGACAGAGTCTTGAGTAGCCCAGGCTAGCCTCAGACTCCACATGAGGCCAAGGGTGACCTTCAACACCAAATCCTCCTGGCTCCACCTCCCAAGTGCTAGGGTTACAGGTGCCACCATTCCTAGAACAAAAACAGTGAGATTCCTCACAACATTGTACTTCCTTCTGTGTTTTCTCTTGCCTTATTACAGTGCTTTTTTTGTTTGCTATGGTATGTCACAAGGAAAGAAAAATCAAAACTGAACATTGAACTCCATTGCTTGTCTTTATACCATGTGATATCACTTAAAATACAAATATGACAGTATTTTGTAGGCAGGGTTGTCAAATTTTCCTGGCTCATATTTGGAATCTGCTGTTTGCAAATATTGTCAGTCATATCAGGACAGAGGAAACCGTATTAGAATTACCCATTTTTCTTTTGTTTCTGGATAAGTGTGCATTCTACCAACACTCTGTCTTCAGCTGCCTGGTCAGCAATGAAGGGATGGCTGTAAAAGGAATCCTGAGCTTCTCTCTCTGTCTACATTGTTCTGTGTTATCGTTCAGCATAAGTGATTGGCTAATATGGGAAAGTAGCAGGGTTGGAAAGGATGAGAAAACTCCCTTCTCTGTATTCATCTCCAAATGTGACTTACATGGAAGCAAAGCTCTCAGGGTCGCTCGGTGGCGGGTATCGCTGATCCCCCATTTCACAGTCTGCCTAAGTGAGGCTTGTACAGGGCACC
This sequence comes from Peromyscus leucopus, assembly GCF_004664715.2. NCBI lineage: Eukaryota > Metazoa > Chordata > Mammalia > Rodentia > Cricetidae > Peromyscus > Peromyscus leucopus. The sequence continues at coordinate 14,916,720 of NC_051079.1, forward strand.
AATCTCCACTGATACCTTTGGTGGTTCAGCTACACTCAACTTCCCCCATTTCTTGGATGTGGAAATTGGGTCATTTGAGGAGCCTCCCTTTACCTTCTTCTCCACCCTATGTGGGGTTCTTTTTCCCAATTCTTCAGCCGTCAAACTCCCTAAGTGTCACCTCCATGAAGTCTTGCTCCCCGTTTCCCACTGTTCATAAGCAAATGTCTCCATGCCTCTGTCCAGCAGTTCTCGTGACAACCCTGTCTGTCACTTTGAGCTGCTCTGAGTCCTACGCCCCATGCCTCTCTCTAATGCCAGGGCCCAGCACAACTGCCTAGAGTGCATTAAGTGTTTGGATGACTGCCTTCTGCAAGCATCACGCATGCATATGACGGTGTTGCCAGGCATGAAGCTGGGGAAGTGTATGATTTATTCTGATGCCCAAATAGTAACTCAGGGTGACAACCACATGCTTTAGGTAGCAGACAGAGTCTGGATCCTCATTCCTATCTGAAAGTTAATGGATTTTAGAAAACATTTACTAACATAGGCAGCCAATTGTAAATATATGCAAGGAGAGCAAGAAGAATCTACATGTAGAGCCAATACTTGCCTCAAAAAGACTTGAAATTTCTCAAGTGCCTGCAGAAAGTGTGGGTAGACTTTCTAATGGGACAGGATGTCTGGTGGCCACATGTCTCAGGCTTTCTGGGACAGGCCTTATTTTGTGTAATTCAATTCTACTTCAGAAAGGTGATTTGATCCATGTTTAATTAAATTCATTGAAATTGTTTAGCCACGTGTGATTTTTTTTCAAACACATAAATGGTCAAAATAAAAAATCTTTTGTCAGATCATATGTGTTAACTTTGTTTTAAAAAATGTTCTTTTTGTAAGGAGAAAGACATTTTGCCACTGGAGACTTCTGGCTGGTAAATAGCTGTTACTTTTAAAACTTGTTAACAAATGGTTCCCCTTCCATAAGAGCTTTCCATCTCATAGATAGTTAAAAATATGTATCAGTTATCTTTTGCTGTGTAACAAACATACCATGATCAACTAGTATTAAACAATACTCACTGATCTTGGTTCTTGGAATCAGGAATTTGGCCTGGTTCAGCTAAGACATTTTCAGGTGTTTTGGCTGCCTGGTGGCCTTACTGGGCATGAAAGGTCCCACTCAGCTGGATCAGCTGACTTTCAGATTGATTTGGGCTCTTGTCTGGGCCACATGTGATCAGCAAGCGAGCTCCCACCTCTTCACAGGATAGCAGCATTTGTGAAAAGCAAGACTAGCACAAATACTTCCAGGGTTGGTGCCATGTTTACTGATGGCCCATTGGCCAAAGCAAGTCACATGGTCAAGCCTAGCCTCTGTGTGAGAGGGATGACACAGACTAACGAAGCAGCGTGAGCATCTATAACACTATGTCGTGGTCACAACCTGCTATCACACAGTCTCTCGTTGAAATGCTGTGACACCGACATGCACCTCACGTAACAGCCGAACTGAACTGTGTAGGTGTGGGACAGGAGTGTGGAAAAGGGTCACACCTGCTGCGAAGATGGCTGCCCGTCATGGAACACAGTCACATTATGATAAAAACTTGGAGAAATGGTAATGGTTTTGAGCCTCATTAAAAAAATGTTCCAATTGCTCAAAGCAAGTTACACAACTAAGCTTAGTGTTGAGGCAGGAAGGGATGACACAGGGTGGCGTGTAAGTCCCCGGAGACCTAACACTCTACAGTCATCAGTGTAGCTCACTGGTAGAACGTGTGCTTAGCGTGCACAGGCCCAGAGTTCCCTCCCACCAAAAATTAGTATTTGATAATATCAAGAGGTTATTGTGCTAAGTAGGGCAATAATAGGGTAGTTATGGATTTAGCAATCTTTTTAGGGGTATATGTTAAAGTATTTACAGATGATAATGATATAGTCTTTGATATTTCATTGAAAAATTAGCCATGGGGTTGAAGGCAAAAAAGTGAGATGTAAATGAGCAAATGTTGACTCTGAACTCACACCTGTTAGACTACTGTGGGTGACATACAATCACACAGTTTCTGCTCATCCCTGTCTATTGTGTGTGTCTGAAATTTCCACAGTAAAAGAGGCTTAAAACACTGTGAAAAGATTCCCAGTGAAACCACCCACCCCTGGATATTTACTAAAAAGCACAAGAATCAAAGATATCAGCAGCCTTGTACTAACTGCAGCATAATTCACTGTAGCTCCCCTTCTTATTTCCAGAGGCTTGTTAACACAGTCCAGGCTGCCCTTGCACTCTGAATCCTCCTGCCTCAGTTCTCGAGATGCCAGGCTGTACCACCACACCTGGCTACACCCCTCCTCCTCCCTCCCCCTTTCTCCCCCACTTTGACAAGTGTTTGGTCATGGATCTGAATTTGAGATATTCCCGAATGAATTATATACATCATGGTGTTGCCTAGATCATGGCCTCAGAGTCTTCTCTTCACTTGAACTTTCTGGTCAGTCTCCCTTTTCCTTGACACGGGGCAGCAAAAGTGACTCCCTGCACACTGCTTCTCGGGAGGGCACCATGAGTGGAATGTCACTTGATCCTTGGACCTTTGAGGTTAGACAAGGAATTAGAAATATCTGAACTGTGCTTTGGACCCACTCATATCACTGCAAATGTGTGCTTAATAAGAAACAGTCAACACTTCAGGTCAGGGGAAGTTCAAATGGTCTAAGAGTGTGCTGTCAGAAATGGAGGGAAAAACCAGACTGGAAATACTGAGAAGTGCTGCTGCTGGTGAGGAGTTCTCCTTCCCAGACTTGCCCACATGGTACCACTTAGAGTTTTAAAGTTGAGGTGATGGTTGTGACTTGCCAAACACTGAACTTCACTTTTAATATTTGTGCTTCCAGACGGGACTCTTGAGAACAGGAATTTCCAGTGAGATTGCGCAAAGATGAGCCGTGGGTGAACTCATCAGTTCTTGCCCCAAGCTTTTAACAGTGTGTTTGGGGATGAATTCTAGGGAAATAAAATGAACAAAAGATTTTCAAATTATTTTCATATATCTGAGTACTCGTTATAAAATATGTCTATAACTTAGATAGGTCACACTGAATCCCTCTTATCTAAATGCTGGGGCCGGGGGAAATAAGAGTGAAGGGTGGAGGTAGATGACATGTTGTTCATCAGCTATGTGTCTTGGGTACTGTACTTCCTGTCAGGAGCTATGAAAATGTCAGGCAATCACTCCTGTGGAAGCCAGCTTTCCTGTCCTGGGGAACACAGAACATTCTCAGCTCTCGATTTCTCTTTATTTCTCCATTCTCTCACTGGGCAGGATTAAATTGTAGACATCTTCAAAACAAGAAAACCTACACATTTGGAGATGCATGGGACCACATGACTCCACAGTTGCTTAGTCTAACAGGCTGCAGGGCATAGTCGAGCCTGGTCCAGCTGGACTGAAGGTTGTCTACCTGGTGGTTCTGTGTGATCATAGAGTTTGGGAAATTTCTGACATCTTCCTCTGTGCTTGGGCCAGAGGAGGGCATCTCTGCTTGAGTACCATCCACAGAGAAGCTTCCCTCCTTTGATATCTTGATATCCTCCCAAATACAGCTATTCTCAACAAGGGACCAGAGAGTGTATGACTTGCTACAGGTCCCAGCTAGGTCATTGGAGGCAGAACTGATGTGCACACAAAGGTCTGCTAAACCCCAAAGGAAATGCTCTTGCTGTCTAGGTTTACAGACAGTTCACATGAAAACCAAACTAGCCCATAATAAAGAATGCAGATGGGCAAAGCCCATGGTGGAGAACAGTGAGAGAGGCCGAGGAGCAGAGCTTGCCACCAGAGTAAGCTGAGGTGAGTGTACACTGGGACAGAATGCAAAGGATAACAGAGCTAGAACTCCTTGGGGCATCATTTAGTGTGGAGCAAGATAAGAGCTGGATATGCGAGACCTCTGCATGAGGAACCATACAGACCTGCCTAAAGTAGCCTTTGGGTGTGGTGCCAACTGGCCCCGGTTTCCCCTCTAGAACCCAAAATGGCAAAAAGTATTAGTCAATTCTCTGTATAAATATGGATCACTTTTTAAGGGGAAATTTTTATTCCAAAAATTTTTAGGATGCTTTGTATATGGCTCCCTAGGCTTGTGAACTCAAATCCTTCACTTTCTCTCTCTCTCTCTCTCTCTCTCTCTCTCTCTCTCTCTCTCTCTCTCTCTCTCTCTCTCTCTCTCTCTGTGTGTGTGTGTGTGTGTGTGTGTGTGTGTGTGTGTGTGTGTGTTTGGAGACAGGATCTCTCTGTAGCCCTCACTGTCCTAGAACTCACTATGTTGGCCAGGCTGGCTTCAAACTCACAGAGACCCACCTGCCTCTGCCTCTTGGGTGAGGATATTTTTAAAAAGTCCTTCTGTCACAGATATTTGTTGCAGCATGTGCAGGCTACACCCCAGGCACTAAAGGTTGTCTGAGAGTGTAACTGTTAGGTGGGCTTCTGGAATCACACAGCACATACTACTGTAGAAAGCCTCTCAGAAGGACTAACAGGAAGAACCAACCTGTTCTTCTAGATCTCATGACCCTCACCTCTTCTTTCTTCCTCTAAGCACCCTGTTTGGGGAAGGCAGCTCAGGAATGATCGCATGTGGAACCCAGGTGGCTTCAGGAAAGCTTCTGCCTCCTGGAATGGAGAAGAGCCATGGGAGGGCAGGGAATGATGATGGTCAAGGCAAGTGGACATGTAGTGTGAGGTCCACATTAGTGCTATGATTTTCATAGGCAGTGTCTCCCTTAGGTTCATGTGGATCCAGTCACTTAGAGGTGATTTGGTCTTTAACATGGTGGATAATTTAAGCCGGTGATGGAGACATAATTTGGTGACATGTTAAGTGGTGGTAGAAACTAGGGGCCAGAGTCTAGGTGGGAGACGTAGGCCATGGGGGAGGTCTTTTAAGAGAATATCTTTTCTGTGACACTCTCTGCTTCCTGGCTACCATGGAGTGAACAGCTTGGCTCTATGCTTCCTGAAAGACATGGAGTGGGTGTTTGGCTCTCTTTCGCCATGGTCTTCCACTGTGATGTCATTGTCTTTCCATAGACCTAAACGCACCCAAACCATCCAACGCCAGGAGCCAAAACAAATCTTTCCTTTCAAAGTTGACTTTCTCAGACATTTTGCCACAGTGATAAAATCTGACTAAAACATTTAGATTTCAGATAATTCCATGTATTTTTCATACTTAGTTGTCTCTTCTGTATCAGTTTGATCCATAGAATGCATAGTGACAGGCACTTTGTAATTACAGATTGAATTTGACTTCTGGACACATATAGGGGTCACTTTGAGACTGAGTAGAGGCCTGAAATACAACAACAACAACAAAGCAGTTTTAAATCCACTTAGAGGTCACAATCCAAGCCTGAGAAATGCTATCAAGTTTGACTTGCCTGATACACTCTGCTTTTTCAGGTGGCACTCAGGCATGAAGATGGTGATGAGACAGCCGAGCCACCCCCCAGTGGACACCGGGACCGGAGGAGGGCCAGCATGTGTTCTGGTGGCAGTGTGGGTGAGCACCAGGGCCTTGACCGTAGGAGGAGCCGGAGACACTCCATCCAGAATATCAAGAGCCCACTGTCAGCCCCCACCAGCCCCTGCTCCCAGTCAGTTCCTGCCTTCAAACCCAGCCAAGTTCGAGATCTCTGTGAAAAGTAAGCTCCACTCCACTGGGAAGGGGGAGAAAGGCTGCAGGTCACGTGTACTGATCATGATTTCCCTCCCCAAAAGATGGTTAGGGGCCCCTGGCTTTGCTTCCTGCCTCTCCTCTACCACGAAACCATACCTCCCTCAGGGAACTTCCCACTCAAGCTGCTCCTGATGGCAAACATAGGTCTGACCTTGCCAAACTCATTTAGGATTTTATAAAATGGCAAAAAATCCAAAATACAAACCATGCACTAGAAATAAATGGTATGCCACATAGAAATGCAAGACTGGATGGCTCTTAAGATAATGTTGCCTTACACAGATTGGCTGTAGATATGTGAATATATATATATATATATATATATATATATATATATATGTAAATGTAAAGGCATCTCTTTGTGTGCAGCACATACTCATTTCATCATTTAGTCATTCAGTAAACGTTTTTATTGAGTGTCCATTATAGGTCAGGACCATTCAAAGGTATAAAGACACATACACACACACACACACACACACACACACACACACACACACACACACACATACACACACGTACACAACAAAAATATGATCTTTATCATTGTAAACCTCACATCTAAGCCAGGGAAAGAGAATGAGGTAGATAGAAAGAAACAGAGGGACTCATAGACCTAAAAGAAATGATATAGGTTCAAAAATGGAAGTTTGACTAAACCTGTGGTAGCCTGCAATGACTAGGAAAAACAGGTGTAATAGAAGGATGGCTGGGTTTCTCAGGCCCTGAGATAGCTGCTCCATGTGGATGCTGCCTAGTTGCTGGAATAATGGGCCACAGAGGTTGACCACCCCAACCATGGCACTGAGGTAGGATGCAAGCCATGCTCATATCAGTATCAATGGCTCCATCATTCTCTCTCATCCTGAAAATAGTTCTGGGAGTCAAATTTAGCTTACCTGGCTGCATGGTGAAGGAGAAAATAACTCAGAATACATCAGACCGACCACCTTTTGAAACTCAATTGTCAAGAATATGTGGGTCCCCTCCCTCAGCCCCCATTGCAGAGATAATAACTCACCATTTCCATCATCAAGATGTAGCTCAAGCAGTCTGGTGCTCATGTGCCTGTTAACCTGGAAGCAGGAGGGGTCCTGGTTTGAGAGTCATGTGCAGCATGCACGGTCCCTTTCTATGTCATGGGCCCAGAGGTCCTGTTTCTGAGTTTGCGTGACCAGCTCTACTCTCGTGAAAGCCCCAGGCTTCTGAATAGATTAAAGTTGGGAAGATTTACCGTAAGCGTTGCATTTGTGACTCAGGACCTTGAAGGTGAAACTCAAGGGCTGAGCCACACCACACTGGAAGCACTCTTCCAACACTGCCCCTAGCGGGCAGTTTGAGGAATCGACACAGAGGAGGTTGAGGAAAGCAGTGTACACAGTCACTGAAGAAAAAAAAAAAAAAATTAAAAACCAGTACAGATGCTGGAGGCAGGGGTGCGGTGAGCATTGTTGGCCTCGCTGATTCTTCACTCTGTCTGATCCATGTTGTGATTGTTTCTGCTTTCTTTACCCCTCTTCTGCGTCTCAAAGGTCCCTACGCTGTGCGCTTGTGTGACAGCATCTTCTAATACATTGGCAAGGATGACGGCAGTTCAGGGCACTGTTCTGAGAACAGTTCACTGTGCCCAAGTTCTGGGCTCAGCAGGAATTGAATCTGGGGTGGGGAGAAGATAAAGACACACTGCTCTAGACAACGCTTGCTTTGTTCTCTGCAAATACTATGCATTTTTCATTGTGCTGAAGCTACTGCTTTAATGTACATTTCGTAGCATTTGGGGGAAGTACCTTCCAGTTTGTAGAGATCGAGAACACTAAAGAGACCTGGGGTGTAGCTCAGCGTGGAGTGCTTGCCTGGCACATGTGAGGCCCTGAGTTTGGTTCTTAGTACTGCAAAAATAAGTAAATGAATGTAACTCTGAAAAGAGAAGGCATCGTTCAGCCCTGTAACTTTGAAATAACTGTCCATAAAGCCTGTTGGAGAGTCTGGAGTGTCATGGTGATGGTGCAGTTTCCATCAAGACAAGACTGCGATGGGGGAAGGAAGGCAAGAAAGAAAATGGGAAATGGTCCCCGTGTACCTGAGCAGTGTCACATGCTCAACAGCTGTGACCTAAAATAGTACTTCAGAATCAAGCAGCTGCTAGGTCCCACCCCTCAGAGGCCCGGGAAGCAATGCCTGTGAACTCCCTGGACATACTTGCTGCTCGTCTGTAGTGAGGTTTCTGCAAATGCCACACAGGAGGACTCAGAGGCTGCATTTTACCTTCTGTGACACCAGTGATCCCAACACTCTGGAAAAGATGGGAGAAATGTGAGAGGTCAGAAAGGAATCCACGTTGTTGGAAATGTGTGTGGAACTCTTTGCTCAAATCCTTTGAGCTTAGTTCTCATTAAGACCCTCTTGAGCAGGAAGTTAGGACAAATACCAGACAGCAGGTATGATGGGCTTTGCAGTGGATATCAGGAGCAAGGGATGGGCTGAGCCACGAGTTAAACTCGAATCTGGACTCTCAGTATTCAAAGCTACTTCCCACCTACCCACTCCTAAACATATTCATTGAACAAGACTTATACGTCAGACTTTTTAGGGAGGAGAATTGGTCGGCATACCATATGGGCATCATCTTTACTGAGGTAAATATAAAATTCAAGAAGAGTTGAAAAGGACACCACATCAAGCTTCCTTACAGACATAAGCCTGCCAGATTATTGCCTTCTTTTTAGTAGAGTTAATGTGACCATGAACCCACATTACTGTGTCATGACTTCTACACTGGCCATTGGCCAAATAAGGTAGAATGTATTGTTCGCCTGTCACCTGAAAATGTGTTATGTGATATGTGTACCATAAAGAATTTTATCTCTGTACTTATTTTTTTACAGATTTGATTATAAGAAGAAAATTTTGAGCATTTTTATTTACTTCTGAGAAAATTATTTGGGGCCACCTAATTAGCAAAACTGAACAAAAACTCCAGCAGTGTTTCAGACTCATATTGTTACCATTCCTAGGACTAAAATGTCCTTGACGTTTGTCTAGCCTAAAGCAGGAACACAGTGGAGTGCGCATACAGGCTGGGGCTCTTTCTTTCATGAGCATCCCATTCTACCCTGCATTTCCTGCTTCTTAGGATAGTCTCTGACCTTGATTTGCCTCCCTAAACATGCCCCTGTTCAGCCAGGTGCTTGTTCTCAACACACAATAGATCTCCTTCCCTTCTGTCCTCCAGTGTTTCTGGTCTGAAACACTGCACAGGACCTAACGTGTGACTCTGGATTCCATCCTGTTGAGTTGCACACACATTCCACTCTCCAGAGGTAATTTCAAACTTCACTAAGTCAACTGATGCTTGCATGGTACCATCTAGCTCTCAGTCATGTGTGTATTTTAAGGGCATGGAAGAGTGACCTGGCGAACTGTGCACAGTGACAGCTGGCTGGGGAATGGAAGGTATAGGTTTATGCCACGTGCATGAAAGGGTAGTGATGGCTGGCTGTCATGTAAATTTCAGATGTCATGAAATACTAATCTCCTGGTGTTTTCCAACCATTGAAAATGTAAAATATATACTAATGCTCAGGCTCTCCAAAACAGATTCTAGGCCAGATTGAGCTCACTGGTTGTATTTGACCAACTACTGTTCTCAGGGGCCAGATATTTTTAGAGAAATGGAGGAAAAATGGGATGAAATTGCCAATGAAGAATATGCGAGGAAGGAGAGGGAAACCCACCATGCCATTTGAGAAGACTGTGGGGATCATACAGTTGGGACTACAACAAAAAAGTAAAGGGGAGTTGTGGTGTGGCTCAGATGGTAGACAGCTTGTGTAGCATGCACAAACCCTGGGCTCGATCACACGCATCACATAAGCCAGATGTGGTGGTAGATACCTGTAGTCCTGACACTCAAATAGTAGACTGGGAGGTTGAGGGTTCAAGGTCATCATCAGCTACATAGTAAATTTGAGGACAGCTTGGGATATATGAGACCTTGTGAGGACAATTCCATGAAGAGATTATGAGGATCTTGTTGATCACAAATTCCTATGGTACAGGTGAGGCTGGAGATGGGCTGGTGAAAAGTTGGGGGAGGGGTGTACAGCACTTGGTGGGAGCAAAGGGAAGATGGGGCCGTTAGGAGGTACAACAAGATAAACTTAGCTCTAGCGACCCCTAAGGAAGTAGTTCTCAACCAGGGATGACTTTGCTATCCAAGGGACACCTGGATATGTTTTTGGTTATCACTATTGGTGCTGGGTGCTGTGGGCATGTGATAGGACCAGTCCGGGAATGCTGTCCCATCATGTACAGGACACCCCTCACTAAAGAATTAGCTTTTCTGCAGTGTGTGAATGCTGCATCCAGGTCAACACCTTAGCAGGCTCAAGTAATTGGCTGAAATTTTCATCTCCTTCTTGGGATACTTCTGAGGTTGGGAACAGCAATTGGACAAGGTAGCTTTTTTAGAAGAACATAGGACTCTGTGTGCCTGCCTCAGATATTCACATACCAAACTTTGGATCAAATTAACTTTATTCAGAAAATATCATGAATCAGTTAAAATTCGAGTCTGTACATGATATTCCTGGCATAAAGATTTCATTGACATTTTACAACCATCACAGAGACAGTATTTTTTTTTAATAGCAAGAATGGAGATGTGGAATGTCTTACCTATTGCTTGGTCACTCTGGCATATGTAGATTATAGCAGAATCCCTATTCTAATATTGGTTTTATCTCTGTTTAGCAAATTTTCACTGTTCAGATTCTCAGCAAATACACTGAATTTGGTTAGGGACAAGCTTGACTTAATCTAATGAATCAATCAGTAACCAAACACAGCCAGTTCTAATCAGCCTTGAGTCTATCACATTCCAAAAATTTGACATCATGGAATGTGACACCTGCATGAAACAAATTGGCAAGACAGCAACATACTTGTATAACAGAGTTGTGCAATTTGAGGCCAGTCCTCGTTATCCTATGGTGGGATAGGAATCATGTAACCGTCTGTGTGCTCATATAGCCAGAGATGTGTAGGTGGAATTGGAGGACCAGCATGGAAGGGCAGCTTCGCACAGTTCTCCATCAGTTGCTGATGTTGTCAAGCATTGACCCAGAAGCTAAAAGGGTAAAAAAAAAAAAAAAAAAAAAATAGTTCCTGCATTTACCATGTAAGTTAGAAGACGAATAATAATAACAATGTGCCTGCTGTATTTGGAATAGAAGTATTCCTTCTAATAAATTGCAAAGTCATTAGCATAAAAACACAGGCTGTTGTGTGAGCTTTTGCTGAGGAGATGAAAACAAACATCCCCTTGTCCCAGATAGGGAGCTGATGGCAGAAACAAATGATCCCACCCAAGTGTAGTTTCAAGTACCAGTGAGTCTAACTGGTGTAACTTATAGGAGTATGGGCAACTTATGGACAGCTATACCCCTGAAGGAAAAGATCTCCCAGAAACCATTAGCTACCTATTATTGCCTGGTGGGTGGCTATGTGTTCAATAATGCTTTCCAAGTATTGCAGCTGTCGGTATTACTGAGATGCTCTCTGGTCCCTACTATAAAGCCATGACCATATACAAGTTGCTGTAATATGTATAGGCCATATGTAATAAGCTGTAATAGTGAAGCCAGGCTCTGAACTGATACTTCTACCTCCCTGAGGCAGGTGGGGCTTTGTGAACCCTTCCCCCTACAACCATTAACTTTATAAATCCTTAGAGGAGGGTAGGGCTTCATGATGACCTCTTCCCAGATGCTATTAACTGGTCTATGGGGCTTCAGAGGGGAATGAAGCCTTGTTAAGCCCCTCCCTGCCCATAATGAAAAATTAATGGGCCTAACTTTCTGCAAATCTTCTGATTGTCACCAAGGAGTTAATGTTATGTCCAACGGAGAGCCTTTAACTAATACAGATCTGCACAGAGACATGTTGTAGATAGTCATGGACCTTGTAGGCAGGAACCCAGAGGTTTGACCTGTATGTGTACTTTGCAAATGTGAGAAGATGTGGTCCATCTCAGCCATCCTCAGTAAACTTGAGGCCTGGTGTGCTGACTAGGGGATCACTAGTCCATCTGAGCTGCAAAGAGGAGTTTAACAGGGGATGTTGTGGGGCTTTGCAGGGATGCTAGTGTCTGGAACTCAAGTCCAGACTTGGTGATTGAGAAACCATGGCTCCTAAGGAACCCTTGATCTCCCCAAGTCTACTGCCATTTGGGCGGCATTCAGAATCACTTTGGAGTTGAGCGTAAGATAGACACGTCTGAGCATAGGCGAGTAAGGTCCAGAGCCTGGCTCTACTAATCACAGCTTTATACCAATTTACATATGGCCATTGCTGTATAGTAGGAGTAGATAGCATCTCAGTAATAGTGTCAGCTACAATGCCCACAAACCTCTACTGAGCACATACCCACCCGCCAGGCAATGTGCTGAACACCTGAGGTCTTTGCTCTCGGGGTGGGTACTGTTTTTATTGCCCTGTGACAGCAGAGGAGGTTAAGGCAAGTGGAGCTGAAGTTCCTTGCCTGAGGACTACCTAGTATGATGAGACTGGTTTTAGAGTTCCGTAGGTCTGGCTCCAGTGGGAGGAGCTTACTGTTTCATCTGACAACACTTGTTGTTGTGATTCTGTAGATCTAATCTCCTGGGCAAATGGCCGAGAGGAATCAATGACTGTGCACTGTCATCTGTTAGACCTTTCTTAGAAAAGATGGATGCTGAGTGCTGACACGCCAGGTTGTCTTTTGACCTCCACATGCGCTGTGGCAGGTGCATGCCTGCATACATACATATACATGCACCTATCCCACATCAAAAAAGTATTGCTCAGTGTCCCACTGTGTAGATGGCCCACAACGCCATACTCTCATTCATTTTGCCTTGGCTTCATCCTGGTTTTTCCTGGTGCTGAATTTGCAGTAGTGAAGATTTGTGCACACGGTCCTGTGCATTTGCTAGCAGCTGCACTTTCCTGGGATAAATCCTTAGTGGAATTCTAGATGCTGAAGGACTTAGATTTCAACATTGTGGGACTCTAGAGCAGAGAACACTTAAATGCTCAGGACCACCGTCACACACTACTCTGTTTGCTCCCCCATCAGCCTGTCACTGGCCATTTTTGCACACCATTACTTACACTTGGTGTTAGGAGTTCTTCAGAGTTTTTGTAATTCCATGAGGTCACATGCCTCTCGCCAGTACCTTAAAAAAAAAATGATGTTTCTCACTTTTTACATAAAACACACTGTCAGCATGCCCATACATGAGCGGTTTCCTGTGTGGCTTTTGATTGTCATGCTTGCACAGGAATGTGTGTTCTCTGAGCCACAGCCTTGCTGGGCTGTTTTTCCTTTCTTTAAGACAAGTAACAGCAGGGGTAGCACTTAGGAAGTGCCCACTGTATGCTGGCTGAGGTGGCACTTAGGAAGCGCCCACTGTGTGCTGGCTGAGGTGGCAGTTAGGAAGTGCCCACTGTGTGCTGGCTGAGGTGGCACTTAGGAAGTGCCCACTGTGTGCTGGCTGAGGTAGCACTTAAGAAGAACCCACTGTGTGCTGGCTGAGGTGGGACTTAGGAAGTGCCCACTGTGTGCTGGCTGAGGTAGCACTTAAGAAGAACCCACTGTGTGCTGGCTGAGGTGCTAAGCAGTTTTTAATGTGTTGAAATTTCCATGGAGAAAGTTGTAGTGTTCTTTTTATGTAACGGACAGGGAAACAGAAGCACAGAGAGACAGGGAACTTGCCCTAGATCATATGGCTCAGCAGTAGCACTGCTGGTTTGGAACCCAGACAGTCATGGTTTAGAGCTTGTCTTCAGTCAAACAGGACTAGAAAGGCTATCTGATGGGCTAGACTATGTTTGAGAGGGACAATGATTTAGGGGGTGAATTAGATTCCCCAAGAAAGAAAAAGTCATCAGAGCAAATGGTTCCTTGAGCTTGGTAATCTTAAAGAACTGTGTTGGTTATTGGTTTTGATATTGAAGTTATCATTGGGTTTGCTTTTCTTGTGAATGGGCACTGACATGGCTTCTGAAAAGGACTTCTGAACATACTGATTCTGGACCAAGCTTTCCCAGTGAACAGTGACTAACTGGCCATTCCAGAAGAGATGCAGAAAGGATGGTACAGAGGATACCCACTGAAAGGAAGCCTCAGCTGAGTCGCAATGGTTGGATGCTGAGGAGAAGCAGGGTCTAAGTCACCCTAATGGTTTAGCATCTCATAGTCAGTGCACACACCAATTAGTGGCCCAGTGGGTGGTGGGATGAGGAGAGCCAAGCCTTGAGGTGAGCCTGTGGGTATGAGTACAGGGAGGGGGTTGGAGGGGATGTTCACTGGACTCCTATAAAGTAGGGGAGGGCATTGGCATCATTCCACCAGCCACAGGAAGCAGTGGGCAAATAGGGAGCCTAATTATGGAACCCACTGGACCGGTGAGCTCATCTTCCTATATTTTAATGAGAAGGAGATGTATTTGGTTGCTTAAGTTTTAGGACAGGACTTGCCCACAGGGCTCTGTTGCCAGGGTTACAGGATTCATTCAGTGATTACCTGTAGGGTCTGCAGCAAAGTAATGAAGTTGACCTATCTCTTGGAAGGAGTTGGCAATGAGCAATTTGTTTACAAGGAAAAAGTGTACAATGAAACAAGTAGGCGTTCTACAAGTTTAACTTATAAAAGTCGTTGGCTCAGGTGACCTGTTTAGTGCTGGCTCCTACAGCTAGGCTTGGCCAGGTACAGGAAGGAACAGATGTGGTGGTCTAGAGCAGAGGTATGACCCTCAGGATTGATCTCAGCCTCATATGGACCCTTAATGATGATAGTGCTTTAAGAGGGTGGGAGGAGAGTTAGGATAGACAACAAAAATGTGTTCTTAGCCAGGTGAGGGTTATGTTAGCTGCATCATGCCCTGAAGCTGCCCGAGATGTTCTATTAAAGATGGTAATTGTTAAATAACTACGGACATGAACTGGAGAGAATATTTTACATTCTAGCATAAACTTGCTAGAGGATTTCACAACCACCAGATTAACAACCACTGGTACCACGGGCAGCAAGTAGCTACTTGGGAAAGTTTATCTGATGGTAAGTGATTTGTTATGAATGAGATGCGCCGATGGGGTCTGTGGCCTCCTGAAGTATTGCTGGATGGCAGCCAGGAGTGTGGGGATGTCCAAGGCCCTTCCTGAGTATTCTCTAGCAAATGGTGGGCCAGAGGAACAAAAATGGGGTCAAGGAAGGAGGAGCTTGGAAAGGGGTAGCAGCAAAGAGCGAAGCAGTGGGGCTGGAGGAAGAAGTCAACTTGTGAAGTTCCTGACTTTTGGAAAACTTACTGTGACTGGATTGTCAATGTCTCGGGAATCCTATCTTTGCCAGGATATATTTGGGAATCTTTGAGTTTCAAATGGAAAAGCCGGTCTGTGTATGTGTTGGGGGGGGGGGCAGTCCTTCAGTGAGAACTCTCTGGAAGCATTGGGGGAGAGCTGGATCAGGTGAGGAGATTGGGAGAAGCTAGACTGCTACCAGAGTAGCTAGAAGTGGAAATGTGGGGAGGTTAGAAAGTAGGGGGGGAGGTGATGTGGTGCAGAAGAGCATGGTTTACAGGACACTGTATCCAATCATGAAGTTCGAAGTCACCTGATTCCCAAGCACCTAGTAATGCAGGACCCTGGGCTGGGTCACTCAGTAGAGTCTGGGTGTGGTGTGTTTGAGGGACCTATGAATAGAAATCCCAGTCATCTGTGGAATCCAAATATGTACAGCTGATAGGTGACACCCAGACTGTAACCCAGGAAAAATAAAGCAAGGAGATGGAGAAACAATGATAAATCCCTGGGAAAGAAAGTGCTGGATCATCATCTTATGAAATGTTACCAATGAGACTGCCTCCCACTTTCCCAGTCAGGGAACCTTTAAAGTGCTCATCTTCATGTGTGGGTGGTTCTCGTGCTGGTGAGCTCTGATGGTGTGAGGCTTCACAAGGAGACCAGTTATGCATGTGTGCGGTAGAGGCAAGGCCTGACTGATGTTCTCGTTCGGTCTTTGATTTGGTTGGTGAAGAGCTGAGCTTGCTTCCCTTTGACCTGTACAGACCTCATGTTTCCTTTAAGACACATCTTCCCTTCCAGGATCTACAAACTCACAACCTTTGCTGCTGAGCTTGGATTTCTGAGGTGGTCCATGATGATGTAGACATGGGGACATGTGGTTCCCAACATGTCTTTGGGAGCAGGGCAGGGCTTTCCCAAGAGTTATTGCATGATTAGATCCAGTCATAGAAGGAGCAATATCAGCTTTGCTTCCTAAGTGCTATGGTCAGGCTGAGCATCGTGGTATATACATGTTCTCCTAGTACTTGAGAAGCAGAGGTAGGAGGATCTCTAAGAGTTTGGGGCCAGCCATCTGGGGCTACATAGCAAGACACTGTAAGAGAGAGGGGACTGGGGGCAGGAGGCAAAGAAAGGCCTATATGGAGAGATTCTGATGATAATTCTAGACTAATGAAGGATGAGCCTGAAGATAATGTGACAAAGGATAAGTCACTACTGAACACAGGTGATGCTGGTGAAGTGTTGAAGAAGAGTTCATGGAGACCTGAAGAGGCCAGACCTGGCCTGCAGCCACACTGTTACTCCATATGTGCAAGAAGATGGTAGCAATTATAGAAACACCATTCTCATGCTGAAAACATTTTTTTTTTAATTTCAAAATGAAGCCATCATTATGATAGACTTCTCAGAATTGGCATGGGCCATAACTGTGGTCCAGGCATACCTCGTGGTATCATGGATACCCATTGTATCTCTTTGCTTCCTGGTGGATGCAGGGCATTAGTGGAGTGAAGAGGGAGAGTGTTGGCAGGAGAGGTGAGTTGGTGGGTTCCTCATGCATGTGAATACAGGCATGAGAGCTGCTACTATTTGGGGAGGGGGAGAAGGAAGAATAAGTAGCTTCATCCAGTTATTAAAGAAAGCCATTTTCTCCAGCTGGTTATCCTAAGCAGAGATAGCATGTCATAACCGTTACGCTCATGATGCTAGGATTTTCCTCCCTGGGGTTAATCCCAGTTTAATGCAAGGGGACCCTGGGATTGTCCTTAACCTCTGGGTGCACTAACAGGATCTGTTCCAGAGGTTGACCAAGAAAGAGGTGAACTATGTAAACTGTCTTACATAGGCACCCAGCACAGAGGTTAAATAAAGAGTCAGTAAATAGTTGCCGAGTGGTCACAGTAGAACCAAGCCCAAGGCAGGGCTGCCCCTGTACCTCGAACCATGCCCTTCAGAGCTCAGGGGTCTTGGGCACCTTTTGGAAGGTGAATAATTTTGATTATCTTGAGAAAACTGCTTCCCAAGGACACAGAGACTCAGTAGGGGCCAGAGGCAATTCAAGGAACTTTGGGAAGACTTGGTTACAGAATCCACATTGCCCCAGAGACATCATTTCATTCCTGAGATCTTTGCTCCTGCCATGCGGTTTGGGTTTTATAAACACGAGATTAAAAGGTGACTAGAGATGAGCTCTCTGGAGGAAGTGGCCAGTCCAGGCCTGCTGCACGCTGGCACTTCTCCCCTGCAGCTCCATGGGCAGGACAGGGCAAGGCGGGGGAGTGGACAGTGTGTCATGGCTGCATGCCACGGGCAGGCCTCCTGAAAGGGAAGCGAGTGCTTGTGAGACTCGAGAAGCCATTTTCTTTTGCTGCATTTCTTATATTTATGACCAGTTTTGCAAATTTGCCTTCTCAGTGTGTGGGGGGTGGGGTGGGGGTAGGGGGGCAATTTGAATCATGACATCAGAAGAAGAAACTTCTCAATCGCCTCTGACCTAGTATTATTTGTGTTTTAGGACTTGTCCACAGTCATAAGAGCTTTTGTTACCAAGTAGATGAGCAAGACGCCTCCACTGGAGAAACCCAAACTGCCTGCTCTTTCTGAGCAGCCTTGCAGTGACATGCTTTGTAGCAGCACATGTTCTGAGCTTTGCCTTTAGTGACTGACCGAGTTTGGTGAGCTAGGAATATTAGCCCCTTTTATCAGCAGACCCAAATCATATGCATGTGTTCCTCTACGCCTACGTTCTCACGCCCACATATGCTTGGATTTGAAACTATGGCCATTACAAAGATCACAGTTTCATAAGAGAGTATGCGACTGAATGTGACAGCAATACACATGGGTGGCTTTGGAAGGGGAGCAGTCAGCTGTGTGACGAGGGCAGGGCAGAAACAAGCATGGGCTCTCAGGGAGAACGTGACGAAGTGTGCAGCGACAGCCATTGCAATATTACCGGGGACAGCAAAGCATCACCGTTATAAGGAGCAGCTGCAAGAAATGCATGACATTGGAAATGCCAGCACACTTGCCAGTCATCAGGTGTCTAGCATTTGTAGATTATGCTTCACTGGTTTTTGTTTGTTTGAAGCTCGGTCTCAGGTAGACAAAACTGGCCTTTTGATTCTTGGTTCTTGACTCTTGATTCCTCTCAATTCCCTCCTGGAACAACAAGTGTGCACCACCACACTCAACTTCAGTTCTTCTAGTCCCGTTGTTTGGTCTCTAAATTCATAACAGTATTTCTGATAAAAGAGGACTTACCTTTTGTTACTAATGTTAGACTCTCTCAAAAAGACTATCAAATCCTATCATTAAATGTTCATGTAAAGCTGCTTTTAGAAAAGAGAATAGCAGGATAGGAGCGGCTCAAGAAAGGATAAGAAAGAATGGGAACATTATGTTCAGCAGGAGATGGAGAAGAGAGCTTGGTGTGCCTGAGTGTCCTCTAGACACTCTGGAGAGCTGCAGAGGCAAGATTGTAGACTGTGGAGGGAGACAGAGGTGGCAGGAGATGAGCTCGTATGGTAAGCAGGTTGGGTCATTCAAGACCTTGGGACTCACAGCATGAAGTCTGGGGATTATTTGGCAGGTGAGTTCAGCCATGCCAGCCATGCATATTTGAAGCAGTGCCCATCTGCCTGATTGGGATTGGGTTGAAGGTGACAGAGACTAGAAATAGGAGCCCAGGTGGAAGCTATTGAGACAAAACTGCTGGAAAACAGTGGTATCTTGGACCTAGGGCAATGTTTCTGAGCCCTTTAATATCCCATGCTCAAGCCAACCCTAGGATGCAATTTGCAAAAGCAAGATCTGAGCATCTCTGTTTTCAAACATCTCTCAAGGATGTGAATCACTGGGCTGAGGTGGCTGTTGCTCCTGGACAGTCATGGGGGCTTAAAAGCATAAGTTTGGGAAAGAGTTGGTGGCCTTGTCATTTGATCTCCCAAGGAGCTGCTTCAGGACTAAAATGAGCCTAACCCTGTTTGAGTCACAGTGAGATCTATGAGTGTGCAAGGGGCAGTGAGACTCAGTACCATGCATTGAGTTCTCTAGTAGGTTTCCATTGCTATGACAGAACGTCTGAGCCAAACCATCTAAGGGAGGAGAGATTTAGGCTCAGGGCTTCAGAGGGTTCTGTCCTTCATGGCCAAGTGTATGCTAGAGCAGAGCAGCTTACCTCATGAATGAACAGGAAGCAAAGAGAAGATGTCTTCACTGGTGGGCTTTCTCTTTCCCAGCTTTTATCCCATCTGAGCCACTAGCCTGTGGAACGGTTCTACCCACGCTCAGAGTGGGGCTTCCCCGTTCCACTCATTCTCTCTGGAGACACTCTCAACACACACAGCCAGAGGTGAGCCTCACCAATTTCTCAAGTATTTCTCATTTAATCAAGCTGAAAATTGAGGTTAAGCATCAAGAGGTCCTTGGATATATCATCACAAAAACAGTAATCATAGCAAAGAGAGTGTGTAGCCAAATATGAGTGACCATGGCCCAGGAGCATACCTTTAGCTCTCCCCAAATGCTATGGTCCTCCATGAAAGTGGTCATATGAGATTTTATTAGTTATAGTGCCAAGAAATTCCTAAATCAAAATGTTCATTAAATGTATTGGTAGAGAGGTTAAACTCTGTTATGGGTTTCAGATGCTATCCGGTGGCAAATTAGCTTTGAGGTTGGTAAAATCTTGATTGGTCTGCTAAGAATACATTGTAAAGCTGTGATGGCCATGGGGTGTTAGGTAAGTCCCTGGGGTGGATAGTGCAGAGCTTTCAAAGGGACTGAAACTCGTCCAAGATAACTTGGCTCTGGTCTGCAACATTCTACCTGTTCATAACTTTGAAGTTCACTCACTTGGCCTTGTAGTATCTTTAACAGAGCTGTAACTTCTGTCCCTTTGTATCTGTCTCCTTTCCCCCCTCCCTCTCCTCTTTCCTCCTTTCCCTCTCTTGCCTTCTCCGCCTCTCCCCCTCTCCCCACCCCTCTCTCCTCTATGGAACTTCAATTCATAGGGGATAATCTCTGCAGATAGTTCTGGCTCCTGCTTTGTAAAGAATCTTCCGGTTACCTCCTTTACAGGCAGTTCATTTCTCGTGGATATTTCCACCAGCAGATGGACAATAATGGAGAAAGCAACTGCCTGCCCCCCAGCTCCCGTGGTTGCCACTGGCAATTTTGTGGGCACGACTGGGGATAGAAAACAGAGATGGGGTTGCTGAGAAGAAGCCTGGCTGAAATGCAGCCTTTGGGGTTTATCTCTACACACCAATCTACATGATTACCATATTAAAAGTTGATTGTGGAATGTTGAATCAAAGCATGCAAAAGGCCAATTAGTTGTAGAAGCAAACGGGGTCACGAATTGAACAGATGGTACCACACACTGAAGCTCCGAAGCACCTTGGGATTCCTTGTGGCAGTTATACTTGATAACTGCTTCTAAGCACACAATACCCTGTCCTGTTCATATCTAAGAGATGTGATAAGTTCTCACCTCCTAAATACACTCCTCATTGATGGAAAACTCGAGACAGTAGAAAGCATAGGAGAATACCACTAGAGAGGCTGCCTATCCTTACCCATAATGCTTTGAGAATGCATGGTGAGATGCCTTAGGCATCTGACCCAAGCTTAAGCATGAAGCTCACTTCAGTTTTGTGTCTACTGTGTACACCTAGTGTTAAGACAATTTTAGTACCTATGTTCTGATGGAAATCTATCACGTGACATCAGGTTTGGGGTTTCCCCTTAGAAGGAGTTGCCAGTGCTCAGAAAGTTTCAGGTTTTGAGGGTTTCAGAGTTTATACTTGCAGGTGAGATGCTCAACCTGTGTTTGACTTAAAAGCAAGCTTGCCCAGAGAAGGTGTATGTCAGATGCATGATTGGTAGAAAGAGGCATTGTGGACACGTGTTTCATTCCCTCAGTGACATGGGCCAGCAATGGAGGCTCCCATATGGCTGAGACATGTTCTTTTAGGTGTGATAGGAGAGAGAGAGCCCTGGGTGGACCAAGGATTTAGATAGATTGAAGCCATACCTGAGGCAGGTTCTCGGAGGCTAGCAACCTGGGACCCTACTTGCTGCCTTCTAGAAGTGTTTGGAACACTGCAATCTACCTCCTTCGTGTTGGTTTCTTAGACACTTCAGGTACGTTTGAAACAATGGATTAGCAACTGTGGCTAGGAGAAATTATTTACATAAAATCAAGGTATCTGCTAAAGGAAAGAGGCCCCTGCCTGTTGCTCTCACTGGATTCATCTGTTTACACCTGAGCAGATCTGCAGCCCCAGCTGCTAATTGTGTTTCTTCCTACTGATGTTTACACTCTGCAGATTAAATTTAGCCAGATTACAAGACCCTATTTTTTCCCCCACAGGAATGTGCTGGAATCATTAGTGTTTGACTCTAATCAAAATAGCAAACTAAAGGCTTTTGCCTCGAGATGCCAGTTTCTTGGGTCTGTTGGGGTTCCTGAGCTGTGCTCCATGCTCCTCCTGAGTGGTGCGTGTTGCAGGGACAATAAATACTTTCCTGTCTAACTTTGGGTTGTCACCATGGAAACGTTAGCGCAGCAGCTGGACTCTGTCAGATGTCTTTCATCCACTTGGCTGGTATAGCTCTTTTGAGGGAACTTTTGTTTCATTTGGCAGATGGCAAAACTTTATTTCTAAATTACATCACCGCTGCACTTGGTCAGATATTTGTCGTAACTGATTAAGAACACTAATTGAAAATCTTCAGGCTTGGGCCCCGGGTATCCTAGAAACAACCTTGATGTTAACAGAAAGCGTGAGTCACAGACAGACTGAGGGGAAACTACAGTTTAAGCATTTGCTAATGCAGAGCCATGAGAACCATGCCCGAGGGGGCACTTTCTGTCTTAAGCTCAGCAAAGTATTTCAGTGAAATGTTTTTCATCTAATTATGATATAAGATGTCCCAATTGTATGGAACTAGAACAGTCGTCATCCTTGGTTCATGAGGTTTTGTCGTCACAGGTTTTGGCCTGTGGTTTTAGTCTGGTTTATTTTATATAGTATTTATTAACATCAAAAACGTCGGTAAAACTGACCTCCCTAGAAAACTGACAGAGGAGTGCCCCACCTTTTGGCATTGTGGCACAGCATTACCATCTGCAACTGTGGTGGACCATGTACCTACATCTGGGGGATGCATTCAGCCTGCCAGCTGCATTTGGACTCACTTGATGCTGACATCAATCTGCGTGCCCATTGCCCTAGAATCCTTAGGCCTGGGGTGACAGGCTTAAATATGCATTTGCCATTGTCCTTTGGGTTGTTCTGTTTTCCATAATTATGATGAACTATGACAAACGTGGAACTAAGCAATGTATTACTCAAACTTGCTTTTTTAAATTGATAAACATGTATGTCCTGCTGTGTACCACTCCGCTGGCCTGTTTTCCTCCGTGTACATCACGCTTCTGAGGGGCTCTGTGTTATCGTGGTACACTCATTCTTTTTTCTTTTGGTGGACATTTTGGTCACTTCCAGTTTGGGACAGTTAAACCCAGTGCTCCTGAAAACATTCTTGGGTTCTTTCTTGTGTCCAAAAACTTGAGGACCCTGAGGGAAGGGAATTTGGGCACTGTGGACATCTTGGACCTAATGTTCCTTGTTGGGGACTATTGTTTACTTCTGCCCACTAGATGCCCATATCTCCCCATCCACACAGGTGGGACAAAGTGTGCTTTGGGTTGGGAGGGGTCATCTTGGTTCAGCATGTCTCCCTGAGGGTACAGAGGTGTAGACTCTGGGTAAGGACATAAACGTGTTTACAGGAGAGCTCTAACTACAATGTTAAAGTGCTTAACCCCCTCACCTTCCTGTCAGCAATACAGAGCAGGGAGGTGGCCTATGCTCTCTTCTGCATGTAGTGTGTCAGGCAACTTTGCATGGTAGAAATGAAATGGTGTCTTGCTGTGGTGTTAATGTAGCTCCCCAACTTAGAGGTGAAAACAGAATGTTATAGGAGTTTACCAGCTGTGACAGTTTCGCCCACTTTCACAGTTACACTTTGTACCTTAGGTGTGTAGTTAATATGCCTTTTCCTTTAGTTGACATACCGAATGGGAGGGTTCTCTATGCCGTTTTCACACATGCACACCTGGTATGTATCTTCCTAAATGAGTTCGTCTGCTTTTGTTCACCTTTGTTCCGAAAGTGTGCACTGTGCTTCTGAAACAGCTTGGCCACATTCATTTATCCTCTCTGTTTGTGCTTTTGGAATCTAAGAGACATGCCATTACCCTGAGATACAAATTTGGGAAAGTTAAATTGACTATGGTGGAAACTATGTCCTGCAGAACTGAACAGGCTGTGGGCCTCTGGCTTTTCCAACATGGGTGGGGGTGAAGTGGACACAAATCTGGGGGTATTTTCTTGTGTAAAGGAAATTACGTATCAATTCACAGCAAGCTTGTGCCTGTGAGTAATCCCTCATCAATTGAAATCAAGCAAAATCAAGTTGTGTGTGGTGGCTCACCGTCAAAATCCCAGTACCTGGGAAGCTGAGGGTAGATGATTGTCATGAGTTCAAGACCATCCTGGAATACAGACTGAGAGTGACCTTGTTTTAAAGCAAAACCCAAGAAATGAAGCATTTGAAAGCTAGAGGCCAAACATCCAGAATTCCTCAGTAAAATAGGATCAACCATAAACAGTCATGCTTTAGGAGAAAAGCCAGCTTGGAAAAAGCTAAGTGATCTGGATCACTTCTTCAGCCTTTAATATTATTAGCATGGAAATCATTTGGTTTGCTTATTTTATCATAGGCGTAATAAAACTAAATCAAATCAGCATAGGTAGTCCAAGGCCATGGGGGACATGTTTTCCTTCTCTCCCCTGTGACATCATGGGACAAGGCCAGTGCTTCTCCCATAGAAGTGGGCCTCCGAGTGTGTCAATGTGCCGCCTGCCTTTTGTCCTACCTGCCACTGTGATTGTAAGGCTGCATCACTCATGTGCTGTGTGATGGTTGGTCGTGGGATTTAAGGAGGCAGCATGGCATTTATGTCAGGGTAGTCATCTTCATATGCCAGGGAAAGGAGAGTCAAAGGGCAGAGCCAACAATGACGGGAGCTTGCTGCTGCCAGTAGGGGAGCATGCCTTTGTGGTGTGGTGTGCCTCCTCCCTCTGGGAAGCTGACCGCTCTGAGTCTTCATCAGTAGGGAGGTGAGAGTTTTCCTCAGAGGGCCAGGAGGAAGAGGGGAAGAGAGGAATAGGAAAAGGAAGAGGAAATGATGATGAGGATAGTGTTGATGGCCCGTGATGCTGATGGCAATGATGGCAGGTAGTTCTCACCTCTTTACTGTACCTCAAAACTTGTCAATGTGTTTTCCGTGGACAGCGCTGCTCTCTCAGGAGGCCGTTACTATCACTACATACAGGAACATGGACACTGAGGCCCACAGCTGGCATTGCTCAGAAGTGGTAGGGGCAGAGAGCAAGGGTAGGCAGCCTGGCTTCAGAACCTCCCTGTCTCTACCTGTGAGTGTGTGGGGGGGGGTCAGGTTATTTTGGAGGGGAGGCTCAGTTGTGACAAAGCTCATGGATGGGCAAGACAGGTGGAATTCAGGGTAGACCAGAAGTCACAGCTCCAGCAAACTCTCGATCAGGCTGAGGGATGATGACCTCTAGTTAGTGATTGTGGATAGTGAGCCTGGTGCAGTGGGAGCAGGGGAAGGAGAAGAAGGACCACTGGTGACTTGTGGAGTGTGAGCACAGTCTGTGTGAGCTTGGCAGGGCAGATGGGCTGTGGTAGTCCGGGCCTTTGGCACTGCAGGATGGCTGGTGCCCTGCTGTCCACTGGTCTCTGTCTTTGTGATAGAGGCACCCAACACAGGCCCTGAGACACATCTCCATGAATGTCACTGTGTCGGTCCTGATCTTTCTTCCTGCCATGTCTGATCAGTCACAAACATGCTGCAACAGAGTGAAGTTCATGGAGTGCAAGGTTGGCTTTATGGCTTAAAAATAGCAGTCTTTGCAGTTTGTTGCATTTTTCCAGGAAGAAAAGGGAAAATCATATTATCATCTTAACAAATGAATGAAAATTATTTGACAGACAAAGGCTTGATATAAGAAAAAGAAAAAAAATCACATCAAATATAAAAAGCACTAACCACCAAAAATAAACTGGATCTTACTAAAAATTTTGTTCATAAAAAGACCTCATAAAGTAAGCTCAAAAACAATACACAGGGGAGAAGGTTTACAAGACATAAATGTCAAAGGAATTTATTATAATTACAATCATAATTCCAAATTGTGTGAAAAAGTTCAAAGAGAAAAGGGAGCTTTTCACGCCACTGCAGATGAGGACGTAGAAAGTATGATGGGGACCAGGGCCTGGGCTCCACAGTCACCTTCCGACACCACCTCTCCTGATCCACCTACTGAGTAAGCAAGCCTGGCTTCCCCGGATGGCATCACCCACTGGAGAACAAGAACTCAAACCAGGGGCTGGTGGAGCCCATTTTAGATCCACAGCATCTTCCATCAGCGAGAGTTGTTGGATACAGGTGTTAAAGTCATCCGAGGACTGCTTTCCTCTCTCCTTGCCTTTGCTTTTCTGTGTGTATTTTGATGGGGTTGTTTTGTTTGAGACAGCATCTGAATACATAGCTCTGGCTGGCTGGGAACTCACTATATGGACCAGGTTGGCCTTGAACTTGTCTTGCCTCTTGAGTACTGGGATAACAGGCATGTGCCACCATGCCCAGCAACTGGATGTTCCTTGTCACTCAGAAGTTACAGGTGGCTCCAGACTCATCCCCATAGTGAGTCAGTTCCTGAAAAGACTGAGAGAGATCCCAGAGATGATGTTGAACATGTCCTTGAAGTAGGGGATGAGCCTGGTTCCCAGAAACACTCACTGAAATACAAGGAGTATCCTTCTAGAACTGTGTGCCACCATAGAGGTTAGTCAATTGGTCAGCCCCTGAGTGATGCAAGCTCTGTGGCTGCAGCAGGAGCTTGCATCTCCAAGCACATTGACCAGGCGATTCAGTGAAGTGTGGGGTAAGCCACACAGAAGGTCCTCCCAAGGTGGGAAGCGTCTCTGAATCATATGTGGAGAGTTCAGGGTAATGGCATTCAATCGTGATGACAGAGAAGTTCTCTTGTGGGTTTCATCATCTCCTCCCCACACTAAGGGTCCCTTAGAACCACCTGGACTATCCTGCTGGACTATGGCCTTCTCCTTTCACCCAGCTGGCTTTCTGTGCTTTGGTGTCCTGTTTGTGATGCCCATCTTGCTTTTCCATCTTGTTTCTGTGTGTTTCTTTTTTCCTGGTCTTGTCTCAGGGATGAGGAGGAGGAAGAGGAAGAAGAACAGCCAATCACGGAGCCCAATTCAGAGGAGGAGGGAGAGGACAATGCCCAGTGTCAGGGCAAGGACAGGTACTGAGGGCTGGGCCCACCTAGGCTCATACGAAAAGCCAGACTCCTTCCTCATAGTCCATTTGCTATCACTGCTTCTTCATGATCCTCTGTCCTTTGCCAGCTCACAAGGGCAACCCCTCATGTCCCTGTGCATAAGCCACAGAACTGTAGAAATAACCTGCACTCTACATTCAAATACAGCCTGTGTGGCCATGGCCACTATTTATAGGGGGGAGAAAAAAGCACACCATTGTTTTCCTAAACACCCTTTCCTCCATCACCAAGGTATTTGCTAGACCACATTGATGGTGATTACAAAAACTTATTTGCACTTAGGAGGTTTAAGATCTTTCCAGGACGGACCACAGTTAGACTTCTGCATGTTCCCCTTCCCTAATTTTGCTAGTACAGTATCAATTAATATGTGTGGTAACTGCTTTGTTAGTTATTCAAATACTGTTTTATACAAGTGGCAGGGAATAATGTTCATTCTATATAGCACAGAAAACGCACCTAGTATTTGTGTTTATACCCAGGACACCTAACATAGGCTTATAGCCTTTCAGAGAGCTTGTTGTCGTCCATTTGCCTCAGTAAAGTCCATTCTGTCCCTGCTCAGTGTACCCCAAAGAGAAAAGGGAAGGTTCAGAACATGGGCACAGGAGAGCCAGTAGGGCACAGTAAACCCCTCCCAGATGCCTTATGGATATCTTAAATTTTATAGATATTTCTCTCAAATCATCTTTTTATAAAGCAAGAATACCCATGAGTAACTTCATCTTCCACTATTCTAAAATGGTTTCATACTTGAATAATTCTCTTCACTTATTTGTCACTATAAATTAATGTTTTTACTCAGTGACATATTAAGTTAGAGTGAAATGTTTCTCTTGCCAACTTCCAAGTTCAGGGTTACTTAGCAAAACCCTTCACCTGTCTTGTTCTCCATCTACATAATAGCATCACTGACTACTAAGTCATCCTCCTGTTGCTAAGTATGATAGAATCTTCTGGAAACTGACAAAATGGTGGTTTCCTTCGCCTTCCCCTTCAGGAAGGCCTGCAGGGAAGCCAGCTGGCACAGAGGAAAGCCATGAACTAATGATGGAGAACTAGTCACACATTTTGGAATAAGAGAGGAAGGAGGATCAGCAGGAAACAGCCCTGCCCCATGACGGGCCAGACTTGTGGGTAGGGATGGGTCATTTGGGGACCTGGGAAGGGGATAAGTTTGACAATCCCACCTTAGCATGAAAATGAGCCACAGGGAATTATGCAGACTCTGTAAGCACACTGGAATGACTTTGGATGTGTTCAACAGTGCATGTTCTGTCCCAGAAACCTTGAACCCCAAGGTTCAGTATCTGCAGAATAGGTGGGGGGATCTCGTTGGGAAGGATGTCCCTCAGTGCCACCCCTGTTCCCTGTGCAAACAGGTGGAGGACTCTGCATTTGACCCAAGAAAGGAAGCAGTTTACTTTCTATTCCCCAACCTGCATGGCTGTCAATCACACTGTCTGGGAGACGGGACTATAGTTTTGAAACATGAAATTTTACACAGGTTCTCATATTATAAATGTGTTAACATAGTCAAATGTCTAACTCCAGTCCTCCAGATGGAATTTTTTTTAACTTTAAAAATTATTTTGGGGCTGGAGAGATGGCTCAGAGGTTAAGAGTTAAGACTTCTTCCAAAGGTCCTGAGTTCAATTCCCAGCAACCACATGGTGGCTCACAACCATCTGTAATGAGGTCTGGCGCCCTCTTCTGTATACATAATAAATAAATAAATAAACAAAAAAACAAATATTTCATTGAAAAACACTGCATCTATTTCAGGCAGCCACATAACAATTTTGTGTATCTTACATCATGACACAATCAAGTTACTAAGTATATATACCATTCCCTGTGATGGGCCTGTCTGGGCATGGCAGCATGTCACTGTAGCTATGGGCCTGACTGGAGGAGCCCAGTTGTTGAAAGTTTAGTGCTAGGCCCTGGAAGAGAAGCAGCAGATCCCGTCTTCCTCATGCCGTCGCCTCCCTTCGGTGTGGTACAGTCCTTGTTTTCCCTTTTCCCACATCTACATCTGCACTGGAAAGAGCTCTGGAAGCTCCTCCTAAAGCACATGTTTTTCAGCAGGAGGACGGATCTTCTGTGACTAAGACAAAGAGATAAGGTTTAAATTGTGAAATTTCAGGTGCCCGTCAGTGTACCCTGAAGAGAACGGGGGGTGCCCACAGTGGGCACAGAAGAACCCACAGGGCACAGTAAACCCCTCCCAAAGCCTCTGTCTGCCCAGAGGCACATTGTCTAGGAGATGCCCCCTTGCTCTCTGAATATCTATCCCCTCAGGTGGCCAGGGGCAACTGGGCACACGGACACTTCTGCTGATGGACTCTGCCTGTGTCTTAAGACCGCATAGTGAGGTTCCATGAATCCTCCTCTTTCTCCTAACCTTTGCTCCCTCTCTCTCAAATCTCTGTTCCCCTTTCTTCTCTCCACCTGGCCTTTCTGGGCCAACAGCGAGGCCAGCTCTGCCTCCAGGCACAGCTCCCCCGGGAAGGATGCCGCTCCGGACAGTTCTGCACTCCCCGCTGCTCCAGACAGTTCTGCACTCCCCACTACCTCGCAGGGAAGGCGGCCTCCAGCCAGCCCAGCAGCGCGGCCCCCTGGGCTCGGTGGAACCTCTGGGTCTGAGACCAGCCGGCCTGCTCTCTTGCCAGCTCCCAGCCCCGGCTTGGCTCCTCGGCCCTCCACTGCCCCGAGGGCATCTCCGACCATAGACAAGCTGCCCTACGTGCCCCACAGCCCGTTCCATCTCTTCTCCTATGACTTCGAAGATTCACCCCTCCTCACCAAGGACAAGGGAGGAGACTCCCAGACAGAAAACAGGTAGATGGGCCCGCGGTGAGGCCTGTGTGTGATTAACCCAGGGAGGAGGACACAACTGATTGCCCATGTCCCATGCTTGGCTTTCGCTGTGTCGTCTGGAGTCACTTGGATGTAGAGCCACTGTGGCTAAACTAACCCTCTGACCACTGACTTAGTGGGAAGAGTGAGATGAAAAAGACAGCGGTCACCTGTGTGAACTAAGGAGAGCTTTGGTTTTAACGTAACTACTAATGGCTTTTAGAACTACAGTCTGGCAGGATCTGCGTGTCCACCCCATCATCTAGCATGATCTTTCGGGCCTGCAAGGTGAGGCGAGGGCTGCACCCTCTGCCTGCAGCCTGGCCAGCCCGGTGTGTGGACCTTTCCTTCCACATCTCCCTCAGCCCCTCCCACTGAGCCGCTGCTCCAGAGTCTAACTTCCGGTCTTTCTCTTCTAATAGGTGGGCACCCTGTCTGCACTTCCTTTATCTCTCCTGTAACTTCCCGCTTTGTTTCCTGATTCACGCTCTTGTGTTTCCTAAGGCTGCTAATGTCACAGAATCCTAGTTTGAACCAACTCCTGGAGTCTTAAGATGCTCACTCACATTATCTAATTATGAACCTTCAAGTATGGTAATACGAAATTGTCTTAGTGGTGGATTGGAGGGAGATATGCAAAGCCAGACTCCACAGGGAATGTTTAACGATCCTTTGCCTGCCATGTAACTAATCTGCCTTTGCTGTCAGGAGTGCTGCTGGAGTGAAGAGTGGGCGATGTTTGTATATGTTTTCACTTTCCTAATGGCTGTATTCTATTTTTAAATTTTCTTTTATTACATTTATTTATTGGGTGGGGCATGTGTGGAAGGTCAAAGGGCAACTTGTAGGCATCGGTTCTCTCCTTCCTGTCAGTCCTGGGGATCAGACTCAGGTCATCAGGCTTGGCAACATGGGCCTTTAGCCACTGAACCATCCCACCAGCTCCAAATAATTGCCTTTGAAGTGGTAAACCAGACAGGTAAAATTCACTCTAATAATATACTTCATTTAATGTAATATATCTAAAATCTTGTATTTCCACAATCCGTAACCACAGTCATTGGTTGTTATAATACTCTCCCCCTTAGAATAATAATAAGGGCGCAAACTTTGCGAAGTACTTACCATGGGCCAGGCTATTTCCCATGAAGCTGGAACTTCCAAGTATCACATAGTCCTTAAGAAACAGGTTTCTATCACTAGCTCCTACTTACGGTAAGGAACCTGAGCCTGAGAGACTGAGTAACTTGGCCCGAGTCAACCTGTTAGTGCATGGAGAGGTGATTTCGGTACCAGAAAACCTGTCTCAGAGTCAGGTTCTCCTCTGTGAGTTGTCCCCCTGTGGCTCCATGTTGCAAGCTTCTGGACTTGCAACACCTCTGTCAGGAGTCTTCAGACAGAGCCTTGTCAGCAAGGGTCTAGTATTCACCAGAGCCTGTAATGTGTGTACCTCCAAGCCTCAGTAACAGACAAGAATTTGTTCCAAATAAAGCCTTATACAGTTTAACCAAGAGGTAGCTCTTCCCACCATGAAGTGA
Organism: Peromyscus leucopus; assembly: GCF_004664715.2. Classification (NCBI taxonomy): domain Eukaryota; kingdom Metazoa; phylum Chordata; class Mammalia; order Rodentia; family Cricetidae; genus Peromyscus; species Peromyscus leucopus. Next base: position 14,947,648 of record NC_051079.1, read on the forward strand.
CCAGTCTTCCAGGGTAATTAGACCTCCCATCTGAAAACTAAAGGATTAATCTAACCCTTTGGGTTACGTACAATCTAAAAGAATCTTGAAATGTCACTTTCACTGGTACCTTTGAGGTTTATCAGCATCTTAGGGTTTCTCTTGCTGTGATGAGACACCATGACCACAGCAACTCTTATAAAGGAGAACATTTAATTGGGCTGGCTTACAGTTCAGAGGTTTAGTTCGCTATCATCATGGTGGGACATGGCGGCATGCAGACAGACATGGTGCTGGAGAAGGAGCTGAGAGTTCTGCATCTTGATCCACAGGCAACAGGAAGTGAACTGTGACATCAGGCACAGCTTGAGCATAGGAGACCTCAAAGGCCACCCCCACAGTGACACACTTCCTCCACCAAGGCCGCACCTCTAATGGTACCACTCCCTTTGGGGGCCATTTTCTTTCAAACCATCACAGCCAGACACACATGGATTTAGCCTGCTGGAGGGAGTTTCTTCTCCTTTCTAAAAGTGGGAGGCCATGGTGGGAGGAGAGGCTGGTTGGAGAAGGAGGCCATTAGATCAGCTCAGGTGGAGCTAGCTAAAGGAGAAGTCATACTTAGAATATAGTTGAGACCTATTTCTTCTTGCTCAGAACTCTGGGTTCCCTATAGGTCCCTCCCAAGTCCCAAATCCTGACATTGTTGTGGTCTTGCACACAGTTTTTACCCAGTGAGTCCAGCCTTCTGCCTTCCCAGAGGGTATCTATATGCAAGTTAAGAGCTAGCTGGCTTGGCCTGGAAGATGTTACTGGCAACCTCAGCTTTCCCAGCAAGGGATCAGCCTGCTATGGTGATTCTGTACTTCCTGGGGATGATGTTAGCACCTGAAGGTTCTTTTCTGGGTCCTTGGTTCTTCATTAGTACATATAGTCCTTGGGAATGAGAATAACAGGAACCTGTAAATTACCCAGCTTACTGTGTTTTGTGTCGTAAAACACAAGCACATGCTTGTAAGTGAAGATTGCCTTAGTTTAACTAAGCGAAGCTGGTCATTTGTCCAATAAGACTCTCGTTATTTTTGGTGGGGATTGACTTTCTGATGTCCAGTTGCTGTGTTTGTTGTGGGTCTGTATGGCCACAGATCTGGCTATTCAGTAGCTGACTGCAATTGAATAGGGTTGTAATAGAGACCAACCCATTAGTCATTATAATGAACCCTCCTTCCTCACACACAAAAATGCTGAATAGTGAATTATGATCCAGTAAGTTTGGCTGAAATTGAGAAGCAAAATTGGGCAGGCTCTGAGGCATTTGAATTAATTACTTGGCCATTAGGAAAACCAAAGGAGGGGGGAAAACACATTGTACATGGTTTATTTCCATCACATCATTTAAACATAATTTCAGCAACCTGATCCTGTGAAAACATTCAGCAGGACGTCCACATGCAGTTAGAGGGTGAGTTCCAGTGGCAAGGGTAATAAGCCAGTGTCCAGGCAGCTGGTGGACAGCCAAGCTGGGAGCCTGTGTGGTGGCAGCATCCGGCTCTGCTTGGCTCTAGTCATCCTGTTTCTGCCTCCCCTTTCTGTGGCATCAATTAATGCCCTGTCCTCTACTTTATTCTTTGCTGTTCTGCCTTCTCCATGGACTATGGTTTGTGAATCCTTCTGAAAAATTAAGCCAGTGCTGACCTGGAGAAGCAATTAATCTACTAGACATGTAAAATGGGAATTTTTAAAGACGAGAGAAGATCCTGCAATCCCAAGCTACTCCAGAGAATCATAGGTTCAAAGCCAGTTTGGGCTCTACATGAGTTCAAGGCCAGCCTGGGAAACTTAGGAAGACCTTGTCTCAAAATTAGAAATGAAAAGAGGTCTAAGGAGACAGCTTAGTGTTATTATTCACCTAACATTTGTAAAGCCCCAGGTTCGATCTCAGTGTGACCTGAGAGGGTTTGGGGGAGGAAGAAGAAGGGGAGGAGAGGAAGGGGGAGCAAGTCCCCGGAAACCAGAACCGTGAAAATGACACAGTAATAGAAAAGGACATTGGCCAGTGCTGTGGCCTGAGTCTTGATGGGGAGGGCCCGTTTCTGAGTCCACGCCTGACATGTGATAACACACAGATTGATGAAGCAGTGGCCAAGCTGCCAGAGTTAGAAGCACAGAATTAGAGTGGTGGGATATGAATATTTTCTCTTGTAGTAATCTATTATTAAAACTTGAAACTTTGTACCCATCTCCCACTTTTTAAAAGTAGATATCTCATGAACATACTTTTTTAATTGATTTTTTTCTTTATAGACTATTTTTGTACAATGTGATAATTATATTATGTCTTGGTGTTTCCATCCAGCCCGTTTATCAACATTTCCCATGATGCCAGTTTTAAAAATTGGTCAGCTTTTATGGTTGTAGAATCAGTGAACCATCAATGAATAAGAATCCATGCTTCCTTGGCTATCCTTTCTCGTACTTGGTTGAGCTACCTCCACTAGCTAAATAATGCGCCATTGAGCATTTTCATATGTGCTGTTTTCCCATGTAAACATTAGGAGCGATAAAGTGGTTTTCTGGCGCTAACATCTCGTGGGACATCCCTAAAGTCTATCGCTTCTCAGAAGCAGCAGTCTCTGTTCAGCTCACATTTATCATGTCCATAAAGATCTTTGTGTGTGTTCATGGTGACCCCAGGGTTCCACACGTTCTAATACAGTGTCCCTAAACAGTTTGAGGAATGAGTTGGCCTCACCTGTGACAAGATGTATAGGGATGGAAGCCACTTTACATGAACGCCAGCTCTATATGAGGCTTCAGATGGGTGATTTGGTTCCTGGGAGCCACCCTCAGTGATGACAGCTGCATAGGAGGAATGTTCCTGCAAACAGGAGGCTGCAGATTTCTACAAATCCTGACATCTGTTTAATAGAGGTGGCTGGGAAAAGATCAAAGTTCATCGTATTATAACCACTGCAGGTTTTAGTCAGATTGTTGGAGGAAACCATAGATGCCTTCATCTCTAAGCAGTAGGCTAGTCCAGAGGCCTGGAGATAGACACACCATGGGATTATAGGAAAAGAACATGATGGGTTCAGAATGACCTGCGGCAGAATGTGCAATAATAAATGTTTCTTTAGCAGGCAGATGTTATGTCCATAGGTCTCTGATGGTATTTTAATTGCACCATCACAAGTAGCAAGAAAGATCATCATAGTTCAGATGAGCACAGTTTGGGTTCTTGATTTATGTTCACAATTAATTTTATAAAATAATAGGAGATGTGATGATTCTTCTGAATCCCTTTGTTATGAATCCTCCCACCCAGTGGGTTTTGAAGTTTAAGGAACCTCTTTAGTGAAGACTTACCAAAATGCAGTACTTAGTAAATCTCTGTAGCTTTAAATAATCACTATTTGCAGTAGAATCTTGAGAAATATTTTTCTTGCAAAAAGCTTGATGGTTTGCTAAATTTTATTTATATTTATTCACTTCTTCTTCCTCCCTCTCCCCCCACCCTCATCTCCAATCTAAACCTCTATGCTTTTTAGATACAGCAACTTCAGCAACAACTCTTTCCACTCCTCTGGACCCTCATCTGGACCTAGTGTTTCCCCATCATCTGCATCATCCTTCTCGTCCCCACAGGAGGCCAGGTGAGTCTAGGGCATGGGGTTATCTCCCTTTGCTCAAGTGCAAAAACCAGCTACATGGAGTGGTGAGAGGAGGTGGGTGGTGCTCATGTGTGCCTGTAATCTTAGCACTTGGTAGGTTAAGACAGGAGAAATCAGGAGTTCAAAGTCACATTCAGCTATATAGTGAAATTGAGGACAGCCTGAACTACTCAAAACCATATCTCAAAATAAACAAACAGCCAGAAATAGTGGCACATGTCTTTAATTTCAGCACAGGATGCAGAAGCAGGCCAGTCTCCGTGAGTTTGAGGCGAACCTGGTCTATAGAGCAAGTTCAAGACAGCCAGGACTACACAGAGAAGCCCTGTCTCAAAACAACAACAACAACAACAAAACCAAATGAATAAATAATAAAAATAAAGAAACAAAGACTGGTTAAAGTATGTGAGTAAAAGGCATATTCTGAAGAATTTTCCTTTAGAAGATCAGTTTCTCTGTCATCCACACTACTTACTAAGCAGGGATTTCATTTGAGATGATGTTTTTATTATCCTGCCACCTCCTGTATACTTCCTATAGATATTATAAACATTTCTTCTGGGACTGGAGAGATGGTTCAGCCATTAAGGTCGCTGGCTTCTCTTCCAAAAGACCTGGGTTTCATTCCCAGCATCCACATGGTGACCCACAACGGTCTGTAACACCAGTCCCAGGGGATCCAACACCCTCTTCTGCCCTCTGTGGGCACCAAGCATGTGTGTGGTACACATACATGCACACAGGCAAAACTCTCATACACATAAAAAATAAAAGCAAAAAATAAAGTATAAACATTTCCTCTAAAATATATAAGTATGGATGTCTTGATTTGCCCTTTAAGGATGGTTCTAGAGATCACATGAGCTCTGCAATTTGTCAGAGACATTGTTTTTACCGTTGAATGACTAAACCTATGTAGATCAGAAGGAAGTGAGCCCATTGAGGTGCTATGTAATTAGTCTAAGACCTACCAAAAGAGAAAACAAGTGTATGGGTGCATGGAAGGAATTTAACTTGGCAAGTGCATTAGACCACCAGAAACTCGCTGATTATTACTCCTGGAAGCCAGTGATTATGCAAGGATGTGTTTACAAGGGAAAGGTAAGACCTGTAATTTTAGAACAATTAAAAGCAGTTACCCTTAATGGATAGAGTGCAGGAGCTGGAGAAGAGAAGAAGGCCTTTTAGATTTCCAGCTCACTCTCTGGGAAGCTACTTACCCCCTGAGGGTAAAATGCCGATTGCACCAACTCTTTCCCTTAGAGGGTGATTTTGGTGAGGAAAGAACATTGACCACACAGGAGTACTGCAGGAAGCCCATTGTCTGGAGCCAGCAGAGAGGGCAGGGAACGGATGGTGGCACATCACCGCAATCTAGACATGACAGACTGCAGAGCTCATTTGCCTCAATCATTTTTTTTAATGAGACCTGTATTTCACATTCAGATTCTCTTTTGTGTGTGTGGAAGTGTTTTACTGAGCATCTCTGGGGCTAGGAGGTGTCTTAGTTAAGGTTCTTATTGCTGTGAAGAGACATCATAACCATGGCAACTCATAAAGAAACCATTTAATTGGGGTGGCTTGCTTACAGTTTCAGAGGTTTGGTCCATTATCATGACAGGGAGAGTGGAAGTGGACAGGCAGATGTGGTGCTGGAGCTGAGAATGCTACATCTTGCAGGCAACAGGAAGTCAACTGACTGTCACACTGTGAGAAGCTTGATCAAAAGAGACCTCAAGGTCCACCCCCACAGTGACATACTTCCTCCAGCAAGGCCATACCTTCTAATAGTGCCACTCCATTTGGGGGCCATTTTCTTTCAAACCACCACAAGAGGTTTGACTGGGGTGTGGAACAAACAAAATTTTATAGTTACAGGGAGAAGAGGTGCCCGGTGGAGTTTGCCTCTTGGGGTATCCAACTCATGGCTCAGGATAGAAGGATAGCTATGAACATAGCCCAACACAAAATTGTAAACTTATTTAATAACTTAAGAGATATTTGTGGGTGTATGTGCACGTGTGTGTGTGTGTGTGTGTGTGTGTGAGAGAGAGAGAGAGAGAGAGAGAGAGAGAGAGAGAGAGAGAGAGAGAGAGAGAGAGGAAAAAGCTGGGTATGTGTGTGTGCTGTAACAACTTTTTCTTGAGCATGACTTTTGTAGGTGACAACCTTGTGTTACAATATCATGCAAAATAAATGCATGTATTCTCTTAGCCCATAGAATAAGGATCAGACACTCCTGTCACACAACACTAATGAATCCATATCAAACTCTTAGATTTGACAGCCAAGAATGATCCTGAATTGGGGATACTTAGGCAAAGTTGGGATTTGGTGATAGAGAAATCAGTTAAAGATACTGTCTTTAGCATAGGTTCTAGTCCCCTTGGGAGTAGGTGAGGTTACTTGTGATCTTGGGGCAGTTACCATGGAGATGATCCTTGTCGTATTGAATTCAGGATTAAGGTGCACAGTGAGGAATATTGGAGTATGCCTGGAATTGCAAGTATCATGTTTGCTTGGTGTCTTAGTTAGAGTTTGTATTGCTGTGATGAAACACCATGACCAAAATGCAAGTAGGGGAGGAAAGGGTTTATTTAGTTTACACTTCCACATTGCTGTTCATCACTGAAGGAAGTCAGGACAGGAACTCAAACAGGGCAGGATCCTGGAGGCAAGAGCTGATACAGATGTGATTGATGAGTGCTACTTACTGGTTTTCTTACATTTCAGAGGTTTAGTCCATTATCATCATGGCAGGAAGCAAGGCAGCATGCAGGCAGACATGGTGGAGAAGAAGTGGAGGGTTTTTACATCTTGACTGGTAGGCAACAGAAAGTGGTCTGTCTCACTGGGTGTGACTTGAGCATATATGAGACCTCAAAGCCTGCCTCCACAGTGACTCATGTCCTCCAGCAAGGACAGACTTCCTCCAACAAGGCCACACCTCCTAATAGTGCCACTCCCTTTGGGGGCCATTTTCTTTCAGACCACCACACTAGGCAACTAGTCCTTCTGGGACTAAACCAGTTTTTGCCATCATGTCCTCCACAGCACCAGGGCCTGTCTGTGCTAGAACCAGGGTAAACATTGGCTGAAGAATCCAGTGACTCACCCACTCACTAGTCAAGAACAGTTTGGGGACCCACCAAGTTGGAAAGTTATAAGGGCAGGAGGTCCATGGGTCCAGAGCCCCAGGCTTTAGAAATGTTATTTCCAGGACTTGAAAAGGAAGGCCCAACATGGCCTACTTCCCAAACTTTGGAAGCTCCAGCCCTGACTAAACTAGAAGTTCTGGGATTCAGGTTCCGAAACCACTCACTTGAGTAGCCCCCTCCCCAATCTGTCTATCTGGAACAAAGATTAAAACATGCTAGAAGAAAATTAAGTGGGGGGAGCAATTTCATAGGCAATTCAAGATGGGGCTTGCAAGGTGTGAGACATCTGTGTGGCTCTAAGTCCTGAGGGCCCCACAGTCCTCAGCTTGAAGCAGCCACTGGCGTTAAACTCCCAGACAGCCTGTACACCGAAAGCTGGTCACTGGGCCACAGCAGGGGCAGCAGCCACTCTCTAGGCTCCTGTTCTCTTTCCTGGCATGCTGTTGCCATGGGAACTTGGTCACCTTAGCCACTGCCCACTGGCGAGTAACACAGCTCTCTAGCACTTATTCCTTTCTTTATAGTTGCATACCCTTTCTGGACACCATGATGTGAGGATTTTAAAATTGTGTGACAATGACTTGAAATGACAAAACTGCAGTTCCGTTGTCCCAGGAGTCCATTAAGCCTGACTACTACTTATTCTAGCCTTGCTTGTTTGTTGTTTTGTGACTGTAACAATAGAGATAGATGACAGGTGAATTGATAGAAACATGTGATAGAAACATAGATGATGAATAGAAAGACAGAGGAATGTTATATAGATATAGATAAATGAAAGATAGATAACTAATAGGCAGATAGGTAGGTAAATGACAGGCAAGTGGGTAGATGATAGGAATGTAGGGAGAGTTGGATGGATGGATGGATGGATGGATGGATGAATGGATGGATGGATGGATGGATGGAAATAGGCAGGTAGATAGAATAATAGGTAGATAGATGTAAATAGATGCTAGCTAACTAGATAGACGGACAGACAGTAGGTAGATGGATGTACTGGACCCCTGAACTCAAGTCACATTTTTCTGCTGTTGCCTGTGTTACATCAATTGTACTCACAATAATGGACATTTTATGAAGTTTATTGCTTGACAGCTGAATTCTTTGCATGTTATTTATAATGCAATTGCACATCTATCAGTATTTTTTGCTCTTTTGAGACACATAGCTATTTTTACTGAGATACATACTCAATAGAATTTTTAAGATTTATTACTGAGATTTTATATATTTCCCTGTATGATTAAGAGTGAAAAGGATATATATTGAAATATTATGAACAATAGTCATGGTTTTGCATGGAGCAATCACCCCCCACCCCAGCTAGTAAACATAATTTCTGAACCCTGCACAAGTCTATAACTTTAGAACTCTCATGATCTTGATTTGGAAATGAGATTAAATTTTCAAAGTCTTAGGAAAATCAGGTCAGTGACAGTGCCCCATCATGTACCTTGAACCACTTTGAAAGTGGGCTTCATCATGAGCTTAAAGTTTTCCATTCCTCAGGCTTGTTTAGGCATGTTAACATGTTGAATGTTAATCAAACTTGGAATTATATTGTATTAGTCAGTGTTCTAGAGGAACAAAACTCATAGAATGAATCTTTATACTAAAAAGAACTTTATGAGAGTGGGTTATAAGCTATGGTCTGTTGCTAGAGTTTTTCTCTCCGGGTCCCGCCAAGCCCCGGCAGTCCCGTAGCCCACTTATAAAATAAACATATAGATGCGTATATTATTTAAACTGCTCTGCCATTGTCTAGTCTTACTCTTATACTCAGCCCATTTCTGTTAATCTATATGTCGCAACGTGTTCCGTGGCTTTACCTGCTGCCTGTACATGATGCTCCCTGGATGGCAGGCTGGTATCTTCTCCTCTCTGCCTTCCTGTTCTCTCAATTCTCCTCTCTGCTAGTCCTGCCTATACTTCCTGCCTGGCTACTGGCCAATCAGTGTTTTATTTATTAGTCAATCATCCACAGCAATGGTCTGGTTAGTCCAGCAATGGCTGTCTCCTGACTAGAAGGCTAGGAATCTAGTAGTAGTTCAGTCCATAAGACTGGATGTCTCAGCTAGTTTTTAGTCTATATTGGAATCCAAAAGAAATAGATTCTAATACCAGTAAGTAATCCTCAGCATCCTCATCTATCCTCAGCATCAAGATAGATGAACTTGCCAACAAGAGTGAGGGCAAACAGGCAAAAAGAAAAATCTCACTTCTTCCACGTCCTTTTAAGTTGACTGCCACCAGGTGTGGCCCAGATCTTCTGACCTCAGATGATCTGAATTTAGGGTGCATGTTTCCACTTTGAATCATCTGGATTTAGGATGTGTCTTCCCACCTCAAACAGTCCATTCTAGAAAAATTCCTCACAGGTATGCCAGATGCTTATATTTTAGTTAATTGCAGATGTAGTCAAGTTGACAACCAACATTAGCCATCACAGATATATTGACCCAGAAATGAAATACTGATGAAAACTTTTTAAAATTAAACCAATACAAGGATATTAAGGTAAATCCATCTCCCATTCTATAACAGAGTTGTTTAAAGCAGTCTTCTAGAAACAGAGAGTACAGCACTAATTTTCATGAAATTGAAATTTAGATTGTGCCAAAACAAAATGAGAATGCTGGAACTGTTTACAAATATCCTCAAGGCTACAAGACGCAACTGTGTAATGAAATCAGACTTTAAAAAAATGCCTCAATTTGGAAAATGTGCTTTTTAAGCAGAGAAGTTCTAAATATTTTCTTTCTGAAAGACAACAAAATTAAAGGAATATTTGAACCATCCATCTCAAGTATTCAAAGGAAACAAATAAATAATAACTACAGCACAAGTAAGGTTGGGGCCATGGGCCTTGGGAGAGACAGAACACACGCTCATTCTCTCCCTGAAGTTCTGTCTCCATCTTGCGGGGCATTTCAGGAATGGTAGCAGGAGGCAGTTGGGTGGTGATCAGACTGAGCAAGTTGAGTGAGTGGACACAAGGGGCTAAAGTTATCTTAAGACAATCAGTCCTTGTGCTTAGACTAGAGAGGTCACTTAGGATGAGGCCTAGGCAGAATTTCCTAGTACAAGGACCTTGGAGGATCCTTGGACCAGATTTTAGGAGGGACTTCCTGTGGACATGCTATGATAAACACTGAGGGACCTTGTTAGCATGAACTCTGTCTTCTGACTTGAGATAATACCACTGCTTGCTTAAGCAGAAGTTGCCTATCTGCTTTCCAGAATAATGTTCAGAAACCTTGGATGCTCAAATGACCTGGCTTCTACAGTTGTCCCTGCAGAGGCTTTCCCTCTTCCTAGCGAAGGATAAATGCAGTAATGGCATCCCCTTAGGAAGTTAGACGGGGTAGTAAGGTACATGCCACCGGTGTGGTGCTTTGTGGTATGTGTGATCAGCGTGAGACCCACCCTGCTAGGCAGTAGCATATTAACTACAGGCACCATGAATGCTGTTATAGTATATCTCTCACTTATCTGGATAGCTCTCACCATATACCCATTCAGCAGTAATTTCTCATTCTCCTTTTCCCTGTTCTCCTTGTAACCCTTGTTCTATAGTCTTCATCTATATCTGTGACATTTTAGCTGTCTTCACATACAAGACGGATTATGCAGGTTTGGGGACAAAGCTCAGTAAGAAAATGCTTGCCTACCATGTGAGAAGTCCTAGATTCAATCTCTAGTATTGCATAATGGATAGATGGGTAGATAAATTGATAGATGGATGGATGGATGGATGGATGGATGGATGGATGGATGGATGGATGGTTGGATGGATGGATGGGTGGGTGGGTATGTGGGTGGATAGGATATGTAGATAGGATAGACAGACAGACAGACAGACAGACAAAAGAGCCATGTAGTGTTTTGTATGTTGTCTTTATATGGATGACTTATTAAACTTAGCAGAAACCCCACCTATGTATATTACAGCTAGCAATGTTTTCTTGTTTTTAAATGATTTTCCATTAAATTTTCATATGGCATTTCCTTCATCCACTCCTCTGTTGTTGAACATATGACTTGTGTTCACATATTGACTATTGTCTGCAATGCTATGATGAGCATGGGCATGCAGATATCTTTTTGAGATCCTGAATTTAACTCTTCTAAGTATATGACCCCAGAAATGGAGCTACTAGAGTATAACACAGATGAGCCTATTTTAAATTCACTGATTGTTCTACGGACTTTACCTGTGTGCTGTATAAAATATTTTATACAGAGAGGGAGGACAGTGGTAGTGGTTCTTCCTCCTATCTTTGAAAAGGGATGCTCCTAATGACTCAATGAGTGTACTTCTGGAACCAGTGTACATCTATATGATGACATCAATGTTCTGGATCATTTATACAGATGTCAATACGCCTCTCAAGCTTTCCCTTCCCTTGCTTTTCCTCTTGTTGGTCCTGTCTTGGTCTTCTTTTCATAGCAGGGCTTGGAGCTGAAGCATTCTTTTCAACAGCTTGCCAAACTGCTTCTCTCTGCATGCTGCGTCACCCCAGCCCACCTGTATTCATGCACCCAGTCTTTTGCTGATACATGTGATGTAGTGATGGTAGTGATGAGCATGTCATTTTGCACATATGTGATTATCTGAATGATCCTAATATAATCTCCCTAAATGGATTTAGTAATGGGTAGCTGTTCCAGCTTTGACCTTGAAACACTGTCCCTAGAGCAATAGCAGGTAACTGCCACACCTGCCTATGACCTGCCCCTGGGGCTGACCTGCCCCTGGGGTGTGGCTGAGAGAGAGCCCCTTAAGACTCAAGGTGCATATGTGTTTGGCCCTTCTGGATACCTCGTGGTCCTGGAAGCCGCATGGGACACCAAGTCTTGGGGATATGGGGACCAGGCAGCTTGCCTAAGCATTGGCTTCTGCTTCTAGCTCAAGCCCCTTAATGAACTCTCACTTCCATTGACACCCTTGAAAACTGACCTGCTCCAGTTGTCCAGTGACTGTCTGTCCTGTGTGGTCATCGCTGCTTCCATGTATTTCCTTTGGTGCTGGTTACTGCTGCTCACCCTGTGCTCTCCTACAAGCCATGCTTTTGACTTTTACTGTGTGTGCAGCTTGCTGGCACTGGCGTCTTCCTCATCCCGCTTGCCTTCTCCAGACAGACTATCTGTTCTGTGTGCGCCCTGCTGCTTCCCTCCCTGTCTGTCTTCTGTGGCTTGATTTCTTGTGCTGACCTTGCTAGTGTCTACATGTGCCTCCATGCCCTCCTTGTCCAGGCTTCCAAGTCACAGCTCTTTACCTAGATGTGATCTCTGTGCTTTCCTGGATCCCAAATACTTGCTGGCTGTGTTCTATCACTTGATCTGCTCAGAATTTTTTGTTGTTGTTTTTAATTGTGTCAGTGGAGTTGAGATTTCCACTGTCCAATGGAGCATTTAAAATTTTAAATTGGCTGATCAACTTAGATAAAAAGAAGAAAAAAAAACCCTAAACTAAACATTGCTGAGAAAAACTCCAAATCTCATGGAATGCAGGGTAAAGGGCATCACCTTTCTTTATGATGACACCTAATGTCTCCCTGACCAAAAGGAATTGATGGACCCATGCAGTGGAAGCTCTGCCATTCAGCTGAAGAAGATGTCTGCTCTTTGGGTTGTGGGATTCCTGCTTGTATGCCGCTAGGTCTTGATAACAATCTCATTACAAGCGATAAGGGATTTGGAAAGAAAAAATGTGCTCCTAACTAATCCATTGCATTCCACCCTGCGTGCACAAGAGGAGAGGTGCTGGTCCCACTGATGGAGTAAGTTTATGTGGGGTCTGGTGACATCACATAGTGACTTTGTGCATTAGCGTCTGGGGGCTCTGCATCAGCCCCTGACCTACTCAAGAATGCCTGCCTTCAACAGATGCTAGAGTTTTTTGTTCCTGCATGTGTGTGGGATCTGACTCCTCACCATTACTGCTGTAGTTCAAGAACCAAATCATGCCCGGAATAGGACACTGCAGGAGGCTATGTCCCGTTTCCTTTCTGAACTGCAGCTCTGCGTGGGTGATTTTTCCTTCTTGGGAACCTTGGCCACCTCCTTGCTGTCTAGGGACAGGCCCTACGTGATTGAGCTCGCAGGTAGGAGCTCTCACATCTGGGTTCTGCATGGACCTTCCAACCTTGTTGCTGGTGACATGCGTGCGCATCCTCACTGTAGTTCAGCCCCAAGGAAATTATCCAGTGAACAAACCAGGATGTCCTGGGGCTCCTCTTTTAAATTCATTGTCTATTCTCTGCTCTCCCCTTATTTGGTTCTTCTGTATAGGCTAAGTCCAAAGAAAATGACATTTGTCCCACATAATGTCCCTGACTTGTCCACATTGGACATATTGTGGATCTATACTTATGTGCCTCTGTTCCAGCTTTTGGCACTTAAGAGTTACACATTTATCCCTAGGCTTCTAAACTGGGGCTCACCTACCTCCTGTAGTCTAAGACCATGCACGTTGGACCTGCAAAACCATGCAGTGAAGATGACTCACCTTTGTTCAACTGCTGAACAAATATTAAGCAGGACCGTAGCCCAGAGAAGGCCAGTGTTCATATGACTTTTCAAGATCGTTTTAGTGTGTGCTTGCTGGGAGTGTTTCACGCTGCTCCATGTCCTTGGTTTTCTGCCTTCAGGGCTTCCCACTCCAGCAGTGCTCCTTTCTGCCTTTTTCTCCTTCCTGCTAGGTGAGTGTTAGCCGGAAGCCATGCTTTCCCATCTAACCACCAGCTCACTGCCCTCTTCCTACACTTTCACCACATAACAAGTCCACAGACTGCTTATAACCTCTGCTTCCTGTTTTCTTCCTCTGGGAAGTGGCATTTGCTTAGTTTTTCTCCCTCATTTACATAGAGGATATGCCCCGTAACCTTAAATATCCGTATCATAATTCTGTTTGCAAATGAGAACATGTCTTGCATAACATGGAGGCTGAAGTCAGTAACCAGGAGGGTCAGGTATCACTCACCAGAGAAAGTACAGATGGGGTCTGGTCCCCACAGAGCTGAGACACAGTGACATGCTCTGAAGTAAGCCTTGTGTGGCACTGCCCCTGTCTGGCATGCTCTTGGAGTGGGACAAGTAATTCTCAGTTGTCTCTGTTTCCCCCCGGCATTATGCAAAGATTACAGATCATGATTTCCTATTCAGAAACCGCAGCCCTGGTTCTTTAATACTTGCACACTTTCCCCCTTCCCCACCGCTCCCTCCAGGGCCAGCAAGGAGAAGTAACTAAGAGCTGTCTTACAATAGAGGCTCCTGTGCTTCCGGTTTGCTTTGGGACATGCTGTGCTCAGGGGACACTAGTCCTACTAACTCATGGTTTGCAGATAGCAACTACTTATTGAGTGTGTGCCCCATGCTTGGACACGTTCATCCAGCATTGCTGGAATCACACACCCAGTCCTTAGCTTCCTAGGGATTACACATTTATGTACAGAAAAGGGAGCCAACAAATATAGTTTCCATTGTCATAATTACCACGAAGAAAATGAGCTTTCTTCATAGAAGAGCTAGGAAAAGACAGGCTGTCTGCGACTGGGGCTGTAGCTGGGTGGTAGAGGGCTTTACCTCACCTGCATGGGGCCTTAGGTTCAATGCCCAGTACTATGAACACACACACACACACACACACACACACACACACACACACACACACACAGAGAGAGAGAGAGACAGAGACAGAGACAGAGACAGAGACACAGAGAGACAGAGACACAGACACAGACACAGACACAGACACAGAGACACACAGAGAGAGAACATTGACTTTACAACTATATGGGCTTGCATACCTGTATCCGCATATATATCATACACATACAAAAAAGAAAGGGAAGGAGGGAGGGAGGGAGGGAGGGAGGGAGAGAGAGAGAGAGAGAGAGAGAGAGAGAGAGAGAGAAAGAGAGAGAGAAGAAAGAAGGAGGAGGAGGAGAGGCCATGCAAGTGAGAGTAGGGAGGGCCTTCTTTCAGAGGGACGCCCCTTCAAGGAGTATGCGACATTGAGCTGCCAACATAAGATAAATTGCAGTTTTCCCTGATTTACCTGGTGAGGGTCGGGGGTGAGGGACAGAGTCAAGAGGAGCTAAGGAGATGGGATGAGTCTATGCTTTCTTTAAAACATGATCTTGAAGAGCTGGGTGAGATGGGAGGCTGGGAGACAGCGTGGAGTGAATCTGGTGTTCAGAGATGAGAGAACAGAGGGAGCATTGGCCCCAAGTGGGAGACGGAGATTGGCAGGATGGACGTCAGCCTGTCAGCCAGAACTGCCAGACAGCTGGTGGCAGTCAGTGCTTCTGGAAGCTGCCAGAATGGTGGAGTTGTGAAGCCATGCAAGGGGGACCTGGAGCCTTGACAGGAGAGGACTGGCCTCCTTTGTGCTGGAGAACTCAGAGTCTTGGACAGAAGGCTGGAAAGTCAGAGGGAAGGAGAGAACAGTCAAGACTTGCTCAGTGCCAAGGTCAGGGCCAGCAACAGCAGCCAGCAGATGGCTGAAGCCTGAGGACAGCCAGGGCCTGAAGGAATGGCCCTGTGCCTTCTCATGAGCCGGTCAGGTAATGTGAGACTCCCAGGGGGACCAACCTCCCTAGCTCCCTGCATGGATCCTATGATTCCCTCACATGGCCTGGGAGCTCAGAACTGCAGTGAAATGAAGTGTGCAAGTTGCTAAAGGAGAGAGCAAGAGGGAGCCTGCAGCCTGCAGCCTGCAGTGCACAGCCCTCTGGACATCAGGTGTCCCCAGAGTTGCTGCAGTGGTGACAGAAGACAGTAGCATGTTCTTGGAGTTAGCTCTGGGACTTGTTTATTTCATCACAGTTTTCCTGGCTATGGCCCAGGAGATAGGATAGATTTTTCCATTTCCTAGTTAAGGGTACTGTAGCTTGGTTGATAAGTGTCCACCAAAGGACCAAGTGTTAACAGCTTAAGACTCTCAGAAGGTAGTTCGACCTTTAGGATGCAGAGCCGAAAGAAAGACCTTTAGATCATCGGAGACATGTCCTCTAGAAGGATCCTGGATCCCTGACTCTTTCCTTTTTCTCTTCCTGGATGTGTGAAGTGAGCAGTTTGGGCCTGCCACGTGATCTTTTCATGATGTCCTACTCACCTGCACTGTGGCACGTGACTGTGAGCTAGGACAGTTTCTGCTCAGAAGTTAGTTCCCTCGGCGCTTCATTCTTTAGTCCCTAGGTCATGCGACACTCAGCTCCACAGCTGGCGGAACCATCCCACAGTTCAGCATCATCATCCTCATTCTATGCTTTTGGGACCATATCAATCTTTCTACTGCATTTGCCACTTGTGAATTAAGTGATAATTTGAAATATAAGATACAGTGAAAACTTTGCTTGGCTTTTTGTTAATATTTAATTAGAGATTACATTTTTATGTGGGGAATGTTTGCTTCTTTTACCAATAAGATCTTATTTCACTTGAACTAATCAAAGGATATTTTTCCAACCATTTTCCCAGTAAAAGTGACAAATAAAAATTCCATAGGAATTCTGTCACCTGTGTCCCAACAAAGCCATTCCCCACACCGAGGTAATGCACACGGCCACATCTATTACCATCAGTAATGTTCTCATGACTCTTTGTAATTATTGTCTTTTCCCATCGCTAAGCAGCCACCATCATTATGGATTCATTCACATGTTTAAACAAGTTTTCTATTGACATGATGTTATATTCTCCTGAGGGATTAGCTGCTTTTATTTAGCAGAGTTGTCTTGACAGTCATTTATTTTACTAACACATTCCCCTTCATGGCTGTGTAGTATTCCACCGTGACTTGTTGACTTAACTGTTGGTAGACATTTGGGTTGCTAGTGATTTTGACAGTGAGTGTTTCTGGGCATGCTTTTGTTTCTCTTAGGTAAATGACTGGGAGTGGAATGACTGAGCCATATAGTAGGGCATGCTTAGCTTTTTAAGAAATCACTAAACTGTTTCTGAAATGATTGTGCACTGGTGTAATTCCAGATTCACAAAGTGTCATGAAATGGATTTCTTCAGCTCTCTAGAGCTGTTCTTTGGAATACCAGCACAACTCTTCCCTAAATAGTCATTGGAATTTGCCCATGGGATATTTTCCTGTGAGTGTTGTTTTAGCTATCTTCTACAGGTTTTTGCTTATATTTACTTTTGGTTTGTTCAAAATGCTTCTTACTTCTTTTTTAAAAAAATTTTCTCATCCATAGGTTATTTTAAAGTGCTTATTTTATGAATATTTGGGTTATTTTAAAGTATTTGTTTAACTTATGGATATTTTCAGGTTTATAAACTTCCATTCTGCTATAATATTGAAGTTAATGAAATTCTGGTCAATAGCATACTTATATCTTCCTTAAATCTTTTACATTTCATGAATTTTACCTCATAGCTCAGGCTATCTTCTCTCATAGAAAATTTTTTTGTGATCACTTGCAATGGATGTGTTTCCTGATGCTGGATGGAATATCCAGTAAATATTGATTTGTGTGCTGGTATTGTTTCAGTGTTCTATGTCCTTAATGACTTTTCATCTACATTTTCTATTAGTTCCTGAGAAAATGATGACAAAATCCTATCCTATAATTATATTTACTTGTCTCTTGAATACTAATTTTCCTTCTTTATGTCAATGTTCATTTATTAGTACATAACTTTATAATTGTTACATCCTCCTGGTGACAGTTGCCTTTTATCATGTTGAAATGGCTTACTTTATCCCTGATAAAATATTTTAATCATGAATCTATTTGTAGCTTTTTATTTGAACATAAATTAACTTTTATATTTAAGTAGGATTAGTGTAGGCAACTTACTGACTTTTGAAAATCTAATCTGACAATCTCTGCCTATTAAGTGGGGATGTTTAAACCATTTATATTTAATGTGGTTGTTGATTAGATTGAGCTTAAGTTTGTATCATTTCTACTATATTTGTTTAATCTGTTTTTTTCCCATTTAATCATCTCTATCCATTTTTAGTGTCTATTTTTATTAGTCTGTTTCATTTCTTATTTGTAGTTAACTGTCTTGTGTTGATAATTTGGACATTTACCATGTTCATCTTAATTTGTTGTATTCATGCAACCCTATGAAAATACTTTTGTTTTCATCCTTCCACCCAAGTCACCATGTATTTACTTTTCTATGTATTGTAATCCTACAGGGATTGCTGTTCTGCTTGTTGTCTTTAAAGGACGTTTAAAAAAATATTTGCCTATTTCTCTTTTTATTTTTTGTGTGGATCAAACTTGTGAGGTGGAATCCTTTATCCTCTGCCAGCATTTCTTATGCAAATCTAGAATTTATATTCTTCTTGTTTTATAGCTGGAAAAGTATTTTTTCTTTTTCTTTGACTTTCAATATCTGTCTATATTGATTAGGTGGGTGCATTGGTTATTTTTCTCAATGCTGTGACAAAAATAATCAACAAAAACAGCTCTAAGGAGGAAAGAATTGTTTGGTTTTATGGTACATTGTAAAGGTGAAGTCATGGCAGCAAGAGCCTGAGGAGTCAGAAGGCAGAGAGAGATGAATGCTGGTGCTCAGCTTACTTTCTCTTCTGTGTTGAACAGGAGATATTAACCCATGGAATGGTACCACCCACAGTTAGGATGAGTCTTCCCTCTTAGACACTTTCAAATGTATGTTTCTATGGTGAATCTAAATCCCTTCACTTTGACAATGAAGATTAAAAATAGAGGAAGTGATGGACACCAGGAGAACAAGGCCCTCTGAATCAACTAAGCACGGCACATATGAGCTCACAGAGAATGAAGCAGCAAGCACAGGGACTGCATGTGTCCACACCAGGGCCTCTGTGGATATAGTACAGCTATTAGTTTAGTATTTTCATGGGACTCTTGACTGTGAGGCCAAGTGGGTCTCTGGCTCTTGTGTCTGCTCTTGAGCCTCTTTTCCTCCTATTGGGTTGCCATGTCCAACTTTGATATGATAACTTTTGATAATTTTATTTTGTCATGTTTGGTTTTTGTCTCTTGGAAGCCTGTTCTTCTCTAATGAGAGACAGAAAAGGAGTGGATTTGGAGGGGAGGGGAGGAACTAGAGGATCTGGAGGAACTGGGAGGAGTGGAGGGAGGGGAAACTATAATCAGGATATATTGTATGAGAAAAGAACCTATTTTCAATAGAAGGAAAAAAGGAAAGGAAAAAAATCTATATATATTATGGGAGCCCAATAACTATGTACATTTCTCTGATTTTAACTAGTGAGAGTTTGGAACCAAGAGACTTGATAAAAGGGCAGTGAAAACTACTGTGTCATTTCCCCCTTACCTTGTCTTAGAAGCATTTACAGAAAGCCCCATGGCATATTAAATACCAAAAATTGCTAACCAATTCTTTGTCTAAAAACATATCCAATAATCTGAATATGATATAATAAAATGACTGAAATACCTAATAAAGGAAGGAATAAGACCTTCAGTTTTATAGTTGTATAGTTCTGCATGGAAAATATTCTAAATACATTAGTCCAAAGGGCAATTTATAGGGCTGATTACAAAATATTTACATTTTTTGTAAACAATAACAAAAACATTGCATAAATCTGCAGGCTGTTGGAAGCTGCAGTGGTAGCTCCAGGCTTCCCTGAGTTTCACTGTCAAAAGAATAGTGTGTTTGATCTTTACAAACTCCTGTAATTTCCTCAGCATGTATTCAGAACTGCAATTTGGGGACAGAGAGTATCTGAGGAAGGTGGGTCTTCTTGTTAGGGCATTCCATGTATTTCCAGATAGCTATTTCAACTTGGGTTTCCATTGTCTTAAGGAATTTTCGACTTCTACAAGCTGTGTAAACTAGATAATTCTTTTGCAAGTTAAACAAAACACATTTTCTAGTTTAAGTCAAGTTTAAGACTCTCTCTCCCATGCCTCCCCAAAAGAATTATTGATGGAGTTCTCTGCTTTTCATCTCTTTTCTTCTGCATTTCTTCTTCTTTTCAGTTCATCTCTTTCCCATCAATTTTGACAATAATTTCCCATGTTCACTGTTGCTCTTTGTGTAGTGGGTCTGTTTCCTCTGGCTGCTTTTTATTATTATCTTTTTGTCAATTTGAATTTGATATGTATTTAAACGATTTTCTTGATATTTCTTGTACTTGGGAGTTAATGAAATTATTGGACATGGTGGTTTATAGTTCTCATTATTTAAAAAACTTTTCAGTGTCTATTTAAAAAAAATTCATCTCCCCTTTCTTATGATGACTCCAGTTCCATGTTGAATGACTTTCCCAAACTTTATTGGTATTCTGTAGATTCTTCTTTTCCTTGGTTCTTTAATGTGCTACTTTTTAAATAATGATGTCATCATTTAAGTCTACTAGTCAGTTTTCTGCAATGCCACTTGACTCTTTTGGCTGGGCTCTTATACTTATCATGTGTGCCTCATTGGGCTTTAGTTACAATGACTATTCACATGTCTGTGTGTGTGTGTGTGTGTGTGTGTGTGTAATTTCTTTTCACACATTGGCATTTTCAATCAATATATCATAAATCTTACCTTGTTGGGGACCCAATATTCCTTCGTTCTTGGGTTTTGTTGTGTAATCTACTTTACTGAGGTCTTGCGCTTTTAGCTTTGTTAGGTCTAGCTGTACTCAGCACAAATTTTTCCACAACTGAGCCATGATGCCTCTTAGTAGTCTAATCTCTGTCTTGAATGGCTTGCTTGGCAGGGGACTATTGCATGTGGTGATGGAAAGTTTACCAAGTAGGTAAGATTATGAAGTGAATTTTATTGTTCCTACATTTAGATTTTTATTGGAGGCCACAAAAAAATTGCCAGAATCTTCTGATCAGAAATGGAGAAAATATTCTCCTGACCCATCCTGTTTGGGTCAGCTTTAGAGCACATAAATAGCATCTAAAATTAGTTGTTAAAAATAGCAGCCATGTGTTATTACCCCCTCCTCCCTGGTAATGTTGGCCATGCGTGCTCTGACAGATAATCCAGTTCCAACTTGCTTTACTCAGGTGTTGGCAATCAGCTGGTCTCTTTGGGTTTACTGGTTATCTAAATCTAGCAATTGTCTGGCCCTTGCCTGAGTGGACAGGAGACCATAGCATAAACCTGATTGTGCAGTCACCTCACTCAGGCTTGCTTACACTGTGGTGCTGGTGGGCCACCCCTGCAAGGGCAACAGAGGGGTGAGCCTCTGTGTGGAAACGTCCAAGGCTTGGCCTCTACGTGATGGCTCTGTTGCTGCATTGATCAAAATAAGCCACGTGATCAGCCTGGATTCCAGGGTGGGGGGGGAGTGAGTTTGTGAGCGGAGGCATGTAGGTGCATGTGTGTGTGAGTGTATGTGGGAAGCAGAAAGCAACCTGGAATGTCATTCCTCAGGAGCTGTCCATGTTGTCTTTTTGAGACAGGGTCTCTCAGTGGCCTAGAGCTTGCAAGTTGACTGGACTGGCTGTCCAGTGAGCCGAGCCCCAGATATTTACCTCTTTCTTCTTTCTGAGGTCTGGAGTTTCAAAAACATGCCATCATGCCTGCCTTGTGTGTGGGTGAGGTGGGGGGGTGTCTGGGGGTTGAACTTGGGTCCTCATATTTGCAAGGAAATCATTGTACCAGTCAAACTCCCTCCCCAGCTGATCACTGCTGTGAGAAGAGAAGCTGTGCTATCTGAGCTGTCTCAGAAGATACAGTGTGTCCATTCAAATTCACTGTGCAATGAACAAACGAGACTTATCTGCTGCTCTTGAGCTTAGAGACATCACTTGGCCCAGCAGTTGGCTAGCTAGCCGACTGAGGCTGTCTTGAATGGTTCTCAACTGTTTTAAAAACTGAAGCTAGCGTTCATCTTTCCTGTTTGTCTCAGCTTCGCCTTCAGAAAGACTTCCAATCTCATGTTTAGTCTGTCTGCAGAGTCTTAGATCAGCACGGTGCCAATTCATCATCAAAAGGGAGAGACTGCCGGTGACAGCCATCCACCCCCACTTCAGGTCAAATCATTTACGTTGTGTTCACTCAGCCCAGGCCGCCGTCTGTTCTGTCAGAAGCTAAGAGACACCCCCAAACCACTCAAGGTCATGATTGGACTGGTTGTCTCAGGTTGTTGAGCAGACTCCTTTTCCACTGGGAAAGCAAGGAACTCTTAGAAAAAGAAGGGCTGACTATTCCCTGACTATTCCCATGGCGTGGAGCAAAAGGACTTGCTTGTTTCCAAGTCTTAAGAAAATTGTTCTCACTCTCAAGTATATCATTTCAGTTCTTTCTGTAACCAATCCTTTATTGCTGACATTAGCATAATGGAAATAATGTGAAATTTCTATGAGAAAAAACAATGTCCTCCCAATTTCTCTCCCCTCTCAAACAAAAACAAATGTCTGAGGTCAAATATCAGAAAGAGAATAGAAGGAAATATTCCGTATTCCTAATTACCATGTGGGAGATTTCTGGGTCCCTGGCAATAGTACAAATGCTCCAGGAATCTTCAGCAAGGGTAAAGTTCAGGAAAGCACCATCATTGCCAGGCAAGCAGGAGTATAAGTGAACAGCCTAGATGATGAGGGGAGCCTTTCTCTCAGCTCAGAGGATTCCTGAGAAGACCAAGGCATGAGTCATCTGATGCTTGCCTGTGTCCCTGGAAGGGATGGAGAGCTCATACAGACTCTATTGCAAAAAGAAGACATGTTTTGTAGCATTTTACAGCATAGGTTGTTTTGGTGTATGGTTCGGTTTTTGCTTAACTATTTAGGATTTTTTCCCCATGTATGGTATGAAGACCAGCTCTCAGCATTTTATTCTATGACTGACATTAGTGCCAACACCATTTGCTGCATAGTCCATCAATGCCCCCACTGATGTGTACTGACATGTTCGTTATGAACTAGCATTGTGTGTGTGAGTCTGTGTCCTAGGCAGTGACCGCCTTCCATTAGTCCATTTCAGTTGTGAATAAAGATCAGTTATACCTGGCTGCTGTGGTTATTGAATGGATTTTGACATTTCATGAGACAATACTCTGCTTTGTTTTTATTCACATAACAACAACAACAACAATCATCTCAGATCCTCTGCAAAGATTTTCAACTCATTTGTAAAGCTCCCTGAAAAATCCTCTTGAGATGGTGATTTAGATATGTATTAACGTAAGAGAATTAAATCCTTGGCCCAATTTTATACTTTCATGTGTGAATGTGATGTTGAAAATGCGGAATTTAGGTGTGTATTACATTTTACAATTAGTGAGTTCTTTTTAAATTTCATACTTATTTCCTTACTGTTTATTTTCAACTTAACTACATTATGATCAGGAAGGGAGATCACATGACATGGGTTCTGGTCATCCATCTGTTCACGATCTTAGTGGTTTAATGGCAGGTTTTAAATCTTTGTGTATGTAAGAAGAATGTGTTTTTTCTATGTGGAGCATCAGGTCAATGTATTATATAAATTTATTAATTATATTAATATCCTTAATGTCTATCAATCATTATGTAAGAGATTAAAGAAATCTCTTTACTTTGTGCATTAAATTTATCTGCATATAGCATTTTAAAAATTGCAAAATAACTGCAGCTCAGAAAATATAGAATCTATACAGCATAGTATGGACTTCTTAGGTTGAAAACTAAATGAATTCTGTCTATGGCTATATGTCCAGGGCTCATTGGGAGCTCCCGGATGAGCCTGGGGTACAGAACTTGGTCATCTAGACAGTGAACTGTCCTCCTTCATTTCCCTATCTGTTTTGTAACTCAGACATTTACTGCTAACTTGCATTTACTAGTGAAGATGGCTTAGATGAATGTGACCTGGAATCCCATCTTTCTTGGCACTAAGGAGTTCCATGTCCCTGACTGTGCAGGCATATTATCTCTGAATTTACATGTGCTTTTGTCCACTCTGCATCCTTGGATAAAGAGCCAATGTATTTCAAAGGCATTTGTATCATATTTGGAAGGTTTTGTTGACAAGCAAAAGCAATAGTTGTTCATGGTGTTGTATTTTATTCCCCGGAAACCCAGGTGACTCCCTAGCTCACCCCTTTTTTAAATTCCATTTAGTTTTCTAGTTTTCTCATCTCCCATCCAACCTCTTCCTTGATATTTCTTGTGATTCCCATACCAGGGGCTCCCACTGAGGCCTCCACTCAGTTAAGAATGATCTAATTTTTACAACAACTCTGGCCAAGAATAAGAGCTGGCCTTTGACATGTAAAATGTCCTTGGATGATTCTTAAAACTGAAGAAAATTTCCTTAGTTGGATTCGCCTTTTAGGCCTCTGTCATGTCTTTTCTGTCTGTCTTCTGAACAGTTTGTCAACATTCTAGCATAAACCAATTTTAAATATAAATCAAGTTATCTATTGTATAAATATATGTACATACATGCAATGCCTCTGCCTGGACTTCTGTTTATAGTGATTCCCATAACTATGACTGATGACCACTTACAGGCCAAGCATGTTGCTTGGTGTTTTACATACATCTTCAGTTATACATATTATCTCAGCACGGGAAGCAGTCTGCTTATCACCATTTACAGACAAGGCTTCTGAACGAGAAGGGATTAAGATGCCTACTGATTTTCTTAGCAGCACCTGGGTGCTGGTAGACCCGCCATTCAAACCACACTGGGGAGTGATTCCTGCTTCTGTGCTTTTCTTTCTTTTTTTTCTGTGTGTGTGTGTGCTCGCATGTGTGTAGTGTGCATATATGTACATGCGTGTTTTCCTACATGTATCATGTATGATGTTGGTGGAAGCCCTAAGCTGATGTTGAGAAGCATCCCCTATGGCTTTTCTATCTTTATCCACTGAGGCAGAGGATCTCAGTCAAAGCCAAAGCTTGCTGCCATGGCCAGACTCGCTAGCCAGCTTGCTCTGGGGATCCCCTGTCTCTGCCTTCCCAGATGGGAGTTTACAGGTAGGCTATCACACTGGTAACTCATCATTTACATGGGTTCTAGGCATTTGAACTCTGGTCCTCACATTCATGAGGCAAGAGATTTAACCACTAAACCATCTCCCCAGGCCCCCCACTCTATGCTTTTATCCACAGGCTAAGCAACTAAAGCATAACGTTGTGTTTTCAGGTCATCGCCTAGCGGTCTCCTCACATCCTCCTTCAGGCAGCACCAGGAGTCCCTGGCAGCAGAGAGAGAACGGAGGCGCCAAGAGAGAGAAGAAAGGCTGCAGAGGATAGAACGGGAAGAGCGAAACCGATTCAAGTAAGGACTTGAAGACTGTTTCTAACTGTGGTTCGGAACTTAGAGCGCAGACTCACAGGCTTCCTAAGTGGGTCAGGAGCAACACCTTTGCTCCCAATTCTGTGTGTACCTTTGAAGAGGAGGAAGACTCCCTGCAGCAGGCTGCTTGGATAGGGTGTGTCCTGCCTTCCTCAAGCCATGTGGCAGGAAGCACAGACAGCCAAATGCAATTAGGGTGCTGTGTAGCCTTGGTCACCATAGTTAAAGTGGCTTTACCCAGGACACAGAGCCTGATTGCCTCAATGTAATTTGCCATTTCTCCCTGAAGGCCTTCATGTTTTATTCATATCCTATTAGATGCAGAATATCTTTTTTCCCCAACTTTCTGGTTTGTTCTTTGCTCCCTGTAGTAACTACATATTCACATATATATATGATAAAATCTATCTTGGGGAATTTTTGTACCAATTACTCCTAGCCTATGCCATGCTCTCTGCCCCTCCATGGATGCTTCCCTGGGCATGTCTCATTGAAGTTTCCATGTCTCATTGAAGTTTCCATGTCCCATTGAAGGTTCCATGTCCCATTGAAGGTCCATGTCCCATTGAAGGTCCATGTCTTAGCCTCTCTGTTCCCATTGAACCCAGCGTCCCTCTGCTTCCCCTTTTACCAGTTCACCTGTTGGCTGTCCTCCAGGTCCAGCTCTTTCCTCTCCCCTTCCTGGGCTCCACATGCTGTGCTTTGCAGAATGCACAGCACTGAGTCTTCCTTACACCTTTCCTCTCTGCCCTTCTTCCCACCTCTTCTCTTCCACTCCCCCTTTCCTGCCTTTCCCCGCCACACTCTGTATCTTACACCCTCTCTTCTCATTATCCCTCCCAGAGCATCACCATTTCCCCTCTTTCCGTGTTCCTCCCCATCTCCCCTTCCCATTTCCTCAGTTTAGTTTCTTTGGCAAACACTCCCATGGATGATGCTCGTCACATCCTTAGAGAACATAAGGCATGATCAGTGATAACTTACAGATTCAGTGACTTCCCCAGAGGCCAAGAGGATCATGTGTAGAAATGACCCAAATATGAGCAGAATTGTAAAGCTGCTTAGTGGCCACTTACTACTTCATGCACAGACACCCCAAGTCTCTCAGTGGAAGGCTAAGCCTGGCTTTGGTGAGAGAGGATGAATAGGTGGCATGAGGTAAACCAAGATCATTTTCTGCCACACGTGTGTGGTATACTGTGAGCTGTCAGAATTCTACCAAATGGTGCATGGAAACATCAACCTGTCTGCACCTCTTCTGAGGTAGTTCCAGAAGTTGTTTATAAAATCCAATTTTTAAAACCCCTGGAACAAGTTAAATGCTTTCTGATTTATGGATCTTTGAGAAATCTCATATTTTACCACCAATTAGCAGCTGGGAATTTGCCTCAAAATACGTGGAAAATTCAAGGATTAAGTTATACACCAAAAGTCTTATTGAAAATCACTTAAAGTTGGGTACACGAAATGCTGCCTCTAGAGAAAACAGGACCACCAGCACCAGAGAAAGCTAGGGGATAGTTCATTAAGTGCTTGCCATGAAAGTGTGAAAATCCAACTTTAACCTTAGAACCTGGGTGATAGATAAACCTACCTGTGGTGGCATACACTTGTCACCCCAGTGCCAGGGAGGCAGAGACAGGAGGATGCCTGTGAGGAGGCTGTGTGGCCAGCCATCCTGGCTTACTTAGGTAAGCTTTGAGCCTATGAGTCATTCTGTCTCTATCTCAGGTGGGCCCTGGCCGAGGTGGGGCTGGAGCAGTCGCTCAGTGGGGAAGAAGAATGCTTGCTACAGAATATGAGGACTTGAATTTAGATCCAGGCATCCACATGAGAAGCTAAGTCTGGAAGCATGCAGGCCTGTAAAGCCTGTGCTGTGGAGGGGTTATAGAGAGCTGGGGGAAGACAAGGGCATTAGTGGGCCTTGCTAGTCCCATCCCAGGCCCAGGTTCAATGAGAGACCCTGTCTCAAAGGAATGAGGTGGAAAGTGATAAAGCAGGATCCCCAACATTATCCTCTGGCCTCTGCATACACAGTCACACACACCCACAAAACCAAACAAGGTGCATAGTGATACTGAGGAATAAACCTAGGTTGTCCTCTGAACTACACACACACACACACACAGAGAGAGAGAGAGAGAGAGAGAGAGAGAGAGAGAGAGAGAGAGAGAGAGAGAGAGACAGAGAGAGAGAGAGAGAGACAGAGACAGAGAGACAGAGAGAGACAGAGACAGAGAGACAGAGAGAAGGAACTTCCTGAGCGGCAACCCATTTCTGATTTGAACATGTGTAGCTCTTAGCATAAACAGCAAGCCCAGCTCTGAACAAGCTAGAGAGAGGACTACCACCCAGGTCCCAGAACGGCTGCAGGGTGGTTCACAAGGCCTGACCCAACACAGTAGAAACACCAGAGAACTGAACTAATAATACTGGAGCCCACGTCAGAAGGTGCTCACAGGTGAACCCAATCTATTTGATTATCTGCAAAAACAAAGCAAGAATGAGTATCGTTTTTAGAATTTAAGTCCTCAGATTTTTGTTGTAGATTTGAGATATACAGATGCAATGCAAAACAGCCTGTCACAAAGAGCTGAGGAAATTTTAGCACAAAGAAGAAAGATGCTGAAAAGATGATAACGACTGAAGGGACACAGATGATGTCATTGTCGGGCAGATTTTAAAGTAGCTATTGTGAATGTGTTCCAAGAGTAAGGGCAAACACATCTCTGCCACAAGCTATTCTTGGAAATAATTGATCTATATGACAAACTATATTAGAATTCATTCCCAATATATTACAGTGGAATGTTAGAGTAAGACATTTTACTAGTAAGACTGAAAAAAAAGAGCAAGGGTAGCAGAAGTATGCTTGAAATAACTTAAAAGGCAAGCCTTTGTGAAGAAGAACCGAGTAGAAATTCACATAAATTGAAACATGGAAAAAAAATGAATTCGTTGGATGAGGCAGGCAGCAGAATTGAAATGAGAGAGGAGGGCCAGTGAGCCCACCGGAAACAAAGTGTAAGAAAAAAAGTCTCAGAAACCCTTGGAAAAACACTCAAATCCCTATCATTTGTGTCATTGGAGCCCTAGTAAAGCAGGAAGATAGACTGAGAACATGTTGTAACATTCAAATCCATGTTGTACACATGTTTACATGCACACAGACTGGGGACTGACTCTGACATCCGGCCTTCAGAGATGGTTCATCATCAATCACTATTAGCTTTGGCTTTCAGGTGATTATCTCTTGTTATTTTAAGAGTGCAGAGAGAACCAGGCAAAGTGACCCCTTGTCCACAAAGAATGCTAGTCACCAGGACAGACTGACCACAGGTGACAATTAGTTACAAGTGACCATGGCTCCATATTTGAGAATGTGGATGGAAAGAGAATTAAATAGGGAAGCACATTAAGCTGTGTGCCTCCCCAAGCCAGGGGTGATCTTGCTCTGGCAGCCCACATCTCAGCCCTGCTGAGTGAATTGTTTACATGCCTCATGCCTTCTGTACATCTCAGAGTTATCCTCTGGCTTCAGGTGCCTTAGTGATGAAGCTTCAAGCTTCCTGGCTTAGAAGATTTCCAGCTTGGAAGGCAATGAACATGGATGCTTATGCACAGCACATCTGTATCCTTCCTGCATTCTCCCCGGTCTACACCTCCTTTAGTCTTTCTGAGGTTGTCTCATTATGTCCATTTATTATGTATCCTCAACCACATTATAAGGTCCAGTGTAGACAACCATGATGTCCAGACTCTCTAGGAAAACAGTCTGCTGAAAAGCTAGTCTTTAACTTAGACTCGAGTTGGAACCTCACCAGCAGGACCAGAAAAAATGAAACATTAAAATTGAACAATGTTGGACATGTCATGGGTGTAAATAAAAGTGAAAGCACAAAGTAAGACCTTCCAGTGGCCTTGGGCTGAAAACAGAGTGATGAGTAGTGTTCCCGACTAAGCCAATGTTTTTCTGCTTTTCTGACTTTCCATTTTATTGAAAAAAAAAAAAAAATCCGCCGTGTTTAGCATGTTTGAAGGAGCCTCTAAACTTTAAGCTTTCAACTATGACAAATTTTCATTTTCTAAGTAGGGTCTTTCCTTTTAGTAATTGCTTCGTAATCTTCTGAACATCTAAGTCTATTTTTCTCCTCTTTTCGTTTGTTTGGAACATTTCCGCTAGCCGAGAATATCTAGACAAAAGAGAGGAGCAAAGACAAGCGAGAGAAGAAAGGTGCGTACGTTTCCTTCACTTTGTAACGGGGTGTCATGTGACTTGGCACTGTTAACCAGGCATGCAGAGTCCCCTGGGAAGCTTAACCTCACCTAAGGCACCTTGGCATCGCATGGCTGGTATTTGCAAACACCTGGCCTCCTTACTTTATATTCCAAGAAAACTCTGGATTTATAGTAGATATGGTGACTGACAGAAATCAGAGATGGAAAGAGGCCTCGAGAGGCCATCATGGCCAAATCTATGCTCCTAAACCCTTCTCCAAAGGAGCACATTATCATCTCCATCTTGACGTATGTGAGCCACAGTCACATGTCACAATCATGGAGATGAGTTCTGAAAACTTCATTGCTGGATGGTTTTTGTCATTGAATATCTGCATGAGCACTCACAAACCAAGGTGGTAGTGACAGCACTAGGCACTAACAGCTCAGGGGCCGTCATTCCATAAGTGATCTGTAATTGACCGGACATCACGACGCCTCCATCAACCACACTTGAAACACCTTGTACCAGCCCTTTTGAGCCTGGGTTAGGTGTTCTTACTATGTCCTTCCGGGTCCCTTGGGCCATATCCATTCAGTCAGTCAATAACTGAGCACACAGGCCATGCCAGATATTGTCCCCAATGTGCAAAAGACCCATTCCCGAATAGCCCCTGCAGTGTTTGGTACTCACGGTGGGCACTTAGAAATGAAGTATAGAATGAATGCATAAGTGACATCCTGCAAGAGGCTTCAGTGGGTAAACGTGCTTGCTGCCAAGCCCAGTGGCCTGAGTTCGATCCCTGGGGCACACATGATGGAGAGAACCAACTTCTGCAGCTTTTCCTCTGACCCCCACATGCCCACATGCACGTTATGCACACACACACACACACACACACACACGCACGCACGCACGCACGCACGCACGCACACACACACACACACGCACGCACACACGCACACACGCATACTCAGAGTGGGGGGACAGAGAAAGAGAGAATATAGTTTTAAAAAATAAACAAATTATATTTAACAAACTAACAGCTTCATTTGAAATCTTCAAACTGCAAACTTGGTCCATTTTATTTTTTATGTGTATAGGTGTTTTGCCTGCATGAGTATCTGTGTGCCATATGCATGCCTGGTACCCTTGGAGACTAGAAAAGGATGTCAGATCCCCTGAGACAGGAGTTACAGATTATTGTGAGCTGCTTGCTGTGTAGGTCCCGAGAATAGAACCTCGGTCGTTTCAAAGAGCAAGCAGCCAGTGCTCTTAACTGCTGAATCATCTCCCCAGCCTTAGTTCATTAATTTAACTCCATTATAAATTGTAAAGTTCATATATTAAGTTTGGGATAGCTTGAGATAAACAAAGGACGCTAGTCACGGAAATCGACCTGCCAAAGTTTTTACCCCTTGCCCCCTGCAGCCTGCAGTTGCTAATTCTGTCACCAGATGGCGATATAGTATGGGGAGAGGGATAGGCTCAGTTTATGCCTTTTGTACCGGAGCCTAGTGGGAACCTAAGCATTTCTGGCCTGTGCCAATGTGATGTGGAATTGCGCTAATGTTTTAGACACCATCAGCTAAATAGATCAAGACAGTCTGAGTCAGGCAGCACTGGAGACTGTCTGTGCTCAATTAAAAAATTAGATGCTTAAGTCAGCCTCATGAATAAAACATTGGTTTATTTCCTACATTCTATTAGATTATTGTCATCCTAATAACCAGGGGGTGGTCAGTAAATCCAGAGTGAAAGGTGCTGGTGACAAGCCGAGAAACTTCTCTCTCTCAGCTAAATAAGCTTCAGATAATGGGAGGCATATACTCTTACTGAAATACTGTTGATTATTTTTGCCCGGGGTTAAGGAATTTTGAATTTTATATGTTTAGTTTTCTCCTAGATTCTGTACTTTTGAGCTTCTGAGAGTTAGACTGTCAGGCTATGTCCACACAGGCAAGGAAGGCTTGGTGTCTCCTGCCGGGAATGTCAGGCTATGTCTACGCAGGCAAGGCTCCATGGCTCCTATGGGAATGTCCGCTGCTTTGTCAAGGTCAGAGCTGGCTCAGGGCGCCTTCACGGAGCTCTCGGGCTATTCCCCATTTAGGTTTCTGCTTATTCCTGGCATACTCATATAGGAGTTTGTCAACTCCCATTCTCCCATTGCTGCTCTACCCTTGATCACCTCTTCTCCCAGAATGCCCCTCTGCACAGCAGGTGGTCATCTCAGCAGGGGCAAGAGCCTGCCCTCTGCCCCTGCTGTAGCCTCCCCCTCATCCTCGCTCTCAGCTTGCCCAGGGTTCAGTAGACAGAGCCAGACGTATCCCCAGAGTCTGAGCTAACTGTTCTCCTTGTTTGGCTCGACCAGTCTGAGGGAATAAGAAGAGGTCACAGGGAAAAAGTATAAGGGAAGGTTGGGGATGCACTAGAAAATCGAAAATTATTCATGATGATGGTGGTCTAGGAACCATGAGAAACGATGCTGAGCATTGCTGGGAGGCCCAGGAGATGTCAGAGGGCTTGAATTCAATGTGAGGGAGACCTAGGTAGGAGGACAGGAGGAAAAGTCATTGATGAGTAGGATTGGCTCATTTTGGGGGTGTGTGCAGCTCAGTAAAGAGAGACTGAGCTGAAATTCTGTCTGGTCCTGCCCTGGTATACCTTCTGGGTATCAGAGCTCATTCCAAATGTTTATTTACCTCTCTTTCTCCCATGGCACTGTGAGCTGCATGAGTGTGGGATATTTTTCTTGTCTAGTATTAATTGCTTAGTGTCTATTATAGTCCTTAGCATGTAACAGGCACATTGAACAAATGTTCAATAAACAAATGAAAAGTTGAATGAATAAACAAAGGAGAGAGGCATAGCAAAAGGATGCTTGATGGAGGCGCAGAGGTGACCTTCACAGACACAGGTTAGTGCTTTGTGTGGCAACCTTGTCATGATCATAGGGTTGGTGTTGCTTCACAGGGCATCAGGGCATGTGGCCATCAGGGACAGTCATCTCATGAGCAGATGCCTCCCAAGAGTTGATGTGTTTGGGCCCCTGTGTGCATGGCTTTAGTATGAAAAGCTCATTATGGATCTAGCTTCCTGCCCAGGATGCTAGAAGTTCCTGTATGTCAGGAGGGTGGTCAAGCTGTGACATTTCTCACTACTATGAGCTGTGACTTTTATGTGTACCAGCCTACCACCCTCATCTCTCCAATCATTGCAGACAAACACTGTGGCTGTTCTTCCAAGAAAACAATGCTCCTGATCACCACTGGCATAGGGCAATAGGGGCAGCCCTATTAAACTAAAGATGTGTGAGTTGGGGCTGGAAAGATGACTCAGTGGTTTAGAGCACTTGCTTGTAGATGAACAATCTTATTAAGTAAGAAAAACAGAGCCAATTTCAGGGTTAAAAGCCCAATAGGTCAGAGCAATAGCTAAGAGCTAAAAACCTTACCCTTCACTGCCGCTGCTGTCCTCCTCAGCAAGAGACTTATTTCCTGTGTGTTTGTCGTTTTTTATTGACTTTCTATTCTGCCTTCTCATTGGATGTAAACCCGACCACATGACCTCCTCGTCGCTGCCTGTCTGTACAGACCTCCAGGTCTTCTATGGTTGGCATTGAGATTAAAGGCGTGTGTCTCCATGCTGGCTGTATCCTTGAACACAGAGATCTGCCTGGCTCTGCCTCCCAAGTGCTGGGATTAAAGGTGTGCACCACCACCACCCAGCTTCTGCTGTGGCTTTCTCTGACCCCCAGGCAACTTTATTTATTAACATACAAATAAAATCACATTTCAGTACAAATAAAATATCACCATACTTGCTGCTTTCACAGAGGGCCCAGGTTTGGTTCCCAGCATCTACATGATGGCTCATAACCATCTGTAACTCCAGTTCCAGGGGATCTGACACTTCCCTCTTCTGACCTCCCCAGACACCATGAACACATGTGGTGCATACATATGCATACAGGCAAACAATCATACACATGCAATAAATAACCTAAAAAGTTATTTTAAAGAGTGTGCATGTGTACAAAGTACACCTACCATACACTTGACCATTTTAGCCATTTAAATGTATGGTTCGGTAATGTGAAGCCTAGTCACACAACTGTACAACCAGGAGTCTCATTGTGTAAACTGAAACTGTTCCCCTGCCGACCAACACTCCTCTGCCCAGCCCCGCTCTTTTGTTGCCCTATAAATAAATATCTTCATTCCTTGGGACAATTCTAGTTAAGCCTTTGGGCTCCTCCTCTGTCCTGTACATCTTTGGTGATGGCTTTTATGCACCTATGCACACCCAGGAATAGTCTCTGTGAATATCTAACAATCTCTTAGAAGAGCAGCCCTTTGGATTCCTGCCAGAAACCGATCTGAACCC
Organism: Peromyscus leucopus; assembly: GCF_004664715.2. Classification (NCBI taxonomy): domain Eukaryota; kingdom Metazoa; phylum Chordata; class Mammalia; order Rodentia; family Cricetidae; genus Peromyscus; species Peromyscus leucopus. The sequence goes on from NC_051079.1 coordinate 14,981,286, forward strand.
ACTGGCTGGCAGCCCCTGCCTGCCAACCTGGCTGCCCAGAGTCTGATGTGGAAGGCCAAGACTAGGGCTGGACCAGATAAAATGGAAGGCCAAAATGGGTTGATAGGATCACGTGTGGGACAAGATGTGGCTATGTAGGGAGCCACACTGTTTTTGTTGTTTCGTTTGGTTTTTTAAGGTAAGTTGGCCTCCAGGCTAGAAACCTTTCATGGGAGAACATGGTTCCTGGAACTCTGCCTTTTCTGCTCTGGGAATCATATCTCCTGCGCTACTGCCATTAGCAGGACAGTCAGAGTGGAGCCTTTCTCATGACAGCTCTGTCCTCTCCGTCCGTCTGTCCGTCCATCCGTCTGTCTGTCTGTCTCTGAGGCAGTCCTGTCAGCACCAAGCTTTGGGTGTTAGCATGTACAACCCATTGCTGCTCTTCCCTGGAAAGCTGGCTCACTGGCCAGGGAGATGGGGCACATGCAACCCTAGGCTTCCTCTGCAAGTGGGGGCTTCCCGGCGGCTTTCTCCATGCACCCTTTGCCTACTTCCCGTCGGCGGACACAGGCAAGGCACCGAGGGAAAGAACCAAGGAGGGTGCTCTCCCTGCTCTCCCAAATCGTATTATCTGCTTGTTGAAACCAGACGCACACATGGGAAGAGCTGACTAAATATGCCAGGCAGTCAGTGTAAAATGCCATCGGAGCTGAATGGGCTACATATCCGACATGAGTTCAGAGGCAAGGCTGCGATTGCTTGCAGCTGTGCTGGTCCAGGCCAGTGCCACAGAGGAAGCAGTGCATGCTGCCATAGCTTGAAGGGCAGCCTGCCTGGGGGAGGGGGTTGGGGGTGGGGGGCGAAGGTGACAGAGGGGGCCATGCACTCCTCAAGGGTGAGACTGGAAATGCATGTGTGTATGCACATGTGCACTCGTGGGCAGGTCAGAGGTCCTCAAACATTGTTCCTCGGGTGCCGTCTACCTTGTTGAGTCAAAGCCTCTGACTGGCCTGAGCCACCCCAGTATGCTGGGCTGGCTGAGCAGTAAGCCTCGGGGATCTGCTTATCTCTCATTTCCCAGTCCTGAGATTACAAGAACATTGGCACCCTATCTGGCTCTTATGTGTGAATGCCAGGAATCAAACTCAGCTCTTGGTACTCTCGAGGCACACATTTGACCAACTGAGCTTTCCTCCCCAGCGGCAGTCGCACATTCTGAATTATCGAATTACTTTAAAGACTTTAACTATGCCTCCTCTGCCTCGGTCATCCCAGTGAATGAAGAGTGGTATCCTGGGACTTGGTGGTGGTGGGGTTGGGGGTCCCTGGTGGCTGGTGGAGCTGTTGTACTAAGGCGTAGGCATAGAGTGATGGGTTTTGCACAAGCTGTTGCACCATTGGGGAAATGGAGACCTGCCCCAGCTTAACTCACGAATTATTTCTGTGTAGACATCTGGAAGAAGCACACATTTCAAAGTTATTTTGGTCCGATCTATAAAGTGCACTAGGAGGAAGATGATTGGTAGCTGTTCTTAATAAACAGTTAGTGGGTTCTGCCTGCCTGCAATGCAAAACAGATGTATCTTTGTTCTCTCAAACTGACTTTGATGAATAAACTGTACGTGACGTCAGGTCCAAGCTATTGGATGTCTGAGTCCTGCTCAGAAATATTTTAGAATATAAAAAAGTTTCCATGGGCCACGCTGAGAGAACAAAGTGAATTCCAGTTGCATTGCTGTTAGCGTTGAAGCAGGTTCAGGAATTCCAAGAGGCTTCTGTCCAAGCAGCCCCCTTTTTGGTATTTGGGGGCACTGTTTCTCTCTACCACACCAAGGAACCCTCCCACTTCCCAGCTGTGAACTCCACAGGGGTTCAGTTCTCAGCTGTCACTGCCAGAGCCTTTGCCGGCCATTATTTGCTAGTTTGTTATTGTTATTATTATTTGTATAAATGTGTCCTAAAGGGGGGGATGAAGATTCTGCAGCAGTGAGCCGGGATCCGGTTTTGTGTGATGTTGCTGTTTGTCCTCACTCACTTGCTTATGAATGATGCAGGGTTTTTAGTGGCTAGCATCTTGGCTCTGCTGTGCGCATTTGGCAGACTGACCCTCCAGTCAGCCCTGCGCTCTGCTCCATGCATCAGGAAACCAGCTCACTCTGCAGGTGTTTCATCCATAAACAAGCATCAGCCACGGGCTCCTCTTTCTTTTTACGGAAACCCTTTGGAATTTAACTTTCAGATACAAATACTTGGAGCAGTTGGCAGCCGAGACGCACGAGAAGGAGCTGAGAAGCCGGAGCGTGAGCCGGGGCAGAGCTGACCTCTCCTTGGACCTGAGCTTGCCAACAGCCCCTGCCTCACCTTCCCCATCAAGCCAGAGTCCTTCATCTGCCGACTCCCAAGAGGCTCTCACCGTGCCCTCCTCCCCGCCCACTCTTCAGTACCCCCAAGGTGAGTGCTGGGATAGTGGTGGGAAATGGGATGATCGCCATCAAACAGGCTTGCTCAGGAGTCCAGTGTGCAAGCTAGCATGAAGACAGGTGAGTTTCAGGGTGACCGCAGCTGTCACTGACATACTAGAGGTCGCCAGAGCCCCTTAGATGAAAGCAGAGCTCATTTGTAAAAGTCACCCACCTGTGGTCATTAAAAGACAAGACCCTGCAAAATTAGACTGATATTGACAATCCTAAACATTAGTACTTTTTATGATTTGGCTATACGTAGCTTTGCCTCTCAAGGTGACCACTTTGGAATCTTCTTACCCTAAGAATTAGTCTCATTTTAAATGGATGGGAATAAAATAAAGGAAAGCAAACAAACAAGCAAACAAAACAAACAAAAAAGACATAGTGATAATAGATGATAAATACTAAAAAGAAAAATAATGAAATTTGCTGACATATATCGTGTGTGTGTGTGTGTGTGTGTGTGTGTGTGTGTGTGTGTGTGTCTGTGTCTCTACAAGCTTGTGTATAGACAGGCAGGCTCTCCATGGAGAAATTTTGTTAGCAGTATTATTCACTGCAGCCTTGGACCACAGCTGCCGTCCTGGTTACTCTGTGCCTTGCACTGGGGACCTTTCTCTTTCAAGTTAATACCAAGCACAGCTGCCGGCGCAGGCGCTTACACAATGTGTTCAGAACACCACCAGCTCTGTTGGGTTTCACCGAGTGCTGTGGCTCACAGCCTGATGCAGACGCAGCCATCTGAAGGCAGCTAAGACACAGAGCTTTCAGCTCTGGGAGGGTTGCTTAACTATCACCCGCAGCTTACTCTAGGCAAGGCACGACTCCGTGACCTCAGCAGTATTGGGTGCAATGGAAAGCTTGTCTATCCAACTTTCTGCTGGCTCTCCTAGCCTTAGGGTCTGTTGGGCAGGAGCAGGCTACCCGCCTCCAAACCTCACATTCTGCCTAGTTACTCCTGGTTCCTGACCCCGTGGAGGATTGTCCCAGGCAGATGGCTCGGTCACAGATGAGTAATTTCAGTCTGAAAATACCAAGACTGAGTATGAGAAGGTAGGCCATTCTGCGGCAGCTAAAAGCTTTCCAAACACTGCCTTAAGGTCATTGTTTTATCTGCATTTGGCATTTCCACGGGCAGTATAAAAACTTGCCTCTGGCAAAGTTGTTCAGTGCTTAACCTGGGGACTTTAAACTCTACTATGTACCTCCAGTTTAGAAAATAATGGTCTAAACTGTGAAATATAGGACAGTCCCAAACAGAGGGGATTGGTGGCACCTATAAATATTGTTTATCCTCAGATTTTTAAACCATTCAATGTTTGATGCAAAAGACAGTTCCTCAAGGATTATGTCTAACTAGAGTTGAACCTGGGGCCATCCTCTCTAAGAAAAAAAAACTATATTTTAAGCTCCTCAGAAAGCATAGGAAATAAAATACACACACACACACATACACATCAGACATATACACATATATATTTGCTATATATTTCCATATTAGTCATATATATTAATATCAATATGAACTTTTCCCAGTAAGCTTTCAGAGAGATAAATAGCAAATGTCGTTTTTCTCTTCAGTGGAAGAATTAGTAGAGATGGAGAGGATGTCTGACTAAAATCACGCTGGTGAGGTTTGGATGTGAAACACAATGCAGGGCTTGAACTATACACCTGCACAATCATGTGGTGGTGTTTGAATGTGGTCCCCTTGAGGGGACCAGTGGGTCTCTCAAGATACAGGTGGCTACGTCTCCCGTGTTTATCAATTGTAATCTGATCCAGTGGGACCATACCATGTTCTGACTTCCCTGGCCTCATGTGTAACTGATTTCTGTATTGGAAATGAGGGCTGGGGAGATGGCTCTGTCAGTAATGCGTTTGCTGTGATAAATCAGAGGTAATGGTTACACCCATGCTCCCAGCATTGTGGGCAGAGGGGAGACAGATGAGTCCTCGGAGCCTGCTAGTCAGGCAGCCCAGGCAAACAGTGAGCTCCATGGTCAGTGGGAGGTCTGCTTCAAACATTAAGATGGAAAAGTGATCAAGGCAGACACCCAACACCCCCCCACACACACACATTACACACAAACACACAAACTTGTACACATAAATCAAGATTGATAATGGTCTGAAAAGAATTCCATAAGACAAAGACCTTTACACGAACTACTGGGAGTTGCTTCTGACTTGGGGGTTCTTCTTTTTGACAGAACTACAAAGCCAAGGTGACAAAGGGTTATCCCCTCCTGCTTTATTATTGTTCTTTGAAACACCCTGCAACCTCCGATTATTTATCTCTCCTTTCTATCAGTTTCCATTTTCAAATTCACAAAGTAACGTCTTGCCTATCCTTAGTATTTACAATAGTCCAACATCTGGAGAAAGAATAACACATATAACCACACATCCAGATGTTTGTCCTGTACTAACCACCTGGCACAGTTGTGTTCCCCATGTGCCGAGGGTTGGCGTGCTTTTTCATCCTTGGTCATTTCTGGAGCATATGACCACAGTGTATTTCATGGTTCTGTCATGCCCTGCCCCTTCCTTCCCAGGGCCCCTGTTGAGTATCTGGTCATGTGTTTGGGTAACAGGAGATGGCATCATCTGTAGTGTCCTGAGGATGAAATGTAAGGGAAGACTCATGTTGGCTGTTACTGGACAGGGCTGGGAGAAGAGTCCCTGGATAGAGCTGCATCCCAGCATTTGAAGAGTCACAGTGAGACATGCTGTGTGTTGTGGTTCCAATCTATGCCGTACCATCCCTTTGCCTAGCCTGCCCCCAGTATTTGTACAAAGCCAGCATTTCAGAGTCATATTGATAAGAACGGGAAACACTAATATTTGTTGCCAGCCTGTGTATGCCTCAAGATGATGATAGGTCACTTGGTGGCTGCTTTTTGCTATGCTTGGTTTTAGCTTTTTGAAGCAGGGTCTTACTTTTTGTAGGTAGGTCTCAGGCCTCCCTGCATAGCAGAGCATGGCCTTGAATCCCTGACCTTCCTGAGTCCACCTCGAGAGTCTGTAGCAGACATGGGCACATCCAACTTGCAATTATTCACTCAGATTCTGGAGAACTTTCAAAAGCATAAGAACCAGGCACTAGCCGGGCGGTGGTGGCGCACGCCTTTAATCCCAGCACTTGGGAGGCAGAGCCAGGCGGATCTCTGTGAGTTTGAGGCCAGCCTGGTCTACCAAGTGAGTTCCAGGAAAAGGCGCAAAGCTATACAGAGAAACCCTGTCTCGAAAAACCAAAAAAAAAAAAAAAAAAAAAGAACCAGGCACTATGTGGCACAGACCTACAATCCCAAGCACAAGGAAGGCAGAGACAAGAGTATCAAGAGTTCAAAGCTAGCCTTGGTAATATACTATGATCAAGGGCTACACAAGGCCCTGTCTCAAAAATACAAAACAAATTCAAATTTTGCCTTATATTTATGGCATATCCGTGTCGTTTTTCAAATGGACCCATTGCGGTAAACAAAAATACAAAACAAAAGAGAGATAAGAAAGCATTTGAATTCCTTTTCAGTTTCCTTACAATACACACTTGAGAAGGGAAGACCTAATGGTTAAATACTAATAGCATGATGTACTAGTGAGCTCTTCAAATCAGTCTCGGCTAAGTACGCAGTAACTTTTCTGTAATTGATGCCACTGCCCTCAGCATCAAGACAGTGAGTGCTGAAATTATTTTTCCATCTGGCCTTTGGCAGCTCACAGCAGATGTGTGTCCCCAAGCTGCCTAGTCTTGGTTGTCATGGTCTGGGTATTTTTCCTTTTGTGTCACACTAGCAGACCCAAGCGAGGCGCTGACATCTATATGCGCCCTTCCGAGCACTGTGCTATAGTTAACGCAACCAGCCAGAGCTTTTTGTAGACATGGCAAAGCATCTTTCTTCAGCCATTGCTTTGATAGGCTGGTGTTTTCTTAATGATAAGTTTATTCCCTATTATTGTTCTGAAACTCACAGATGACTTGGGAATTCTCACTGATGAAAGTGAAGGGTTCCTATTAGGAAAACATTCTTTGTGATGATTTGTTTTTTAAAGTTTTACAGAGAATTAAAATGAATAATACATATGCTCATGAGTAAAAAGTCAGCATAGTCGAGCGTGGTGCTTAAACTCAACTGTCAATTTGATGGGCTCTAGAATGGTCCATGGACAAGCCTTTCGGCATATCTGTAAAGGATCATCTGGATTAGGCTAAATTTAGTTACTGTGGGAAGACCCACCCACTGTTGGGGGTACTATTGTACAGCCTGTGGTCCAGAACTCCATAAAAGAGAAACAAGAAACTGGGCCCACCTGCTCGTTTCTCTCCGTGATCTGACTGTGGATGCAGTGTGTGGCCAGCTGCCTCGGGCCCTGCCCCGTGGTGTCCCTAATGTGATGGACTGTACTCTTGAACCCTCTGTCCTTAAGTGGCTTGTGCCAGACACTCTGTCACAGCAGTAAAACAAGGGGCTATCAGCCAGAGCATCATCACCAAGTGAGTCGTGGCCAGGGGATTCATTTCATGGGAACAGAGTAAAGTCAAACCACTGGCCTGAAAGCCGGCTCTTGTGTTGGTGGTCCGGGTGATGTGTCCTGGCTAGACGGCCTTCTCTGGGATTTGGGAACTGTGCTCTCACCATGCTGGTCTCCTTAGACACACAGGACCCTCCTGAGGCCAGATGGAGAGAAGTTATTTTTCTCAGTGGAAGGAAGCAACTGTTGAGTTTATAAATGGCTTTTGTCCACAGCCTTAGGGGACACACAGAAGGCAGGTCATCTGTGTTGTTTGTCATGTATGCATACCGGGACAAGACTTTAGAGGCGCATGTGAAAATTTGGGCATACTATGTAAGATTTACATCAAGAAGAATATATTCATTAGCAGAGTTTCTTTTGGTATCTTTAATCAGACTTTGAGGTATTTAAAGTCAATAAGGACTCATTGACTCTGGGGATCTGAGATATGGCTACTCCAATCATGTATTCACTCGGAAGCATTTGTAGAAATGGTTGACAGTGGGTAACTGATACTTCCTCTCTGATCCAGGAATTTAAAGCAAGAAAGTTCCTCCAGCATATGCTTTCTGGCACTTGGAAATAAAGTGTAAATATACAGTTCTGCCAGGAACTGTCCAGTCCATTTAAATGAATGATCATTTCTCACAAAGGCATCCATCAGTCATCTTGACTGTAGTCATCATTAGTAGTATCAACTGAGTGTCATGGCCACCTTTGTTGTGTGCAATTTGAGTCTCCTTTGGGTTATAGGTACTGTCTTAGTTTACCTAATCCACGTGGCATGAGGTGGAAACATCTGGTGACCTGTTTCCGCCTGGCCCAGCAGCTGTGGAATGCCATCAGTCATCAGCCTCATACTTGCTGCTTTGTGAGCATGAAACTTTTGGACACCTTCAGTCCAGTGTTTCATTAATTGGCTAGAAACTTGATTCCTGTGGCTGTGGGACTCAGGGCTGTACTTCCTCCTCATTCCTCACCTGCCTGAAGTGACTTGATGTCTTCAGTTCCTTTGACCAAATCCTTCAGGGGCACCACCCAAGGCCAGGGCGTTGTTCCCTCCTTTGTATTCCTTCAGTGAAGTCATTGCGCTCACCTGCAGCTCACTGGAAAAGGCGAAAGTGTTCTAAGCTAGAGAGACTGATAGTTGCCTGCAATGTTTTCTTGTGCTGTGTTTTTCTTTTTCTTATTTATTATTTTATACGTGTGAGTGTTTGGTATGAATGTGTCTATATGCACCATGTGCACACAGTGGCCAGAAGAGGGTAGTGGATTATCTGGATTGGATCTACAGATAGTTGTGAAACATCATGTGGATACTGAAAATTGAATCTGGGTCCTCTACAAAAGCAGCCAGTACTCTTAAGTGCTGAGCCATCTCTCCAGCCCCTTTTATGCCATATTTTGGCATACTGAAGTTTTGAGTCTTTTGAAGTAGATAAAGTATAAAGTAGATAAAGATAAAGTAGATAGAAAACACAGAACAACTTTGGGGAAGCTGGTGAAGCTGGCACTCTGATCAACATGAAGATTTCAGAGAAACTATTGTTAAGAACTGTGAAAGCTTTGGGACTTCACCCGACATGTAAGCTAGTAAGCTGGGCTGTGACAAGTTCAGAGATGCTGGTCAAAAGCATAGAACTCCAGGGTCAGAGACAAGAACTGTATGCCTATAGCAACAGAGGTAACCAGAGAACCTCCACTTGTGCCATTTTCCCCAGCCCTGGTTCCCATGGTGATGTGAACATGGGCTAGTGTTGCCTAGACATGTACTGTGAGAAACCCGAAAAGAGGAGCTCTCAGCTTAGAGGGAGAAAGTATGCTTTTCCTTCATTCCAGAGAGACACAGGATGGTGGACAGTGAAATGAACATTCTCATTCACTCTCATGCTCATATTCTTTCTCTATCTCCCATTTCCATCTTCCAAAGATATTTTTTTCCTCTGTGCATATCCTTAGAAAGATATTCCAGAAGAAGGGCTCTCAGTGCCTCTGCTTGCCAGGCTGTAGAAGCATGGGAATTCCATAAGCAGTTGTTACCCAACATGGAAGTACAATGGTTTTTAACCAAACTTTACTATCAACTTCATATTCTAATGTCTGCTTAGGGTAGGAAAAAAAATTTTCATGTCTTGAATAGCAATTACTTTGCTTGTTCATATTTCACAAATAGGGTGTGAGGAATGTGAGGCCCTGCTTACAGTGGGAGTTTTAGGGGACACATGAGTGCCTTTCGTGCAAGGCAGGAACCTCAGACTGATGCTTTCAAGTATAGTCAGGAAGTTCTGTGAGCTGGGACAATGAGAGTCTTCAGTCTTTCATCCAATGACCAAGACCTTGGAAGCCACAATAAATGACAGTCTGATTTCTTCCTGGAGTCCATCTGTGGCTCAGGGCCTCAGTAACTAAGTGTTGTGCCCACAACTTCTCCTTTTCCTCGGGCGCTTCTCCCTGCTCATATACACTACACTACTATATACACTGTGATTTAAAGGCTGCAGGGCCACCAAGAAGCACATGTTGGCTTCACAGGTCCTAAATCTTAATTCTGTAAGTCCACTCCTGGACTCAGGGATCCTGCAATGCATTTTGTGTGCTTGAGACAAACAGGCTTCTTTTATGACTTTCTGAATTGGAGCTTCTCTGAAAAAAGCTGCCTCGGCCTGATAGATCCACTGACTAGAAGGTTCTAGTAGCTTTTTTGTTGCAGTCTCTTTGAACCCCTTTACGTGTTCTAGATAATATACACAAGAAATGTGCTGTTTGCCTTCTGGGTTCCCTCCTGCCTCACCATTTCCCCATGATCTCAGCTCATGTTTCTTGTAGCTATTGCTCCTTTGATGCTCTTGGTGCTTCTCTTAGAGCCAGAGAGGCTACTGGAAAGCTCTGCCCTATTGGAGTATCTTCACTCTCACAGAAAGGTTTATCCAAGGATGAGTGAGGATCAGAGTCTATCCCATCCAACATGTTGGAGCCAGAACAGCACCTGTGTGTCTGACTTTAGGAAAGATGTTCACACAGCTCAGAAGAAGTCTTCATAACCTAGTGTTTATGGTCCCATCACCTGACTTCGAAATCACAAATATGTCAGTAAATAGTGTAAGAGCCTAGGACAGCATCCCACTTTCTGTTGATAGTGTGAGATAGACTATTTACTGTGTTTTTTTTTTTTTTTTTTTTTTTTTTTGGTTTTTCGAGACAGAGTTTCTCTGCATAGCTTTGCACCTTTCCTGGAGCTCACTTGGTAGCCCAGGCTGGCCTCGAACTCACAGAGATCCGCCTGGCTCTGCCTCCCGAGTGCTGGGATTAAAGGCGTGCGCCGCTGCCACCACCGCCCGGCTATTTACTGTGTTTTATCAGGTCACAATAACTGAACCTGAAACTGGCTGCTACTGTTCTATTTTGTGATGCTGCAGTGTGGAACTCCAAGTCAGAGGTGTCTCCTGAGAAGGAAGAGAGGAATAGGAATTGTGCATGTGTGCATGTGTATGTATGTATATATATATATATATATATATATATATATGTGTGTGTGTGTGTGTGTGTGTGTGTGTGTGTGTGTTTATATATATATGTATATATTTATATATAAGGTGTTAGGTTACATAGTGTATAAAAACGTGTATGTGTGTGCATGCAGGAACACATATGCGTGCATGTGGCGGTCAGATGCCAGTATCAGCAGTCATTATGTGTATGTGTGTGCATGCAGGAACACATATGCGTGCATGTGGAGGTCAGATGTCAATATCAGCAGTCATTTCTCAGTTTGTCATTCCACTGTTTATCAAGCTAGGGTTTCCTTGGCCTAATACTTAAAGATTAGGCCAGCCTGGCAGGTCAGAGAGCCCCAGAGATCTGCCTGCCTCTGCCTTCCTAGCACTAGGATTACAAGGACATACCACCAAGCCCAGCTTTGATGTAGGTTCTGGGTATTGAACTCAGGTCCTCATGTTTGAGTGCAAGACAGGTACTTTATAGAATAAGCTATCTCTCCGGCTGCATGCATTTGTGTGTGTATTGAGAGGGGAGGAGAGGGAGAGCGAGAATGTGTTACTATTTATTTTGAACCTAGGTAGGCAGGCACTCTACCACTGTGCTGTATGTCCTGCTGAGAAATGATCATTCCTGTTACGTTTCAATCTTACCTCACTTTGAGCCCAGGTACACAAAGCAGTTGAACACACCTGACATCGAGGTCCTAGATCTGCTTTGATGGCTGTCATTGTCATTTTGTGAGCCCTTTCTTATTCCCATGTGCTCTTTGGAGTATGGTTAATATGTAGACTTGAATGCGATTGGAGGGTGTCAGAATTTGGGTTTGGGGATAGCACAGCCTAGAACTCTCACAGAAAGTTCCACCGTTGCTAAATGAGAAAAATCTTGATGATTGGAACTGAGAAGGGCAGTTATGGGGCCTATAAAGTGGCACTTTATAAAGGTACTTTAGTGTGTCTTAGATATGAACTTCTTTGGACATCTAGCTCTAAAATTGAAGCAAGGCTGAGAGAGGCCTTAGTTTTGAAGGCCTACAAATTAACAGTAGAATTACTTTTTTTTTGCTGGTGAGAACATGTTACATTAAAAATATTTGTGTCTCTGTGTGCCTACATTAGTTTATGCATGTGATGTCCACAGAAGCTAAAGGACATTGGGTTCTCTGGAACTGGAGTTGCAGAAGTTTGTGAAGCATGATGTGGGTGCTGGGAACAAAACCCTGGTCCTAAAGGAGCACTCGGTGCCCTGAACTGCTCAGCCATTGCTCTGCACAACACGCTGCTTTTGTGAAACTTGCACAGCTGAGTTTGTACTCAACTAATGACAGTATTCCTGTGAGCAGAGGCTCTGTTTGGGGGTGATGTTACACTTTGGGGGACACCTTTGTTTGTCACAGTGCTGGGAAGGTTGTGGAAGTGATGTGAAGGGTCTCTAGTGAGCAGAAGCCAGAGTGCTACAAATCCTCTAACACACAGGACTGCTTTCCATGACGAGCAATTGTTTGGCCCTAAATGCCCACAGTATTAGGGATGAGAAAGCCTGCTTTAGATAAATCTCAGCGACCAGCACAGCAAGAGCTGGCCCAACACCAAAGGCAAAGTCTAAAGAATTCCCGAAGTTGTGAGTCTTTTCTCCCGGGACCATTCTCAGATTTATGCGATTAAACCTCAAGTCTCAAGTCGATGGTGTTGGTTATGAGCTCTAAACTGGGGAGGTCCCTGGAATGTGCACTGTTTGAGCAGCTGTTATAGAACTGGCTGGCCCAGTCTGTGGTTTCATAAGACCTGCCTGAAAGCCAAGTTCTGGCAGAGTCATTGGGATGCTATCACAGACTAAAACTGATTGAAGTCACCCAGAGATTGATTGAATCTAGATGTTATAAGGGAACATTGCACTCCACTATTGGGAACATTGATGAAAGCATCCATTGGCACATCTGCATCTACTGTATGTTGCTGTGTGTTTTCAGAAATATTAAATATTCCTCCTTGGTGGCTCAATCACCTTCTACACCATGGAACCTGTGATTGACATTATATTTGGGCAGGTCTGTCTAGGTTAGAGTCCCAACACTATCCCATGTGTTGTTTGATAGTGAGATTTTACAGGAAGACAGTGGTCTAGACTTGGGAGATGTTTAGCAAAAGGCTGCTTGCAGAGATGTGGGGAGGTCAAGGGGCCATCAGAGGTGCTCAAGCACCCTGAGGAAGCAGGAAGAAAAGTAGGAAATTACCTCACTGCTAGGCTTGAAGGTCTGTGGTGAGTGATCGGCACTCAGGAAGAGCCATAAGCAAGAGAAGAAACCACAGGACTGAAACAGTCCTCGGCAACCTATGCAAGCCAGCCAGGTACATGGGGTTCTGGAATAGACATTCCAGGCTCTCCCTGCTTGCCGGCCCTAGAGGTGGGAGTTGGGGGTAGTCTGGCAAAGGTGAGTGTCCCATATTTATCCCCTCCGTGGAGTTCTGGGCAAGCTGATTACCCGCTGTGAAGATGCTTTCTCACTTCTTACATGGGGACATGGGTCTTTACTTTATATGGATAGGGAAATTAAAAAGGGTAACATTAATATACTTCCTAACACAACTCATGGGCGGGAAAGATGCTTAATACATAGTAACTTCCATTTGTACTTTACTCAAGGCCAAGTGGGGCCGAACACCCAGCAGAGGTCTTGGAGACCTGGTGAGGAGGTGGCGTTGGCCTTTGGGAGGACTCACTGCTCAGCTGCCTTTGGAATGCAGGAGGAGCTAGTGACCACGCTCAGGTCTTTCTTTCCATTGTTCATTCTCCAGTGCTGTGATGTGCAGGACGCCATAGCCTTTTGCATCCACAGAATAAGGAGCAAGGTGCCCCATTGTTTCCCTGGCTTCTCATGTCTATGGGATTCCTTCTTGGCTTCCCAACCCCCCTTACTCCTGCAACATTTGTTTCTCTGGTGCGAAGAGCTCCTTTGAAGGTTAGTTATATGGCTCAGTGGATCGAGAGGCTTGCTGCTCAAGTCTAATGACCCGAGTTTGATCCCTGGGACCCAAGTGTACAGGTGGAAGGAGAGAACCAAGTCCACAAAGCTGTCTGTCCTCTGACCTCTACACACACACTGTGACATACATGTACATGTACTCAGAAAGACACAGCTAATAAACAAAACTAAAAAGAGAAAACTCCTTTGAGTACTGCCCATTGGACTTATGGTCCCATGGAACCCTCCTTTCCTGTTATTTCTTCTACTTTGCCTAAATGATACACTTATGCATCCTTTCACTGAATTTAAGGTTTGTTTTTTTTTTAACCCCTCCTCTCTTATATCCTTCCTTCCAAACTTGAAACCTGGTTTCAACCCTCAGAATCAGGTCAGCGTGCTTCTGGCCAAACACATTTTTCTAGTCTTTCCGAAGTGTGGCCTGGCGATGCTGAGCTGTGTCCGTCTGCTCCCTCGGGCTGTGGTCCAGCAAGACACATTCAGCTGCGGGCTCCTTGAATGTCATCAACCCCTCCCTACACTGTTGTCCTGTCATTCCTGCCCAGTGGCCCCTGCTGGAGAAAGCGAGGCTGCTGGCACTTCTCGATGTTCCTCCCCCTGCACAGCCCTCGAGATACAGGGAGAGCTGCATGGCCACCCTCTAGCCAGGATGTGCATGGCATTCTGGCAGCCCCCGCCCCAGAGGCCTGCTTTATCATGGGTGGTGCCAGGGGAAGGGTTGGAATCCTGATGAACACATGCTAAAGAGGTAACACCCTGCCCCTTCTGCCTAACCACCTTGGCATAATGTCCTACTGTGATGTTCTGGCCTTGTGTGTGGGGGGGGGGTGTTTGTATGTGCAGGAGTTGAGTTTCTTCCCAGTTTTCTCTACCTTACTTTGTGAGACAGAACCTGGAGCTCACTGACTGGGTGAGGCTGGTTAGCCAGATGACTGTAGAGATCCACCTGTATCTGTCTTCCCAGAGCGGGTTTACAGATGTGCAATGCTATGCCTGGCTTTTTATGGGTGCTGAAGAGATAAACACAACTCCTCCTGATGGAGCAGCAAGCACTTTACATCTGAGCCAGCCACTAGAGGCACCCCATTTCTTCAACAAGGTCTTAGAGTATCCAGGCTAGCCTCTGACCCACTATGTAGCTCAGGATTACTTCCATTTTCTTATCCCCCTGTCTCTACTTCTTGGTTGCTAGGATTATTGGTAGATATCATGACATCCAGTTTTAATGTGGTGCCAAGGACAGAACCCATGGCTTTTCTGCATGCTAGGCAAATACTCTACCAGCTGAGCTACACTTCCTGAGACCCTTGCCTTGGCCTTCCGAGGGTTATCTCAGAGCTATCCCTATGGAGAGATCAGGGAGATGTTTTATATTGTGTGGTGGGAACTAAATGGCCAGTATCATGCCATGCCCATGGGGTAATAGGGCTCTTGTGCCTCGCCATGCAAGATTTTGGGATCTCTTCTCTCTGGCCTTGTACAGATATTATCACTGATGTCACAGTGCAGCTGATTGGGCATCAGTGTATAGTTCCCACTGATGTTGCTGTTGGACTGGAGAAATGCTCATTAACCACTGGGACTAGAAGTAGCCAGGAGGTGAAAACACTCATTCTCACCCCAGGTGTTGATGAAAACCTTTGTTTCCTGCAGACTACAGACCCCATGCCTCCTCTACGTCCTGAAGCCTCTGGGATAGAGGCTACTTCCCCTATTTATCCACAAGGCAAGAGGCCCCTCAAAGAAAGAGTGACCCCCAAGCAACGGCTATGTGTAAGAATGAGGTGTTGCTAAGAGAAGCTCTGATTAAAGAGAGTAAGAAAGAGGAGAAAGAACACTGTGGGATTTGGTGTCGTGTCTTTGGGTCATCATGGGTGCTTCTTATAGACTGACCAGGAGTCACAGGAACTTTGTGAGGGAATACTGGTTCCCACACCAGATAGGGCCTCTCCAATGAAAGAAGAGAAGGTCCATAAGGAACGTTTGCCTTAGCTGTGGCTGTGTTTAAGATGGCTAGAGAGGGTCTACCGAGAGCCTGCTGCTCCCTCCAGGTCTGCCTGTCATCTTATCTGGTGACCTCCTGCAGGTGTCTGTCCACACATGAGCCTGACTCCTACAGACAAGGCTCTATACCCGGTGTCCTTACGGCATGGTAAACGTCTGAAGGCAGAGGGGTGATGAGGTTGAACAACACTGTTAGTTCTTTATATGTTCATAATAGCAAGCCTCCATTCCAGTTTGCTGACTTGTTTCTTAATTCCTTGCTTGTTTTGCTTCACTTGGATGTGTGTGAGCAGTACTTAGTTAGCTCATAAATTAATCAGGACAGTCCCACATGCCACAGCTTTATAGCCAGACCCTGTGGACACTGAGGCATGTGTTCTAGGCAGGAGGCGACTTTGAAGATGATGACCTCCCTACAAATCATGAGAAGAAATCCACCCAGTATGTGGACTCACAGATTAGTGGCCCAGACTCCATGCAGTTAGGTTCTGGCATATGGGGCTGGCATTGTGCTGTTTCTTCCCAGGAGTGTGTGGCTCACCCAGAGCTAGCACATCTGTTACCACATCTGTCCAGACAGCCCTTGGCCAACCAGGGGCTGAGCTGCTGTCTGAGTCCTGTGGGTTGGATGGGATGAGACAGCACAGGTGGTCCATGCCAACTGCAGTCAAGCAGCGGCACCCCTGCATACTCCCTCTTCTTTGCTGCATCTCCAGGGGCTGGTGAGTTGTCCTAACTCACCCTGGCAGGGACAGAGCCACGAAAGACACCCTTGTCCAGGTCCCCTACATGCTCGTGCTGAATGCCCAAGTGCATGCCACATGCTAGGCTGTCACAGACACATTTTCATTTGATGTGGCTATCCTGAAGTCAGTGTGCATGTACACATATGCTTTCTGTCAACCCCATCATGACACCACCATTGCTCATGCTCCACTTTGGCCTGACTTGTAAAGCTCACAGAGGTTTGTCTCTCTCTCTGTTAAAGACTGCATTATCAAATGGAAAAGAAATTAGCATTGAGATCCTTCCACCGGAAAAGGACTTCTCTGAAGGATATACTCAGTCTTCCCATGATAGAACCTTGGTTTTGCTTTAAAGGGACAGTGCAAGGCATGCCTGTTCTCAGGCATGTGAACTCAAAGGACTGTGCCTTTTGGCTTCCTTCTGCTGCTATCAGCCCTGACATCTTTGTCCGGAAAGCTGGCTGTCTGGGACAGCCTCTGGGCTCTAAAGCAGGCTCCCGTGCTAAGTTAAAGACCCTAGGGGTGAATTCATGGCAGGGCATCAACCAGGCAGAAGAAAGAAACACGCTATCCCACTCCCAATTCATGCCTGAAGGGCACTATGGGGTCCACACAGGGTGTCTTCTCTGGCGGCTAGAAAGCATCCAGAATGATAAGAAAAGGCTACAGTTCTCCCCTTTCTACCCTTCATCTGCCCTTCCCATCCTTCCTCTCCCTGCTCCATCCCAGAAGAACACAGGGACAGGGATGGAGTGTTGTGTCCCCAGCGACTCCTGGCACAGTGACTTCCTGCGAAGAACCTGATGATAGTTGGGTCTCTGCCCAATGAGAGCCATTTTCCTCCCCGTGGTAAAGGCAGAGCTTAGCTCACTGGCATGCCAAGAGACCAGCCCTAAATACCTAAATACCCTGTGACCAGCTCTCCCCCACTCCGAAGGGAGCAGTGTGCTCCTGAGAGAGAGAGAGAGAGAGAGAGAGAGAGAGAGAGAGAGAGAGAGAGAGAGAGAGAGACAGAGAGAGAGACAGAGAGACAGAGAGAGAGAGAGCGAGCGCCTGTATGTCTGTGTGTCCCTAAGCATTCTAGCACTATATCCTCATGCAGCCCAGGGGTTGCTGTCAGGAGTGACCTAACCTCATCTGGCCTATCCATATGGCATTTGGCTGGAGGTTTTTGTCGTCACAGGCATTGGGTTGCTTGTCCAAAGCTCACAGCTGAGAGCTTTGCTCAGCCAAACCAGGCAGGAGGCAGACAGCCATTTCCCTGCACCCTGGAGCAGCATGTGACTGGGACCAGGAGCGTTTCTGTGTTGGCATGGACACCATGTTTCTAGTCTTCATTGGGTTACAAGCAGGCCTCTGGCCATGAGTGGTCCTTTTATTTAAGTTGTTGTTGTTGTTGTTGTTGTTGTTTTCAGAGTCTCACTGTGTAGCCCAAGCTGATGTGGAACTCACTGTATAGCCCTGCTAGCCACAGATTCTCAGTAGTGCTAGGATTATGAGCATAATCCATTATACCCAGTACTTTTTTTTAAAAAATTAAGTTAATTTGTTTTACTTTATCTGTATGAATATTTAGCCTGCATATATATGTGCACCACATGCATGCCTCTTAGATCTCCTGAAACTGGGTTTACAGGTGGCATGAGCCACCATGTAGGTGCTGGGATTTGAACCCAGGTCCTCTACAAAAACAACAAGTGCTCCTACCCATGAAACCATCTTTTCAGTCCAATACTTACCTTAAAAGTATTTTTATAAGCAAAGTTGGAGCTTATTAAGGAAGGGGTTATAGATTTCAGCATAGGCTGCAAGGGAGAAAGAAGAAAGATGCTTATGAAAAGGACAGCTGTGTACTCAAGAGTGTAGGCATGGGCTTCTCAAGAGAGAGACACCAAGTGATTCCTTGAAGCAGCTTTTGCAATCGAGGGCTAACTTTATACCATGGGCAAGGAGTATCCAAGCAAAGGGGGAATTGGACTTGCTGGGCTAGCCCCCAATGTCAAAAACTTTGGGCGGCAGCTTGCTGGATAACTTGATTTACTATAGGTTTTGCTGTTTCTCCCACTCCCAAAGACCTTGCCTTCATTCTATGCTGGTGCATAAGAAGTGACCCAAAATAGCAGGATTGAAAATAGTACCTGCATATTGTCTTGCAGTTTCCCAATGTGTCTCAGCTGGGGTCCTGTGGTCAGCCGGGCCTTGATCAGGAGATCTGGGAAGATTTATCCTCCAGGCTTGCTTAGTGTCAGGTCCCTGTTCATGGTTGGCAGCCAGCCAGGGTGTGCTGTCAGCTTCCAGAGGTCACCCGTATTCCTACCCCACGGCCTGTTTCACCTGGAATGCCAGTGGTACATATTTGGTCCTCGGGTCTCTAAGCCCGATGACACTTTTGTGTTGCTGTTTGGGCATCTCCAATCAGAGGTTCCCCTCACTGAAGCTGGCATGCCTGACTCCTCCACGTTTGCAAGTTCACTGAGTAGACGCACATGCCACCTGCCTAGTCCTGTTCCCAGAAGCAGACATTAGTTCAATAACCACAAACAGGAATCTCAGGGCGACTCTGACACTTTGCCCAGAGGAATCAAACCCCGTTTGTTGTGTGGTTCCTCCCCTCCCAGAGAAATCTGTTATCAATGCAGTCTCTGCTCTTGTCTCCATCAGTAAGCGGTAAGGACCACGAGCCTGAGCTGGAGGCAGAAGCTGGACAGGGTGCCGATGAAGCCAGCCAGGAGATAGCCTCTGCTCACAGGGGAGCAGAGAGCCGGGAAGAGCCGGCGCTGGAGCTGGAGCCCGAAGAAAGAGCCTCACTGAGTGAGAAAGAGAGGCAGAACGAGGAGGTCAATGAGAGAGACAACTGCTCCGCCTCCAGCATCTCGTCCTCCAGCAGCACCTTGGAGAGGGAAGAGAAGGAAAGCAAGCTGCCTGAGGACAGGACGACAGGTAAATGAAGCCCTTTCTCCGTGTGCCGGGGCCCTGCCGTACCACAGCCTGGCCATGGGCTACCCTCCAAGGTGACCTGTGGCAACAGCTCACTCCTTCAGCCGCGTCACCTGTCTCACGGTGGCAGCTAGCCAGCAGATCCCCACTAGAGTTAGGCTCTGTGTCCTCCTCCCAGGCAGTGGGATGGCTCACTTCCCAAGATGCTGAAGAGGGCCCAGCTGTGAGAACGGTGCTGAGGAGTGAGCCGTGGGAAAGAAACCACAGTGTTTCCTTTGATTTGTCCCAATGCCCATGATACCAAAGGTGGCCCTTTCCAGCTCCTGATTGGTTTAGAGACATGCCATGTCATCTCTTCCCTTAGAAGACTTGTTTGAGGGAAGAATATAAAACCACAAGCAGAACAGACATAGCAAATAAATTGAATGAGCACTTGTTTTTACAGCATGGTTAACAGTGCATGGAGGTGAATTTGACATCCTGGACCAGCCCAGACAGGCTTTAGGTATAGTGTTACACTTTGTACTTAGGCCCACTCTTTAATGTAACCTATGTGTTTTTCCTTATGGAACTCTGTCTTTTCAGGGTTGCCCCTGGAATCCACTCATTTCACTTATGACTGAGAACTTTACAGTTAGGGACCAAGTAGAATGGTAGCTTGTATATCTAGCCCCCAAGGACATCACTGGGGCTTTAGAGACTTGGCTCAGAGGGTAGTTCATACCACTGGGGATAGCATTCGGTTTGGTTTTTCTCATCCATGACTTGTAAGCCATCAAGGTGGTAAAATGCAGTATTTCTTATTAGTGGACTATGCTCTAACCTTCATTAAACCACATATCAGAGCACACACTCAAGTCCCAAGGCTCCCCTTGACATTCTGTGCCATGAACCAGACACTGTTTTGTCTTGTTAGTTATAAGATTGAGAATACAGTCTCTGAAGCCCAGAAGAGTTAGTGAATGGATGAATGAATGAAACTATTCTCTTTCGCAACAGATCCATCAATGGCTTAGTCTAAAATAGTTACTGTTTATGATTTTCCCAGTTAGAACATGCAGTGAATTTGATTTTGCATATGATTTATCACTAGGATATAACAAGGACTCAGACTATTAGTTTATATCTTGGAAATTAATACACTAAAAATCTTGTGTCTACTTGAATATGTATGTACTAAGAAGTACTACTTAGTTTCTTCAAAATAATATGATAGTTATTTCTAAATTCTAGATGTACTACTCAAATTTAACAGAATTCTTGGTCACTTTGATACTAACTGATTTTTGTGCATTATGAGTAGCGTTATGAGTTACTCATCATATTTGGGCTCAGCAGCCTAAAACACATCAACAAGTTGGATAAGGAAAACTAAAACAGGGAGCAGAACTTTCTTGGATCTGAGTGTGCAACATTTTTCCAAAAAAGAACAACCCTGCAAAAATGGAGTCCTTGAGCTCCCAGGGAGCTACTATTAACACTGCATGAAGAACAAGTGGGATCCAAGGATATAGATGTGGAAACTGGAGCTTCTGGTGACTCGTCTGCTTCACTCCAGGGTTGTGAAGAGGGTTAGTTCATCTGTGGGAATTTACTGGTTCCTAAAATTCTGCACTGTTCACAGCCTCTTTAGCAGCCAAGTCAAGACAACTCTGTCATAACAGCCTTTACTGTTCCTCATGAAGTCACAGAGACAATTAAAATTAGAGACAATTTAAAATGCTCCAAATCCTGTTTCTATCATTGTGTCTGTTACTAAGAAGTGAATTTGTCATCACACAAAGTAAAGCTTGGAAGAGTTCCAACTCATTTCAGGCACCTTTGTTCTTGTTTTGTGTGCTCAGCTCTGAACACGGTATTGATCATATTTTGCTATATGACACTTGATCGGCTGGATGAGAGCTGGGGTTGTCTGTCCTGCTTGCTGTGAACCCTTATTTCCTAGCAGTGTGTGGGGAACACAGTCTTCCCAGAAGTTACTGAGAAGAAGCTTGAGGGTTGAAACAAAAGTCGCCATGCCATTTGACAGTGTTCTCTGTACAGGAATACTCCAGGTGCTTCAAAAGCATCGAAGGTGAATGGAGTGAGGTTTCTGTGCTTCACTTATAATGTTAAATCAGTACTGGTAGACTGGGATAAATTGGGGGTGTTATTGCAATATGTGGAGCAACCACTAAGAAAAATGTGTAAAGTCATTACTTTAAAATACTATTTTAAACTCAGGGTGAATTAAAAAAAAATGTTTAAGCAACCCACTGGAGACCAAGGGAAGAGAAACAGAAGGAATGAATTAAAAAAGCAAATGAAGCAAAACATTTAAGCCCTAACATTTCAATTAGTTTACATTAAAAGACAGATTAGCAGTGGATTTTTAGAAACACACCAATATATGCTACCTATACAAAACTTTTTTATTGCAAATTTTTTTCATACAATATGTTCTGATCATGGTTTTCCCTCCCCCAACTCCCCACATATCTCTTTACCTTCTTGATCAACGAACTTCATGCTCTTTCTCTCTTTAAAAAACAAATAGGCAAACAAACAAACAAAACCCTCACCAATTCACACCAAAAAACAAAACAAAAAACCCCCACCAAAACAAAAAAAATGACAAGAAACACACCATGCACACACAAACAACCCCACAAAAATATAAAACCAGAGCCTGGTGTGGTGGCTCATGCCTTTAAGCCTAGTACTTGGGAGGCAGAGGTAGGTATATCTCTGTGAGTTGGAGGCCAGTCTGGTCTAGAGAGTGAGTTCCAGGACAGCCAGTGACTGTTATATAGAGAAACCCTGTCTTGAATCAAGAAAAGAAAATACAAAATCAGAAACCATAATATATAAGCAAAAGACCAACAAGACAAAAAAAAATACCCAAACTAAACAATATGAGACAAAATGTCTACAAAAATATTTAGTAACTCTTTACAAGCATACTGACAGAGTAAATGAAAAGTTAAGAAGCTCTATCATAGAAACAATAAAAAGGGGAAGTGGCTTATATTAATATCCAATAAAGTAGACTACAGTGCAAAGGAAGTCACCAAGGACAAGGATGCTCAACAGTGTATACAAGACTTAAATGAGTAAAAAACAGGCAAGAAGACCAACATTTGAAAAATAACCACCCTGTTGTCATAATAAGAAAAGCCAGCATTTCCCAAACAATGGAGAAAGAATGTGACTATCTCTTGGGAAAGATCCACTTATCTGCTATCAGAGTAGTCTCCCTGTTTACAAGGAGAGCCGTGCTGGTGAGAGCTGGGCCTGAGCAATAGTGGGGCGTGGAGAAAGTGGCTAGGTTCTGGCTATGAGGGTTTGTCAGCAGGACGCCTTGATGCACTGCATGGGGAGGATCACGAATACGCAAGTGCCAGTGACCGGAACTGGTAGTGGGGCGGGGGAGCTGCTATGGCAAAGACAGCAAACCATTCCAGAATCAGCTTTGGAAGGGTGGGGCTGATGACCCATTTATGAATGATCTTTAAAGCTCTGAGACTAAATGGTGACTGAAAGAGTGAGTGAGATTTGAGGTTTGAGGACAGTTAAAGGTCAAAGTTGAGGAAGAAGCCAGGAAGGATGGCAGAGGCGGATAGAAAGAGGGAAACAAACCAGGTGAGTGTCGGGTCCTGAATGGAAGGCTACAACACTGGGAAACCCGCTGGCCGCCTGGAAAGGAACAGTTGCAGAGGACTGGGCAAGCAGAAGCTGCATTCCTGTGTGTCTTAGAGAGATGAAAGGGAGAAGCTGGAGCAGCAGTGAGTGAAACAGCTTTTAGGAGCATTATCTTAAAGGGAAGGATCAAAAGTTGGGAGCGAGGTGGAGATGTAAGAGCAGCTTTGAGATGGGAGAAAACACACAGGTAATGTCAGTGCCAAAGGAGAGCCCTACGGGATGGGAGGGGCAAAAGGGACCTAGTGGGAGGGGCTGGAAAGCACTGAACCATGAAAGAAGCAGGGCAGAGAATTACCCCAGGGGGTTTCCTAATACACACTAGAGTAGCTCATCCTTCTAAGGGACAGTTGTGGACAGTCACAAGAGAAGGGCTGTGATTGAGTTCTCTTGTGGTTAGGAGGCTGGAGGTTGAATGGCAGACCTCTTCGGACCTCATCTGTTAAACCTGTCAATTGTAGAAGCAAGACAACTCCGAGGATGAGCTGTGCAGGCAAGTGAAAGCAAAGAGGAGCTGTGGGGAGTCATTCTGGAGAAAGTAGCATTAAGTCCCCTGGAGATGAGACCATGAACTTGAACTGATGGCTTTTTCGTGGTATGGAGTCAGGGGAGAGATGTCCTTCTAGCACTTGCCTGGGCCCAGGGGAGCACTTCCTGTCTTCCCTAGTCTAGTTAGGACAGATGTCCCTTAGCTGTATATGGTGGGATAGATTCTGACACCTGCCCTGAGAGGAGGAAAGGGAAGAAGTTATATAGTGAGGTGTGAACCAGGAGAGCATTCATTTGGAAGATCGAAGACCTGGAGTGAGTCATCAGCTGTGAACATCTGCTTTGCTTCCCTTATTGTAGTGTTTTCTTCGACGTTGCTCCTATATCTCTACCTGTTTTCATGTATGACTGGCGTTCTTGTGGAATAGAGGCCCTGGGTCTCTTTCTTATCTCTTCCTTCCCATGTCTTCTCAGGTTTGTGGTCCACCAGCCTCCAGGATGTAGGTGTAAATGGACAGTGTGGTGACATCCTCACCAGCAAAAGGTTCATGCTGGACATGCTGTATGCCCATAACAGGAAGTCCACAGATGACGAGGAGAAGGGCGATGGCGAACCTGGGAAGTCTGTGCAGGAGGTGGAGGCAGTGGCCAGTCTTGCCACCAGGATATCCACTCTGCAGGCCAGCTCTCAGGCCCCCGAGGAGAGCATCAAGAGAGTGGACATTGGCTGTTTGGACAACCGGGGCAGTGTAAAGGCATTTGCTGAGAAATTCAATAGTGGGGACCTGGGGAGAGGCTCCATCTCTCCTGATGCAGAGTCCCATGACAAGGTCCCAGACACAACACCTGCACAGCTGAAGACTGAGTCTGATTACATCTGGGACCAGCTCATGGCCAATCCAAGGGAGCTCAGAATCCAAGACATGGATTTTACCGACTTAGGGGAGGAGGATGATATTGATGTTCTGGATGTGGATCTTGGCCACCGGGAAGCCCCAGGGCCACCTCCTCCACCCCCTCCCACCTTTCTGGGTTTGCCACCCCCACCCCCTCCACCCCTGTTGGACACTGTGCCTCCCCCCCCAGTCCCCAGTAATTTATTGGCTTCTCCTGCGTTCAGCACTCCTCAGGGCTTAGGGTGGTCCCAGGTACCCAGGGGTCAGCCAGCATTCACCAAGAAAAAGAAGACTATCCGACTATTCTGGAATGAAGTCCGGCCCTTTGAGTGGCCGAGTAAGAACAACCGTCGATGCAGGGAATTCCTGTGGTCGAAACTGGAACCCATCAAGGTGGACACTTCCAGACTAGAGCACCTGTTTGAGTCCAAGTCTAAGGAGCTGTCTGTCACCAAGGTAGGCTGGGCCCTGGTGTGTTCTTGATTAGCAGAGGAAAAGAGCTGGAGAGGTTGGTTCTTGAGGAAACATCTTATTTTGTGTTGCTTTAGCTATTCAATAAGCAGTCCATT
Organism: Peromyscus leucopus; assembly: GCF_004664715.2. Classification (NCBI taxonomy): domain Eukaryota; kingdom Metazoa; phylum Chordata; class Mammalia; order Rodentia; family Cricetidae; genus Peromyscus; species Peromyscus leucopus. Next base: position 15,006,051 of record NC_051079.1, read on the forward strand.
GAGATAAAGAGTCTAACTTTTCAGATAATATTCCTTGGATCCATGCTACATCAAAATGCACAGTAGCACACCAGAAAACCCATTAAAAAAGAAAAAAAGGCTAATTATGAGTAGCCCTGTAGCCCAGGACAATGTCAGTGCTCTCCAGAGGAACTGAACATGCTCATTTACCAGGTGCACTGAGTGTACTCATATAATGTTACCTCAAGTTAGGGACCATAGAGGCACTTTGAACTTAGCTGTATTCACACAGTGCTTTTCTAGAGGCAATAGTTCAGTCTCTTTGGATAATTCAAGCTGACATACTGAAACTATCTAGATATTCATATTTGACATATTTGTATCCCTAGAAAAATTACATATGCATCTAGGTTTCTTATTTTTCATGAGTGCATGAGAATGTGCAGGCATCACTGTTGAAGCATTGTTAACACAGGTGTTACATACAATTATAGATGGGAAACATTATAAAATGATTGGACAAAATTCCATGATCATCAAATTCTGATATAAAAATTGCATAACGGATTGTATTTTCCATGGGTAGTGCTTTAATAATGCCTCCATTTTGTATCGCAACCCACAAAATATGTGAGCCAGGGCATAGTGAACTTTTAAAACAGGCTAGAAGCTGTCTTCTCTTAGGAATTTGGGATATGAGAAAGTGCTTTGTAAAGTCTGATGTAGACAGGTGTAGCATGATGCCTGAAAACCATGCAACTGAGTCACCGGAACAATTGCAAAAATATTTGGAATGTTTTAAGTAAATTTTTGATTTTACATTGAGTCAGATTCATAGCGATTCTGGGCTACAGGTTGTACACTTCCGGTGGAAAAGATATGCAAGAGATTATCACTATGAGTCAATTCTATTCCCAGGTCAATTCATCTATTCATCATCATTTGAGATGAGTATAATGTTGCCTGAGTTGGGCTCCCAGACTTAAGAGTCAGGTACCAATTCTGAAGACAAAGCAATGTTACATCCTCAGGGCGTGTATGTTTCTAAGGAGGAGATGCCATGGCTGTTGAGAGATGCTGAGGGGCCAGTGGGGGGGACAGTCGTTGGTCAGTCTTCTTTTAAGTCCATGTGGAGATTCTTAAACTTCTTGCCACCCATTGCCAACTGGTGTTTACCCCAGTGTCTCTTTCTGCCCAGGCTTGGAGAGCATGTGACTCTCAATTATTTCTTGCCTCAGAAACCTCCTTCAGTCAGAATTAAAGCTTCTTTAAAATCGGAATTGCTGTGCTTTGATGTAGACTGTCCTGTCTCATCATCCTGTTCTTTAGTTATAAGTGGGTCCAGACCTTGTTCTTTCTAGAACATGTTGAATACCTACTCTCAGTGTGCCCATGCCCTGAGTTTTTCAGGCTGCTGTCACATAGCACCTGGGTGCCCATGTGTCCTCTTCCACTTTGTCCAGTCAACCTGGCACTGTGGAGAAGACCAGCTGAGAATTAGCTAGCAGCTGGCAGTTGCCGAGTATTTCTCATGGCCCACCTCTCGAACTACGCTGGACCCATTGACCTCATTGGCCCCTCCTCCATGTACCAGCTGTGCTGCTGGCTTTATGCTGTTGCCCGGACTCTGGAGGTTGCTGAGGGGAGGCTGCCTGGCCTCAGGACTGAGAATGAAAAGGGCCAGCAGGTTGGTGGTGCAGGCATGTTTCATTTCCCTTATGGTAAGATTAAGTGTCCATGAAAAGACTTCAAATGAGTGTCGCTTCACCCATCTCCCTACTTCTCTTGTTTGCACTGTGGCCGGTCTGGTTGGGGAAGAGATATTGGCTTGTGTCTTTTCACTAACCCTGAGTTCTATTCTTACCTGTAGTAGGGATTACCTCTCAAAATACTGCAAGGCCTTGCTAATAGCTAAACATGTGCCTAGGTTTGGTAAAGAGGTACCTAGGAAAATAGTCTTCCACATTGGTGGGTTCAGCATCTTAAAACTGCATCAACTGCAGATGGAATCCATTTTTTAAAAATGTGTAACTTTGCTGAACATTTACAGAATGTTTCCTTGTCTTTATTCCTAAAAATAATACAATAGCTAGTACATGGCATTTGCATTATGCTAGGTGATATTAATAATCCGGAGATGATTTAGAGCACTCTAGAGGGTTACAAGGGTTATATACAAAATATGTAAGAATCCATTTTATGTGAGGCATTTGAGAATTATTGTACTCTCTGGTGGTCCTATAACTAATCCCTTAGGAACACTGAAGGACAACTAAACTGAAATATTTATTAAATTGCTTCCAGAATGTTCTGCAATGAGACTCAGGAGCATATACCTTTGGGTTTTTGTTTGTTTTTTTGGGTTGGTTTGCTTGGTTATCTTTAAAAGAAAAAAAAAGAAAATAGAAATCTGAGCAGGAACTAATTTGCAAAATGTTACAAGAAATGAGAATGCAAATTAATGCTAAAGCATCTCGTTGGAGAGGTGGATCCTTTTTGTATATGTTACTAATTCTGATATAACCAAATTCCAAGTCTGGTTTTGATCACCGACTGTGATTTTCATATAACGCAGCTGTAAACAGCCACTTCCGAACTCTGGCTCATGAGAAGTTTTTCATTAAACACAATAGTCTACAACAAAAATGAAATTGACTTCACAAGACAGCACGAAACAAAGGGAGCTGGTTTTAGTTTCTATTGGAAAACTAACACCAGACCAAAGCAATAGGGCATGGCTGTGATTATCCAGTCACCCCCACCCCAGATTCACGCGTGAGAGCCGGTACTGGGGGGGAACCACTTAATGAACACGAGAAGAACAAAAGATGCCTTTCCTTCCTGGTTTCTTTTCAAAAATAGTTTGTGGAACAGAACCTACTTTTCTGACTTGGCAGCAGATGTGTAGATGTAGCTTTTCACAGTCTGCTGCCTGTTGTATTGTGTGGTGACACAAACCCTGGGTTGAGCCTTACTGTGTTGTATTTATGCTGCTGCTCTGAGACGTGGTGATGCATGTTTAAGTGATTCCAGAGAACTATGTCAGGGCAGAGAGTCCCCAAAGCATCTGGACTTGACATGAGGAGCCCTGTGAAATGGCCTTCCCAATTCTTATGTTCAGTCAGGGGCTGGAAGACCTCAGATACTCTCAAAGGACACCTTCTTCATACCCCAGTTAACTACCAGACCAACACAAGTGTGGAGAAAACAGGGGAGAGGCAAGGAGAGGCCCTGAGTTGGCCTTTGAGGACACGATGGTTCCTTGGGTTTATTTGGGGGAAGGGTCTCCAGATGGATCAGGAGAGATTTGCTTAGCTCTGTAGAGTAAGTACTCTTCCATCGCTGTGACAGGACACCGTGATCAAAACAAGTTATAGAAGAGAGAGTTTATTTGGGCTTACAGGCCCAGAGGATCAGAGGCCATCGTGGTAGAGCAAAGATACAGGAGCAGGAGCAGGAAGCTGAGGGCTCACATCTCAAACTGCAAACATAAAACAGAGAGCCAAGTGGGAATGGCTAGCCCGCAGCTGTGAGTCTCCTCCAGCAAGGCCTCACCTCCCGAACGTACCCAAACAGTACCACTGGGGACCAAGTATTCAAATGCCTGCCATTCCCATTGAAACTGCCACACTCTGTTTACCCTGAAGTTTCCTAGTATGTCAGAAACTCCTGTCAGAGGCTTTTTAAAGAAATATAGAGATGGAGATTTAATTGGCCTTAGCCTGGGTGATTTTGCTTGTTTTGTTAGCGTGCCCTCCCCCCACCCCACCCCCACACCATGTAGCCCTGGCAGCCCTGGAATTTACTGTATAGACCAGGCTGGCTTCAACTTTGCAGTTGACATTCCTGCTTATGTGGGGATTACAGATCTTCACACCTGGCAGGCCTAGCCTGGGTGATTTTTAAAGACCTCAGAGAGTATGGAGTAGATCCAAAGTTGTAAGTCCCTGCTTTTAAGTGCCAAGTGAACATGGCCTCCTGACCACCACCTTCCACAGCAATGCCCAGATCTGACTTCTTCCCCAGAGAAGAGAGAAAAGTCTCCGTGCTTCACATTCAGAATACAAGGAAGTTATGTTCTTAATGTCAGCATTAGAAATCCCAAATTCTACCTAGAGATTAGCAACACAACTTTGCATTCCTGTGGTGCCTCCACAGTTAGTAACCAAGTGTAAGTCCTCTGCTTCCAGTGCCAAGAAAACACAGGCTGTCCAGTTGTTTAACCATTGGCCTTAGCTGTCAGAGGCTCGAAAGTGCCCGAAAATAATACTTTCCCCTTAATAATAAGGCAAGCCTGTTCTGTAATGTTAAGAATTCTTTTCTTTCATCCCCTGCCACCATTTTTTTTAAAGGCAAAGTCTTAGAATCCCTGACTGGCCTCAAACTCAAAACAATGGCCCTGCCTCAGCCTCCTGAGTACTGGAGTTAAAGGCATGCACCGCCATGCCAACTGAAAAAATTTTATTCTTAACTAAAGAGGTTTTTTTTGTTTTTTTTTTTTTTTTTGCTTTAATGTAGACTTGGGTTTCTTATTTGTTTGTTTTATGTTTTGGCTGGAAAGGTTTGCTGTGTGTTTCTTTATGACTCTTGCAGAAAGCCTAGGAAAATTCTAGCATTATCCTCCTTGTGACATCTGTATCATTGCAACTTGTAACCTTGTAACTGTCACTTTCTCCAGGGAGAGTTTTGAAAATATCTCGCGGTGTCGTTCTTGGCGGGTGAGCAGGGAGTCAGGAGGCATAATTTACCATTTCTAGAACGGCTGCGCTAACCCAGACCCAGACCCAGGGTCTCCGGTACTGATGCCAAGCGGCTTGTGCAGAGGCCAGTTGCCTTTCATGGAAGTGCTCTCAGATGCAGCGGCATTCTTCAAGACTCAGGGAGTGCTCCAAATCCGTCATAGCCTCAGACGGGTTTCTATTTTCAATCATAGTACCTTCTGGGCTGACAAGCCCAGCATGCTCAATGCTCACTTTGTAAACATTTGGATCCTCTGATCCTAATAAAATGACTCTTTAAAAATTCAAGAGGGCAAGCTCAAGACATAGCTCAGTAGTACAGTGCTTGCCTCATGTATGCAAGGTCCTGGGTTCTATCCCCAGCAGCGGGAGAAAAAACATCAAAGAGGTGATCTGTTGTGCCAGCATTCTAGCAAACCTTAAGCTTAATGAAAACTGTGTACTGTTCAGATATGCCTTTCTGACTTTTCTCACTGCTACCTACACCTTCATTCTCTCTGTTTTCCAAAACTGAACGACTCAGAGAGGGAGTTAGGGCCTTTTCCTTTCCCTGGGACATTGACTGAAGTCGGGGTGCAATCACACTTACATGTGGCCTCATACCCTCCATAATTACTGTTCAGAGTCAACTTTGAGTCCTTATCTGCAGCCTCAAAAACTTTTTTGGGGGGCAGGGCATAACGGTTTGACCTGCTCTCAAGCCTAGCTTCTACATCTGTAGCCTAGGAAGCGTTAGCCATCTATCTCTGCACTAAGCACCCTCTTCAGCTAAGCCTAAGCAAGGCTTAGCTACTCCAGACAATATTTACATCATCTTATGTCACTTTTTACTCTCTGGGAAGCAGTCAGACATGCAGCCCTCTGATTCTAAAGGGTGGACCCCTAACCCAGGTAGCCAGCCTCCCTGGGGCTGCAGTGAGCCATAGCCCATGCCCTGAGCCTCAGCAGCAATCAGTCTCTGCTCAGATGGCTGCCTCCTTTGCATTCCAGAAGTCCTATAACTTTTGAGCTTGCATGCTGTCTGTTGAAACCTCATCATAAAGATATTCAACTGTCTTCCTGTACACTGGACCCTCACCCCTCTGGACAACTTGAGAGAAAGCTGCTGAACTGCCCTCCTGGGTTCCTTCCTGCACCTTCTCTCTACCAGGTCTCTGTTCCCCTAGACATACGTGGGGACTTCTGATTCTCTCTCATCCATCTTGGCTGTCTGACCCCTCACGCTTTCCCTGCAGTGTTCTTGGTCAAATGCAAAACAAATGGACCCAAAGCCCAACAGGGCATCTAGGCCTGAGGCCTGTCTCCAGAGACTGTCTTGGGGTGGGGGTGGTAAGAGGAGCTGTGGAGACTCTCAAGGGAGGAACTCCCTGCTCAATAGGCTTCGTGGAACTAAAACAGCCCAGAGACTTTTCAAGGTCCCTCCTCCCTTAACTAAGCAATCCCCTTCTCCCTTGAACTGAGGACATACTTGGGAAAGTAGCGTGTTCTAGCACAGCCCTGCAGCCATTGCCCTTACCAGGCCGCATGCCTGCTATGCAGAAGCAGATGCACCCAAGAGGTAGCCCTGTTTTCATGGCCAGCCACCCTGTAGCTAAGCACTCCATGCCTGGAGCCTGGTGACTCCAGTATTTCTCCCGCCCTCACCGTTCTTGAAACTCGCTGAAGAAAAGAGGTCAGAGGTTGGCTGTCTTTCATCTTTAATGGCGAAGCAAGACTGAAACCATCCTCCCTGTGGCCCAGAGCAGCACTGGAGGCCTGCTGGTCCTCCAGTGGGGGGATGCTCTTTTTGCACTCCTACATGAAAAGTTCTCGAGAACTAGGCACCTAGAAGCTGCTCAGGAAATGAGCTAGCAAAGAGGGACGATAGATAAATCTGTAAAGACAAGCAGCCAAGTTGGAAAAGAGGACCATTAGTGCCCAAATATCTGTTATCCCAGATGTCAGGAGACTGACTGAGAGGAAAGGATCACAGCTTGGGGGCTACAGAGTGAGTTAGGAGACTAGCAAAATCTTATCTGTGAAACGAAACCGGAACCAATAGAACAGACTGTTGAATTAGACTGGTGTCTGAGCCTCTCCTGCCTGAGCTCAGGTTTGGATCTCACTGTCCACTGATGTCCTGAGACAACTGTCAGCCGAGGTAGACACATGCCATATCGCAGTCAGGAAGAGAAGGTCTGCTTAGGTGTGGCCCAGTCTTTCTCCTTGTCCTTTTTCTCAGAAGGAAGACATTAGTGGGTCCCCCACAGGCACTTGTCACACTTGACTTTGTTCCTTGTTTGGTTACATGCTAGCTATCACTCTTTCAGGTTAGGTTTTGGTTCAGGGAGGTCAGTCTTAGTGAGAATGACCGGGACTAGGCCCACGTGGTGCCGCACAGTTCTTTCATCCTGCTGTCTTAGCACGCCGGCTGACTGGCTCAGCACATAACGCTCCATCACCATGCAGAAGGAGATGATTGGTGCTTCACAAAAGAATATTGGTGGCTGGAGTGATGGCTCAGCAGTTAAGAGCACTTGTTGCCCTTTCAGAGGACCTGGGTTCGGAACCCAACACCCACATGGTGGCTCACAACCATCTGTAACTCCAGTGCCAAGGAATCCAGTGCTCTCTTCTGACTTCCAAGGATACTAAGCATACACATGGTAGAATGCATACATTCAGGCAAAACATTCATACAGATAAATAATAAATAAATAAATGTAAAAAATTTAAAGAATATTATTGACTTTAAAATGAATATGGTCTTTTATTAACTTTAGAATGGATGTTTTTTAAATCTCAAAACAAATCTTACTAGAATTTTGATAGAATTATTTTTTATGAGACAGGGTGTATTAGTCAGGGTTCTCTAATAGAACAGAACCGATAAGATGGAATATGTTCCCACTGCCCCTTCCGGGGGCTGGGTTGTTCTCAGTTGTTTCCTTCATGAAGAAACCTACGTGTACTTATTCCCAAACACACATCTAAGACCTAAAGTGAAGTTGTAGCAATTGAGTTGGGAGGGCCTGGGAGGATCTGTAGAAACATAGTCTGCTTCTCCTTTTAGCCCACAGCTCTACTGTTAACCTGGCTGGGTGGCTCCTCTGCTCCTGGACTCCTGCAGCTTCAAGGGAGCAGTTCAGAGGTCACTTGTCTGCAGGGTGTGGTCAGAGATCCTCCCCAAGGCTGGCCATGAGGTCCTTTAGGATATAGCCTCATCTAGCCTCATCCCTGACAGCTCTCAGCCACAAGAGAATGGCTTCTTATCTCCTTGCTTTCTCCCTTGGGTCTGGCAGGATCCCAGAGACTCTTAAAGGTACAGTTGGAGAGTCAGTTCTTGCAGACCTGGCTTTTTCAACAAGTAACAGGTGCCTGACTCTCCAACTATACCTTTAAGAGTCTCTGAGACTGTATCTATTCTATATCCTGAAAACGTGTGTGTGTGTGTGTGTGTGTGTGTGTGTGTGTGTGTGTGTGTGTGTGTGTGTATCCTGAAAGACCTCATGGGCCAGCCTGGGGGAGGCTCTCTGACCACACCCTGCAGACAAGGGTCCTGCACTTGGAATCCTTGCTTAGTGGGCACCCACCATCACTGGGTGCATTTTCTTCAACAGAACCATTCTACCTTCATCATCTTTGCCACCCTAAGACTGTCCCATGATTCAAATCAGCCATCTTCCCAGACGCCTTTGCACCAAAGGAAACCTGAGCAGTTGTAGAGGCTTGCTGGACCAGTCTCCTCCCCTGTCCCTCCATTGCCCCTACATATCACTTCCTGACAGTCGAAGGGAAAAGTGGAGACAGCTTGGGTTATAACCTGTGTTTATATGTCAGGACAGCTATGATAAAATACCGCATACCAGGCTGGAGAGATGATTCCCTTTGTCGTTCTTCTAGACAACTCAAGTTCAATTCCCAGCACCTACATGGTGACTCATGACCATCTCTAACTCCAGTTCTGGGAATCTGACATTCTCTTCTTAACTCCACAGGCACCAGCCTTGCATGTAGTACACATACATACATGTAGGCATACCATTCATATATATGTATGATCTAATTTTTTTTAAAAAATACTATATACTCACTGGATTAAACAACAGAAATTTATTTTTTACAGTTCTTGAGGCTGTGGAGTTGAGGATCAAGATGCTAGCCAGGTTAATTCTGCCAAGGCCTTTCTTCCTGTGTTCCTGTAAGAACACCAATCCCATTGGGAAGATTCTACTCTTACCACTTCCCCTAAACCTAATTACCTCCCAAGGCTCCGACCTCTGATACTAGAGTCCATCTTTTTGGAAATCAGGGGGCCAATATGTGGATGGGGAAGGGATACAAACATTGAATTTGAAAGGCATACCAACTGAGTTCCAGCCATATGCTAGCCATCATGAAGAGGTAGGCCCAGGGCCTCCAAGAGGCACCCATGTCATCAGGAAAAGCCACATCACAGGGTTCTATGAGGATGCCAGGACACCTCTGGTTCTCTGATGTCCTCTTTGGTGTCTGTTCCTGCCTGCCACTCATACCTCTCAATCAGCAGATATGCCCTTTCTTCTCTCTTAGTTGGGAGGTCCCACTCCGCCCTCCAGTGGGCAGCTGTATGATGGTTACATGTACAGGAAAGATGGAGACACTCTGCTCTGAAGGGTGCAGGGCAATTGGATAGTGAGGGAGGCCCTGGGAAGATCCAGGGACCCAAGGGCTGACACACCAGCCACACTGAGTGTCCTCACTAGCCTGCTTCCTCAGCCTCTGTAGCCACTGTTATGGGCATACTGCACACACTGAGCCAACAATACCCATCCAAACACCTCTCAGCACACAAGAAAGGCACTCTAAAAGGGTGGAAAAAACCAGGTTTTGTTCTTGCACAAAAATTTTCCCTATTGAAAGCAAATCAATTTTATTTTGTAATGTGTCTGGCTTGTGAAGTTCCATTACTGACCCAAGCTTGGAGGCAACTAAGTGCCTGAGCCTTGATCTGTCTCCCTCTTCTCCGCTCTCTTTCCTGTGCTGAGTGGCAGCCAGTTCTTCCCCGAGCTGAATCTGGGCCATTTGCTTTCCCTTTTAAATAAAGAGTGAGTCTGTTTTTAGTAATGAAATCCAGGAAGGACCCAGGATGATACATTAATCTTTTAATTTTCCTTGTTTTTATCACCAAGAAAACAGCTGCAGACGGTAAAAGGCAGGAGATCATTGTTCTGGATTCCAAGAGGAGTAATGCTATCAATATCGGTCTGACAGTGCTGCCCCCTCCAAGGACGATCAAGATCGCCATTTTGAACTTTGATGAGTATGCCTTAAACAAAGAAGGGATTGAGGTAAGACAGTTCTAGGAAGAATTGTTAGTGTTGTGAAATGTGCATCACATTAGTGCATTGAATATTATTTTGGGTGGTTTGTAGTCTTCTTTACTCCACTGGACTCTGAAAGATGTTAATGATTCTTAGATGTCTATTCTGGGATGGGAAGACGAGTCACTTTTCCTGTGAAGTTCAGAGATCTTGGCTCACTTATGGACCTCAACCCTAACCAAACATTGCTTACCTCAGAATGGAAAAAGATCATCCTGTTCTCCATATGAGGATGCTTAGGTCTTCTTTCATGTCATGTCACACATGTCTAGGAACACTTACAAATTGTAATCTTCCATTAGGTGCTGAAGTCCACATAAAGGACATTGTTTGGATCTTATGAAAGGACGTGATTTGGGGCTAGGGATGTGGCTCACTTACCATGCACTAATCTCAGGTTGATTCCTAGCACTGCGTATGGTAGGTGTGAGGGCACAGGTCTGTAGTCTCAGTGCTTGGTAAGTGGAGGCAGAAGGATCAGAAGTACAAGGTCATCGTCAGCTGTGTAGGGAATTTGAGGCCAGCTTGGATTACATGAGACCGTGTGTGAAAACCAAAAACAAAACAGAGATATGTTTTTGTTGGATCATCTGGAAAACAGCATGCCAACTGAGGCTTTCATGCTTGCTGATCTGTTAAAGGTGGAGAAAGGTAGAGAGCCCCATGGGACATATTTCACTTGGTATGCCACAATTCCTGTCACTCCACATGGTTATGCTCTCCTGCCTTTGTGGGATGGTGCCAGATTATAGCAGGTGGAACCTCTTATGGTAATGATGGAAGATGGGGGAGAGCTACTGGAAAACCTACAGATTTGTACCAATGGGTGATATAACCTGGGGACATCTGGGTGGGGATAAGGAGTCTGGGGACACTGCTTTGTGATATTGGGTGACCCATCCTTCTATTGGTAAGAAGCCTTCACATCTGAGGTTTCTTCATACACAGCCTTTTTTGGAAAACTTCAACATAGATGAAACTGGTGAAGCCTAACTCTAGAGGGAATGCAAGCCTTTGGCAGGATAGTCCACAGAAAGGAAGGCTTGAGCCATCATGCTAGACTCATCTATAGTCCTGGGTAGAGGAGAGGGCAGTGAGCATACAGAAATGCCAGGTTTGTAGCCCCGCAGGACAGGCATACCTTTGCACTTTGGGAAGAAGAGACAATCACAAGAAAAACTATCTACTGAAACAAGTACTTGGTTGAACGTACAGTATCCCTGCCAAGTTCATGCCCATCCAGGAGGTGACATCACTTGAAATGGCAGATCCATTGGGATGAGCCATCAGTTTTCTTACTGGTATTCTGAAAAGAGGAGGCCTATTTAGACACAGACAGGTGGGAGTGCCGCTTGATTCAGAGAACACGCAGGAAGATTCACACCATGGAAGTCCATGTGAGGACAGAGGCAGAATTAAGACTGACATGCTTACAAACCAAGGGATGTCAAGGAGTGTGGTGAGTGAGCATCAGAAGTCAAGAGCAAGGAAATGCTCTTCTCTCCAGCCTTCAAAGAGAAATTATGGGCTTCCTGCAACATTGGTTTTGGACATTAGGAGAGAATAAATTTACATTGTTTTAAGCCACCTGTTTTGAAATTGTTGTTACTATGGCAGCAATAGGACATGTAACTAATACACTAGATGCTAGTGGTACCTACTGTCCTCCACATTGACTACAGCCAGAAGTGTCTCCACACAGTTACCCTCCCCTAGGGAGTGAAAGCATTCCATCCAAGAACCCCTTATTGAAGCTGCCTCCATATCCTAGAACTGTGCATATCTCTCAGCTGTTCCCAGGCATAGCTGTGAAACCCATGGAATAAGACCTCTTGTAGAATGTGAAATGCAGGATGCTCTGTCATCCCCTCTTCATGACCATTGATGCCAGCCACCTAAGGGGTATAGAGGATCTACACTCATGTGCTAGGAAGGACCCAAAGCTTCTTCTGGACTCTAGTTGTTCAAGAGTTAAAATGAGACTGAGAAGAAAAAGCAGTTGTCAACTTACAGACCTTTGCTAATAAGATTTGCAGTTAATGCCCACAGGCCTTCAGCCAGACTGTCTGCTTCCTGGATACACACATTATGTCAAGGCATCGCAGCTTCATAGGGCTGTTGGAAAGCTCTGTGTACCAAAACACAATTAGGATGTATTAAATGACATCCTGTGCCATTGCCTAGCAACTCACAGTATGAATCTGGATTTGTCATACAAACCTGAGTAATTAACTCCATTAAGGAAGTGGCTTTCAGTAGAGTATTAAACTGTAGGAAGTTATTTTAGGGTCATCTCTAGAGAGCATCTATAATACTTTTTTTCCAGTAAAACACATGGAATGATCACAAATGGAAGTAGGAAGACATTACTTCGTTACTTTTTTTTTTCCTCCTTTGCTTTTCTGATTTTCAGAGTGTAGTCCACTTAGAAGGCAGTACAACACAGTTGTCTTTAATAACATGAACTCATCCCACGTTGGCTGTCAGACCCAACATCATCCTAGAAGCAGAAGTTTCCTTCAACCATTGTGCCATAGTATCACTCTAAGGAGTTTATATTGCCTGAGGCCCGTCCTTAGCTGCTTCATAGGTACTGGGCATAGGTGAGTCTGCTCATGAGCTACGTAGCTGCCTCAGGGAACCAGCATGCGCTGAAGATGGGGCACAGCTGCTCCGTTCATAGTGTTTGCATTTGCAGATGAGCGTCCATGGAAGATGGAGCTCCTGCTAGGACATGAGGGCAGCCCCTAGCAGTTCTCTCCAGCTCTTCCTGGGAGAATTTCAACCCATCCTTTAGCAAGTCATTCCATCTTCTGGGCACAACTATCTCTTGCCCCAGTGTACGGCCTCAGAGCACTCACGAGAATGAAAGGAGATGCCATCAGAGTTTGTAAATTGCTGTATGAGAGTGAGTACGTATATAGAACCCATTTTCTCTGGATGTGCAAACTGTTAGCAAACTAACCCTAGCCAAACTTTCCCAAGACCCTGATGCTGTTCCCAAATCCTTGTAGTATATCTTCATCACCACGGCTAGGGGTCTGTCAAAAGCAAGTGGAATCATTACTGCTAAGTCCCATCTGCAGGTAAATGAAATGGCCAAACTCAGCCTAATATTTAGGTCCACAATAAAGGATATACCTGCATTGTTTTTCTTTGGATAGTAAATTCTGCTACAAAAGCAAGTATAGTTATTGTAGTAATACAGGGTCACAGACTGGAACAGCGGTCCTCAACCTGTGAGTCCCAACCCCATCAAAAAACCTCTGTATTTAAAATATTTACATTATGATTCATAACAGTAGCAAAATTACATTTATGAGGTAACAACAAAAAATAATCGTATGGTTGCCGGGGGGTCACCACAACATAAAGAACTGTATTAAAGGATTACAGTATTAGGAAGGTTGAGAACCACTGGTCTACAAGGAAGTTAAAACAAACAAACAAACAAACAAAAAACAACTCAGGTTATTACATTTTGATCTTGTTGGATGTTCCTTTCCCTACAAAACTAAGTGGTAATTCAAAAATATCATCAAAAAATGTGAATGTGGCAAGAGCTTGACTTAAACCTTCCCTTGGTTCATCTGTATCATCCTTGTGGAGGAAAGAACCACCAGCTCACAAGAGGTGGCTGTGACCCACTGTTCCACTGTCCTGGAGCCATCTTTATTGACAGTGATGTAAGGAATGAGAAAATAAACTAGCGGATGGTAAGCTCAGAATCCTCCGCGGTGAAGAAATGGTTCGAATTAGAGAAGAGAAGGACAAAGGAGACACGTTCAGTTCCTTCCTCAAAGGGACGAAGGGACGACACTTGCAGGAACATGTCTCCTGAAGGCTATAAAAGGTGTTGGCAAGCTTTGTTTTGAAATTCCTGTCCTGCCCAGAACAATTTAAGCATTATGAAAATTAAAGCACATTTTTTTTTGCTAAGTACTTTAAAAACCAGTTGAGTCCCAACCATAGATGTGTTTCAAAGAGTGCTGTCTGTTTGAATTGTTTGGATAAGTGTTTTTTAAATACTAGATTTGTGGACAGTATTGCCTAGAGAATTTTGGCTAAATCCCTCGTGACACTCAAATGCTGCCCACACGGCCTCATCCTGGAGCCACAGTGAACAACTTGGAAGGAGGTGGATCTGCATGTTTGCCATGCGTCTCCTTCTGCAGCCTCCTCTGACTGCAGTTTGGAATATGGAACTTCTCATGAGCTGAGGCCAGCTCTCCCTGTCCATGACCACTCATCAGGTTCAGGGCTGCTTCTGCCCAGGTACACCTACGTGTGCCATTGTGTTGACATGTGCATATTTGATGGCTGCTGTTAATTTTCAAGCTGTGATTTCTTTAAACTTTGGAGTCACTCTCGTATAAAGTTTATGTATGTGAATCCCAGCAGTCTGGATTGGAACAGTCCCATCTCCCATGCTGCGCTGAAGCCCCAGACCCTGGCAGGCAAAGACACATTTACATCACTGTGCTTTTCAGTTTTTGAGACTGTCATGTGCAATGTCACAGTGTAGAGCCTATAGAGATTGTTTTTTTCACTCAATCTGACAGACAACCTTGAGACTCATCGAAGTCTCGGAGGCACTAGAGCATCTTGATGTTGCCACAGGGGACTGTTCCATTCTGGGGATGTACTACAATTGGTTTACCTATTTATCCACTACAAATATTTGTCTTGACACGGACTTGGGCCATTATGAATAAAGCAATTGCAAATATTTTAGTAGTTTCCTGTGGCTATCAGTTTTCATTTTTCTAGAGTACATATCCAGGAATGGAATGGCAAGGTCATAGGGCAACCTCTATGTTGATAAATTACAGCTTATGTTTTCATTCTTTTTACGGTGAAAAAAATTAACTAGAATATAGTTTACTTTATCAGCTTCTTATTGGGGATTTTTTTTGTCTGCTATGGGCCACAAAGATTTTCTCCTGTTTCTTTCCAAAAATTTTATGGTATTACATTTTCCTTTTAAACCCATGATCCATTTTGTGTTCCTTTGTGTATAAAGGAGAATTAAGTTGAGGTTCATTTTTTTTTAAAAAAAAAATAGAATCTAGTTGTTTCAACACTACTTGTTGGAAATTCTATCCTCTCTTTGTTGAATAGTTTTTCACTTTTGTCAGATTAATGAACCATATTTGTGGGTCCTGTTTCTGTACTGCTCTGCCCTGTTGGTACATACATTTGTCCTCGTTACTAAGATTCTATAGTTCTTCAAGTTGGGCAGAGTGATACTACCAAGGTCACCTTTTGCAACGCTCCATGGTTGCTTCATTTCACCTTTCTTACTACATAGCTTCTAGAACCAGCTTGTCTGTTTCTGTACAAAATCACATTGGTCTTTTGGTTGGAATGGAATTAAATCTATAGATCAGGAGAGACAGTATCCTGGTTATAAATCTCAGCCATAAACATGATATTCCACTGCAGTGACTTAGATTCTCTGTGGCTGTTTTCATTAACATTTTAAAATCTCCAACATATAGAGCCTATAAATTATTTGTTAGGTTTGTCACTTGTATATTTCATCATAAGTAGCACTTTAAAATGTACTCATTACTATGTAACAATAAAGTAGGGTTTGTGTATTGGCTATGTGTCATGAAACATTGGCAAACTCACTCCCATGTTTTAGAAACATTTTTATACATGTTCATAATTCTCTACCTAGACTATCATAGCCTCTGTGAATATGGACAATATGGACAATTCTACCTTTTCCTTCTCTCTCTCTCTCTCTCTCTCTCTCTCTCTCTCTCTTTCTCTCTTTCTCTCTCCTCTGTATATTTCTTATGTGTATGAGTGAAGGGGAGTAAAGGGTTTCCATACAGTGTTAAAATAAAAATAATGAGGATAGATAAGACATTTTTTTCTCTTTTAAAAATGTAATGAATTAATCATTTGAACCTGTAAGAATCAATTGGATTCTAACATCCTTAGTCCTCTCGGCATTCCACAATTGGCTTTTACCAGAAGCAAATAGAAATAGAGAAATAATACTGTTTTCATCATTGAGCAGGTATTGCTGTGTGTGTGTGTGTGTGTGTGTGTGTGTGTATCAGTTTTTCCTCAGTTAAACTTGTGTTTGATATTAAAGTATTGTTTCTCTATGCATTTTGGTTAAAATTTATAATTAATACAGAAAAATCAATCTGACTTTTTTGTGAATGTTTCATTTTTGTAGTCCGTTAAATAAGTTCATGGGATGTGCAACAAAGCTCACATTCTTGACACATGTTGCTGAGTCTGTTAAATAAGTTCATGGGATGTGCAACAAAGCTCACATTCTTGACACATGTTGCTGTATCTCCTAGGGAGCAAGAAGCTGTTCTCTGATATTCTACTGTCTTTTTCTCATTTATCACCCCCTGTCCTTACCTGGAATGCCCTTTATGCCCTAGAAGTTATATTATCATAATATAACACCTTCCTATTATTAAAAATAGAATGTTTTTAACTATCTACTTGGAAAATTATAACAGAAATTTGAAAACATTGCAGGAGCAGAGTCCATTACTAACAGAGTATTATTACATTACCCTATCTTTCTAGAAAATTCTGACCATGATTCCAACTGAAGAGGAGAAGCAGAAAATCCAGGAAGCTCAGCTGGCGAACCCTGACGTGCCCCTGGGCAGTGCTGAACAGTTCCTTCTCACACTCTCCTCCATCAGCGAGCTTTCTGCCCGCCTCCACCTCTGGGCATTCAAAATGGATTATGAAACCACAGAAAAGGTAGGCAGGTCAGAGGAGCATCCCACATCCCAGTGTTGACGTCCTTACAGTTGGTGAATAGAGCTGGCGAAGCCTCATTCTTGACCCAGAATTTGGAGGGTGAGCTGATGGTGGGTGTGTGCTAGCTCGTACTGGGTGGTGTGAATTGCATTCGTGTTGGGTGGTGAGTGCCTTCCCGACACGGCTTCAGACTGTAAGCAGCAAATAAAGGATGTGTAGTCACCAAAAGTTATCAGACTGTATTTTCACTGTAGAAAATATAGAAAAGCAGAATATGGGGTGGGGGAACCTATCATCTTTCTACCCAGTGGTAATAACCTAAACTGGCACTGGCCATGGCAGCTGGCGGCTCCACACGTGCCTTTGAGAGAACATTAGTACATTAGAACATTCTCATTGTTGTGACCATTTCTGGCAGAAGGGACTTATGGGAGGAGAGTTTCATCTGGGCTCATGATTTCAGAGGGTGAAGGCCTTCATGAAGGGAAAGTCATGATGGTGAATGGGACAGTTCCATCCACAGTTGGGACAGCTCCATCCACGGTAGCAGCAGCTTGAGGCAGCGGACAGAAAACTGAATTATACTAGATCTAAAAAGCCAGACACAGTAGTGTGTCCCTGTAACCTCTGTGCTCCTATGGTCAGATGGGAGGTGGACACAGGAACATCCCTGAAGCTTACGGGGAGACACCTGACAGAGTTGTCCTCTGCCTCACATACATGTGTACTTTCAGACACACACACACACATAGATACACACACACAAGTGGGGGCGGGCTTAGATGGGAAGGTGACTGAGACCCCTCTTAAATAGCAAGTGGAAGACATAGGCATCCTTCCTGCACTGGGTATATTGTGTGACTTCCCTAGGGACCTGTGAATGAATGTCTGTCTACCCCAGATAGCAACAACAGACCAAAGAAAGATTTTCACCTAAGTGTAACTCAGTGAAACGGAGTTTATCAGGGTTCCTTACATGAGGGTGGGTCAGGGGTTACTTATAAGAACATAGATAACTCAAAGGGAGCTATGGCACCGTGAAGCCCATCCCTGCATGGGCATTCTTGGAGTGCCCTGGCCAACACCAATATGCAGAAAGCTGGAAGAGTAGCCTTTTCCCTAGGAGTTGTTAGTACTTACTAAGTTGGGGAGGGGTCTTGTGAATCTTGTGTTTAAGGAATTTCCTGAGACTTGTAAGTTTTGGTAACTTTCTGAGTCCCTCTTTAGGATTTTGACTGGAAGGGAGACATTATATAGCAGGCCAGTGGAATGCTTTTGTGAGTTGAATGGGGCCAGTGGAAAATTGAACGATGAACTGTAAGGGGCTTAGAACCAGAGAAGATGAAAACTGAAACCCAGAGGAGTTAACATGATACTGTACCTGAGAGCAACTATACAACAGTGAGTTTGGGAGGTCTGAGGGAAAATTACAGGGTGAGCATTTCTAATACAAAAAATTTGAAACCTGAATGCACAAAAATCCAAAACATTTTTAGGGCCAAAATGATGCTACAGTGAAAATTTCACACCTGACCTCATATGACAGCTCATAGGTGAAGCAGAAGTACATTAAAGGATTTTAAAATGTTATATGGAATTACCTTCTGATTGTGTTGTTAGGGGTGTGTTATGGCAGGAGTGAATTTCCCCCTTATACTTGGATCCCATCTATGAGATGTCTTATTAGGTATATGCAAATATTTCAAACTATGAAATACTTCTGGGTCCCGTGTATTTTGAATAAGGGATTTTAACCCGTTCTCCATCCGAACTCACGGAATCAAGCAGGAATGAAGACATCCCTAGGACTGCCAGGTGACTGGTATAACTCAATTGTGAAACCATTCGGCACACTTAGGTGATTTTAGCCAAGTGAGGTGACACTGGAGGAAGTGATGTGTGACTCGCTGTGGTCGGGGACAGGCGAGGCAAGGCTGCTGGAGAGATTATAAAGTTGAACCTCCTGATGTGGGGGTCCAGGCAAGTGAAGGACTTCATAGATTGAGGCCAGTGAGGCTTGCGGAGCAGGTCAAATGTCTGAGGGGGTGAGCGTAACAAGAACAGTGGCTTTCAGATGTGCCCAATCCAAAGGCCACAGACTTTGTGCACCCTGGGGGAGCTATGAATATACCTCAACACAAATTCTTAAGTGTATTTAACATGGGGAGCTGTTTTTTTTTGTTAACTAAATTAGTCGTTCTTGACTATAAACTTTGTAGATGACAATGCCATGTTACAATGTCAAAATATTTGGGCATACCTATATAAGTAACTTAGAGGTGGCCAGCATGGAGTGCCTAGAGGGGAGAGGAGGAAACTGTGGTGGTCCAGAGACTGTGAGGACACAGTGTGTACAGCCATCTCCCAACAAAGAAGAAAGCCTAAGAGGAGCCTGGGATGCTGGTGCCGAGGGAGCATGGAAAGAAAGATGGCCTTAGAAGTCAGCTGTGGCTGGCACAGGAGTGGGGATAAAGACTTGAGGGTCCTGCTTGAGCTGGGATGTTGCATAGGACCAAGGGTCTTCATTGTGGTGTCTGGGGGTAGACTCTGCTCTGCTGCCTTTCAGTACTGTTCATATCTCGGACCAAATGCCTATCACACACGCTTATCCTGTGCTATGGAGAAGTCTGCCGGTTGTTGCTGTAGACTACACAAACCTGGAAAGGAAGAAAGAAAACCAGAATGTGTATTCTTTCTCATCTCCTACTTTCTTTTTATCTGAAAGGAAGTGGCCGAACCACTTTTGGACCTGAAGGAAGGAATAGACCAGCTGGAGAACAACAAGACTCTGGGCTTCATCCTGTCTACTCTCCTCGCCATTGGGAACTTTCTAAATGGAACTAATGTAAGACTTTCCAGTCCCTTACTCTCTGGCTTCCTCTTTGCTGTCATTACCAATGTATTTGTACCTTCGATTCCCTGAAGCACAATAGAACAAACAGCTTTCATGTCTTTTTGCTGAAAATTCAAAGCTTTCTGTCCTTGAACTATCAGGGCCCATTCATTTGGATATGAACTCTTCTATAAGCTTGAAAACAAGTACATGGTCCTTACAGAGTATGGCTACTCTAAAAAATTAACATCAGGGGATTTTCATCCAGACAGATTCTTTTTATTCCTCTGCTTATGGCTCAAATATTTAGGCTTATACACATTCTGATATTCTTTTAGAGATTCATTTTGTTTTTAATTGTGTATGTGCATGTACATGAGTGCATATGCATATGGAATCTAGAGGCTTTGGATGCCCTGGAGCTAGAGTTTATCAGCCAAGCTGTGAGCTATCCAGTGTCGGTGCTGTGATCCAACTGGTCCTCTGCAAAAGCTGTATGCCCTCTTAACCCCTGTAAGCCTTTTTTCCCCCCAGGCCTGATATTCTTTGTTAAAAGCAATCTTACTGTTGGCTGCTGTTAGCCTGACTCTGGTCAGAAAGTAGACAATCAGTAATCATCACAAGAGAAAGGAGCTGTTGGTATGCCAGTATCAAAGACCTGTCAAGGCCCTGGGAGGTGGCTCAGGGATGTGGTGGGTGTGGCTGCTCCAGTCTGAGCAGCAGAGGAAGAAGGAGTATGTGGCTTACTGGCCTCAGGGAAACTAAACATTGGACTCCCATAGGACACTGATTCTAACCATCTGCGCCGTTGAAAGAGACCACGTTATACTTGTTTTTCTCACGTCTTTATTCAATGTCACCCAACAGGCCAAAGCATTTGAGTTAAGCTACCTCGAGAAGGTTCCAGAAGTCAAAGATACTGTGCACAAGCAGTCACTTCTCCATCACGTGTGCACCATGGTAGTGGAAAACTTTCCAGATAGCTCGGATCTGTACTCCGAGATTGGGGCCATCACCAGGTCAGCCAAGGTACGTCCATGGACTTGGAGGGGCTGGCTTGTGGGCCTTGTTGTTGGGTCTCCTGCGTCACCTCAGAGGCATACAGCCTTTGTTAGTAAGCCATTCGGTGCAGCCTGCACTGCCTGCTCTGGAGTTCACAATGATGATTCATTTCATGCCATTTCTAATGAACTTTTAAGATCTTTTTCCTATCTCTGGTTCTTGGTCGGATTCTTTCCTACTGAGGTATGTGGCGCAAGCTTGCCATGCAAGCCTCACTCCTGTGTCCACTGGTGAGAGTGTTACTTTCCAGACTAGCCTATCTATCCAATGTTGCAAATCTTCAGCCTGCTTTAGGTAAGCATATCAAAGGCAAGCATATCAAAAGGATGCCATCTGGCTCCTCCTGAGATGCCATAGTACCCAGGATGCGATCTGGAGCCAGAAACCCGAGTATGCCTGGCCCCAGTGCTCAGAGATTGGCCATTCCAATGATCTTACACACAGGGAACATTTTTATAGGGCTATAAACAGTCTATGGCTTTGGACCCTCAGCTGCAGGCTCTTAAAGTACAGAGTTAATATCTTTGTGAGCACATGGCTGGTTAGGAAAGAGACCATTATAGTTTGTGGTCACTTAGCTGCCTGTAAGGTTGGGGGACCACTGAGGCAGAACAATACCCAGGGGGGACCCCAAATGCAACAGAATTGGGATAAATGAAGGCTATGGAAGCACTGGTAGCTTGTGGGGTGGGCAGGAGTCTGTGAACAGGGCACAGAAGCTAGGCCACGGCAGAGAAAACTTCTGGAAATATAGTGGGCTTGGAACTGTGAGTGGAAAGTATTAGGATACACTGGAGTTGAGTATGAGGTGTGGCTGGAGAGCAGAGTGGCCAAGAGGTAGAGTCAGGGTTACAGGGATCTCCTTGAAGGAGCTCTCTTCTCTGTCGTCACCCACGAGACTAGCATGTGACTTGGTAGCTGGCAACTTCCTTCCCCTGCCACAGGAATTACAATCTGGCAGGTACTGGGCACACACCTAGCAGGTGTACTTCAGTTGGTTTCATAGTGTACCTGCCTTGAGGCAGAAATAGGCATAGCCATTGAGTCCCCTACTGGGGATGCATGCCACACTGTTCTGTGGTGGGCACTAGGCTGTGGTCTTTACACAGAAGCAATGCAGATAGCCCCTCAGATGGTTCTGTAGTCACTGATGTACCACCTCTGTAAGTCCTTCCCCAGAAGAAGGCTTTGTTAGGAATTCAAGACAAAAATCAGTGTGTCTAGAGCCCCTTCCTTTTGGCCTTGTTTCCAGAGCCACCCAGAACAAATGGGTTCCATTTGGTTCTACCCAGGGTCTTCCCCAGATGGAGCTGGCTAGCCACCAAAGTGACTCTGACACAGAATTACTGATACCCGACCAGATCTGTGGCTGTCCTGGGCCCTCATCAATACCAGCCCTTTCCCAACTGCCTACTAGACATTTCATTGTCATTTAAATAGTAGCTTCGTAATGTATCCTTGCCTACATACTGACCACACAGGCCCCAACTGCCCACAACAGTTACACTAGATGATGGCTGTTCAAGATCTATGGCTTCCAACAGGAGACCATGTGGCTATCTGCTACCCCTTCCCAAACTTCACACAGCCTGCGGAGCTCAGAAGCACTAGGCCCTTCTTGGGCCCTGCCCTGCTTTCTTGTCCTTGGGACTCCTCAGGGCTCCTAGTCTTTCTCCCATGGATGTAGCAGATCCTCTTTCAGATCTGCCTTTGTTGACCTGATCCTGTACCAGGCTTTTTCTTTTGGGTACCAACCAGCTCCCAGATTATGACATGGAGTGTAGCAGGAATCTTAAAAGTTCTTATTAATAAAATCAAACCGGAGGCGAGTTATTGGGGTCCATGCTGGTTGATCAGAGAGACAGAACAAGCCACAGCTATCTCACCTCGCCGGGTCCTCAGCTGGTCTTGTTTCCTCAGACTGGAGGCTTCTGAGTCCTCATCCCAATGGCTCTCAGCTGAATTACTGCTCAAATGCCTGAATGCTTAACCAGCCAAAATCTTAACCAGCCAAATGCTTCTAGTTTCTGGTCCTCAGGCCTTATATATCTTTTTGCTTTCTACCACCACTCCCTGGGATTAAAGGCTGGCTTTCTGGGATTAAAGGCGTGTCACCATGCTTGGCTATTTCCAATGTGGCCTTGAACTCACAGAGATCCAGAGGGATTTCTATCTCTGGAATGCTAGGATTAAAGGTGTGAGTGCCACCATTTCCTAGCCTTTGTATTTAGTGGCTGTCTGTTCTCTGACCCCAGATAAATTTATTAGAGTACACAATATTTTGGGAAACACAATACCACCACAATGGAGACTTACTAGTTTTGAATGCTTGGCCTTAGCTTAGCTTGTTTCTGGCCAGCTCTTTAACTTAAATTAACCTGGTTCTCTTTATCTACCTTTTGCCTTGGGTCTTTTTACTTTTTTTTTTTTCTTCTGTATATCTTACTTTTACTGCCTCTCATGGCTGCCTGACTGGCAGCTGCCTGGCTTCCGGCCCCAGGTGTCTCCTGTGTTTCCTCCTCCTCTCTTTCTTCCTTTCGAGCCTAGATTTTTCCTCCTATTTATTCTTTCTCCCTGCCAGCCCCACCTCTCCTACTCTGCCTAGCTATTGGCTGCTCAGCTTTTTATTAGCCTAATCAGGTGCCTTAGGCAAGCACGTTGAAACAAATGCAATACATCTTTGCCTAATTAAACACAGGCAGCACAAACAAATGTAATACACCTTTACACAGTTAAAATAATAGTCTGCACCATAAACAAATGCAACACACCTTTGCCCAGTTAAAATAATATTCCACAGCATGATCCCTTCCCTTGTCCTCTGAGGGTGGGGCTGAAAGCACAAGGTCATTCCTGCTAATCCTGTCTGGGTCTTCCTCTCTCAGACCTGCTGCTATCCCTGGCTTGAGTGGCAGCTCACCTCCCGGATCTGCCCGTTCAGACTTCTGTCTCACTTTCACCCCCTCCCACTGCTGCTTGCCATTGTCACTCTGGGTCCCGACATACAGCCCAGCCCCACCTGCTTGTCTAGTTCTTCTCCTGTCCCTTCCAGTGGCTTTCCACTCTCCTCTCAGTCTACCCAATGTGATGCTCCAGTGTGTGTTGTCTGGCCTAACTAACCCTCTGAGTTACCTTAGAAAGCCTCAGATGGTGCTACCTGTCCTTCCAAACTCTTTGCACTTCCCAGAATACTTGTTTATGCTCTGTCTCAAGTGTCTGTGCATGCGTAGCTTGCATTAACTCTCAGGGTCTCATGCCTCTCCACCTACGCATATGTGCACGTGCGCTGCGCGCGCGCGCGCGCGCGCGCGCGCGCGCGCGCACACACACACACACACACACACACACACACAGCCTTGAGGGTACTGTAGACCCCTCAGAGCCATGTCTATAGAATGAGGTTACTTGATGACAGAATTTAGTTGCCTCGGGCACTTGTCTCCGTGTACGTCTCATGCCATGTGGGAATCTCTGTGCATTTAGTGCCTGATAGAGGGAGCACTGTGCATTAGTGTTGGATAAACATATGAATGATGATGAATCCAATCATTTTTGTCACATAAATGGTGAATTGTGGTGAAGAGAAGTCGGCTGTCCATTGCTGGCTGAGCAGAGCAGAGCCTTCTGTGACTGGGGGGAAGTTCTTTAGTAAAATATTAGCCCCGAGGAACAAGAGGACCCTGAAAAGGTTTACGAGGCTTCTCCTCAGCTCATCTTGTACTAGGTTCCTTCATTTCATGTTTGAATTTACAGTTCCCAAAGAGTCTCAGAACATTTCTTCCCAAACAAGGCAAGAAAAGGTGACTCCTGTACTGGGTTCACTTGGAAAACAGTTTTATCACTGAATAAATTGATGTGGAGATAATGAAAAATACACATGTGAATCATTTTTTAGGCCATAAATATGTTTATATTTCAATATGTAGGTTCGATTTTGATTCTTGTTTCCTCCTTCGGGCACTCTGGGCTCCTGGCTCAGGCTGCTGCCCAGTCGTTTCATGGGTCTGCTGTGTTCTCTCTCCCCCTGATTTTCAGGTTGACTTTGATCAACTTCAGGATAATTTATGTCAGATGGAGAGAAGATGCAAAGCTTCCTGGGATCACCTCAAGGCAATTGCAAAACATGAAATGAAACCAGTTTTAAAGCAGCGGATGTCAGAGTTCCTAAAAGACTGTGCAGAGCGAATTATAATTTTAAAGATTGTCCATCGAAGGATAATTAACAGGTGTGTATATTGAAGAGCTTACAGAAAACTGAAAATATTTTGTACACAAGGGTCAGAAGGTTAAATTTACAGAAATGTTACTGTGCATTCTAGGTACATAGCAGGTATTCCTAAGGTACTAAAGTCTTGATATCTATGTATGCAAAACCATGCCATTGTGAATCTTAATTAGAAGGAATGCTGGGGATAATGAAAAAAATCCCCCATGATCCAGGAGTTGCTTTTGTAAGATCTTTGGCTACTTCTCCATAGCTGCTGGAGTCATGTCACCTACAAAGAGCCTACTCCCCTGCGAAGCTGCTCTCCATCTTAGAAAAGTTGTCTCTTGTATCTGGTCTACACTCAGCCCCTGAAGACCCTCTGGTGGTGTGCTCTCCAGCTATTCTCCAGCACGTATATCTGAGTGAGGGCTGGACCCTACCCTAAGGCCTCTCCTCTCTGCACCAGCCTTCCTCAGAGTCACAGGATCCAGAAGGACTCTGGAGTCATGCTTTAGCTCCATGGAGGCTGGCACAGGTCTAATGGGTCGAGTATGGCTCTGTGCCTGTCTGTGCGACTTCCTTTTAAATCAGACCTAGAGTCCTGATCTTCCAATCTTCCATGCAAGGATGGGTCATTCTTTCTGAGTTACCACCTTCTTTTGATCTTCATCGTGGCATACGGATGTAGGAGCATCTCTATCCCTCTCTTCTTCTTCTTTATTCAACTCTTCCTCCTATCATTCTTAAGTCCATATAGGACTTTCTAAACCTGATGCTTCCATCTCCCCACCGCCCATCCCTTCTTGTATCACTTCCTGCTTTGACGAACATACTTTCTTAGGCCCTGTGTGGTACATATGCATAGTGTTGGTGTGTGTCCGTATATGCATATGTGTTTGTGTGGAAGCCAGAGGTCAACATCAGACGTCTTCCCAGAGTCTCTCACTGAACCTAGAGCTCACTGAATGAACTTGATGAACTGGCCAGGAAGCCTCAGAGATGCTCCTGTGTCTTTTGCCCTGTTGTGGCAGTACAACCCCACACTACCATGCCCAGTCTTTTGTGTGGGTGCTGGGACTCTGCACTCACTGAAGACTGTACAGCAAGTACTGAACTGAGTGATCCCGCCAGCCCCTCTTTCTTGGATTTGATGGCAATCTGTGAGGAGAGGTGGGGGAGGAGGATGTAAAGTACTGGGCAAGATGGCAATTTTGAAAAAAAAAAAAACGTATTATTTCTAGATTGATGGCTACCCATTAATCAGGACTTTCGGAATGAAGGTGCTTAACTGTCAACCCCTTAACTACACTTCATCCAACTGCATCTACATTTCAATTACATTATATTGCTTTTGTGTAAGAGAACTTTATAAGATATTTTGTAAAATTTCTTGCTCAAATTACACTATGCTTTTGATAGGGTGATAAAAGGGGAAGCAGAGGATGCAGGCTGGTTTGACCATTTATTCTTTTTATTATGCAAGTGAATACCAACTTTAAAAAAATATGAAAATAAACAATTTCGATTTGGAATGTTATAAAACTAGAGCAAATTTATGAAGGTCTTATAAAGCTGTTGTGCCTGCTTTTATTAACCATTTTATCCAAGATAGATTAAAAACTGTTGACAAGGCTATTCCTTACTACCTCTTTGCTCGAATCAATCCTTCCAAGCTGATGATATGGAAGTTGGCTACTCCTGTCTGATCCAAGTTCATAGATCTTCACTGTTGGCCATCCCACTGGGGATAACCAGGATGGATTAGAAATTCATCATAGCTGTGATTGGTACGGAAAGGTCCATGGTTGACAGGGGGTGCAAATACCCAAACTTTAGAACTCTGGGTTCAAATAAAGTCTTGTGGGAGCCTGGGTTCTAGAACTGATTAGAGCAGGAATCCATTGCTAAACTAGGTGGACTAGAACTGAGCCTTATTGCTTTGCTTCACATCCTTAAACATTGCCCACATATTGGGAAGTAGAGGGGAAAAAAAAGAACCTTAAATTATACTTTGTAATCAATGCCTACATACAAAGCTTCAGATCAGAAAGTTGTATATGATTTCACAACTGTTGCTCCAGGCAATACTTGGCTTTCAAAACCTCTGACCTTCACAGCAAATCTTGTTTTGGTTGCTGGTACCCGCACATCTGCCTTTCATTTCGTCCTGCTGCCCTAACAGCCTGACTCTCTCTGTGGACCATGTGTGAACTCACTCCTTCTTATGGATCCATCAGTTACTGTGAGAGGCACATGAGAGAAAGCAGTGGTGAGGTAGGAGGGACCCTTGTGAACTACAGTCAGGGTTGTCATGTGAGGCACAGGGAGACAGGGAAACACCCAAACTGGCATCCCATGCCCGGAAGCCTATTCCTCCTGATGGAGCTCATCACCTCAGTAAACAGCACACCTGATTAAAAGGCTGGTAATGGAAAAAAAACTGAAGCTTCTTGGCTTGGGCCTTCCACTACTACTGAGAGAGCTAGTCCCTCTGTAGCCATGAGAGCTGTCTGTAATCTAAAGGCTACAGTCAGTCAATCTCTTAAACAGTGTGCTTCCTCTGAGTCATACTCTTTGTCTTTCTGTACAAATGCATCGAGTCTTTCTTCCAAACGCACATCTGAATATTTTCTCAGGTGTGAAGTCTATGTGCCAGTTTGTAACATATAGACTTAAATCACATTTTCAGTGTATATGTTAGGTTCTGATGTCCTCGAGTCCCGCACAGTATGCTGATGGTAGACAATGAGGTATTCTGAGCTGTACTTCTATGAAAAAGAGAAGTCAGAGCTGGGCGGTGGTGGCACACACCTTTAATCCCAGCACTCGGGAGGCAGAGCCAGGCACATCTCTGTGAGTTCGAGGTCAGCCTGGTCTACAGAGCGAGATCCAGGACAGGCATCAAAGCTACACAGAGAAACAAAACTACATAGAGAAACCCTGTCGGGGGGGGGGGGGGAGTCAGAAAGGTCATGTAACGAACAAAGTACAGTTTCTATCTGTGGATAATGGGTCCCTGCATTGATTCTGCATATGCACAGATCTTGTATAATGATGTAAGGCAGTATATACAGGATAATACACTACCTTATCCTCATAACATCTATTTTACATCTGATAAATAATGTCATTTGGCAGTAAGAGCCAGGAAGCTCAGGCTGGAGTCATACTGGGTCAGTAGTAACAAGAAGGTGCTGCTTTACAGAGGATGGTCTGGGAAAGGCTCACTGGAACTGACGCTTTGTCAGAGATCTGTGGGATGGAGAACATTTCCATCATCATCATCATCATCATCATCATTCATGTACCACATGTATGTGGGCAAAATGTTCTGAGCATAGCAAATGACTGGTACTGGATGCCTTGTCAGTCCTATGGCTCTTCCCTGTAGAGCAGGATTTCTTTCCTCCTTCCTCTGACATAAGCCCTGTAGACTCTCAGCTCTTTGGCCTCTGTGTCCCTTTAGGATGTTTCTACATACTACAGAGGGCCTTATTTCATCTTGAATAATGCTAACCAGGAGCCCACGGTAGCTGGAGTCACGACAATAGGCAGGGAGTGGGGCTGGCCATGTAGTGGTTGTGTGTATATGTATGTGGTCTGTGCATTCATCTGTAGGTGAACACTGGTTTCTTACTTTCTGCCTGTTAAGGATGATACTGCTGTGAACATTTGTGTAGACGTTTTTGTAGGTACAAAACACATTTTCTTGTCTGAGTGTATGCCCAAGAAGAAAAGTGCTAGGCCATATGGGAAATGTCTGTTTAACTTTCTGAGGAGCTCTGTCACGGGCTTTCCATAGCAGTTGACCCATTTTTTTGTTTCCAACACTGCTGAAAGAGAATTGCAATTTCTCCGAGTCTTTGCCAGTGCTTGACGGTCTTTTTGAGATAGCCATCTCAGTGGAGGTGAAGTAGTGAATCATTTGTGGTTTTGATCTTCATTTCCCTGTGGACTAATGATTCGAACGTATTTCTGTGAACTTCTTGGCTATGTGTACATCTTTTTATAAAATGAGAAATGTCTGTTCAAGTTCTTCGTCTGTCTTTCTGTCTCTCAGGCTTGAGTTGTGAGATCTGCTGGGTCTTAGTCTATGCTGGGCAGGAGTGCCTTATCCCGTGTGTGATTTGCCAATACTTTTTCTCCCATTCTGAAAGTAGTGCTTTCACTGTTGGTGTCCTTTGGAACACAAAAGGCTTTCATTATGGTGAAGTTCAGTTCATGTTTTCTACTGGTTGCTTATGCTTTTAGTATCATTATCTAAAAATACATCTAATCCAAAGTCATGGATTTTACATTTTGCTTCCTTCTGAGGGCTTTCTTGGTTTGTTTGTTTGTTCGTGTTTGTTGTTGTTTAGCATTTTTTCAGCCCTCTTGACTTTAAAAAGCAATTTACATGTTTTAATCTGTTATGTTTTACAAAAGGGAAGCGAAGTATCCTTCCTTAAAAACCAGATCCCATCCATATTCAAACTGTACAAGTTAGAATCATGGGAGCCAAGAGGCTTTGTCTACAGACAAGGGTGTCATTTAAGTAGGTACTCTTTGTTTCACCAAAAGATTCCTCTCTGTTTTTCACTGTCTAATTTCTTACTTCTAGGAACCTAAAATTGTGTACTTTATAAAACAAATAGACCCTAATAACTTTGTGATAGCGTTTCACTGTGTAGACCAGGCTTGCCCCACTCATACAATCCCACTGCCTCCGCAAGCGGGAGTTACCGTGTTCAGCTTAACAATTTTAATTTATAAACATAGTAGCTGAAATAAATGTTTGTTCAACTTATTTGGCATATCCTAGTTAATTTAAGATTACATATATAATGTTACCAGAA
This sequence comes from Peromyscus leucopus, assembly GCF_004664715.2. Classification (NCBI taxonomy): domain Eukaryota; kingdom Metazoa; phylum Chordata; class Mammalia; order Rodentia; family Cricetidae; genus Peromyscus; species Peromyscus leucopus. Next base: position 15,035,780 of record NC_051079.1, read on the forward strand.
AAATATTTCAAAATTCTTAGGAAAGCTTTGTAAGCATTTATTTAGAACCTTTTTAAAAAATATTTTATCTGCACACATTCACTGTTACTCCAAGAACTACTTAAGGGATTTCAAAACGCTTCTCTGTTCCCATTCAGTTCTTACATAACTAAAAATTGTACCTGTTTCCTGAAGTTACAACATGGTCATTTTTCTGGAAAGCTTGACAGATCCATTTACAAATGTAAAAGCAACACCTAGACTTGCCATTCAAATCAGAGTGGGAAATGACCTTGACTTTGGCTTTTGTTTGACTTCAGCAGTCCAGGAATGAACAGCGCTCTCTCACAGGAAGCTGGACCCAGTCAATTCTTATAGAAAAATTTTACACAAGTAATTTTGGTTCCTTCAAAGCGAAGTCGTGCAATCACTGGTTTTCGGTTTTGCCTGCAGATTCCACTCCTTTTTGCTCTTTATGGGGCACCCCCCGTATGCAATCCGAGAGGTGAACATCAACAAGTTCTGCAGGATCATCAGCGAATTTGCACTCGAGTACCGCACGACCAGGGAAAGGGTTCTGCAGCAGAAGCAGAAGCGAGCCAGCCACAGAGAGAGAAACAAGACCCGCGGGAAGATGATCACCGACGTAAGTTTCATGAACGAAGTCGCTTCGTGTCGTGGCTTTTGAAAGTAAGATAAACCATAAGTAGCTCCTCAATTTTGGAAGGATGTGCCATTTTCTTCTTCCTGATTGTGGACAGAGTGCTCTCAAACTGCTCTTCTACCATGTCTGTGAAAAGTCTGCCATATAACACAGGAGTGCCAGGACAGTGAAAATTAAGATTGGGTGCTGGAGGGGGAGTGTGTATTGTAGCCATGTTGGTGTTAGTTGATACTGATGACTATTGACATTTGATGAAATGGGGGGGGGGCACATATCAGGTGATGCCACCGAGCATAGAAAGGCAGATGTATTTGTCTGATGCTAATTCAGGATTTTCATGCTTGTAACAATGTCATGTATCAGTCAGTTTGAGAATGTGAATTGACAAACTGATGTTACAGCTCTAAGACACACTCTTGTGGTCACATGAGTAGAGTCACAGAATGTTAGGGTTGGAAGATATCCCAGAGGACATTACGTCTAGCAGGAGTTTCTCCATAGCACCTGGAATTGTCCTCGACACTTTTCTCTCCTGTTGCTGGCTCTTTATTTCCCACCTCAACCCGGAGCTTGCCTATGACCGAGGAACATACCGCATGGCCAGTGAAAGGATTTTGAAGTAGGAAAGGCTAGCTACAGACATTGTATAGATGGGACATGTCCCATGAGTGAAGCTGAAAGGATGCAAGAAATGCTATAGACGGACAAAGGCACCCGGTGCATGGTCCCTTTCTGACGCGCCTTTGTTAAACACGCAAGTCAGATGGGTATATCACCAGTAAGCTACAAGTTTTGTTTTAGAAAAAATGAAGCCATTTTCTTGGAATTCTCCTTTTCAGGGAACCCTCCTTTCTTTCTTCACTGCTTATTCGTATTTGAACAGGCTTGGGGGGAAGAGGGAGTTGGGACTGTTAGGCCGTGTTTGGAACCTATGGAAGATCTCCTCAATGTGACTTTTTTTCATTGTTTTAATTAGCGCCCATGAACTTTTCCTACTGATGCAAGTACTTGGCCTCCCTGGGCTTCCCAAGAAGGGGAATGGAAGGAGGAAAGGGTTAAGTCATTAGGACTGCCGTCACTCCAGGGTTTAAGCCACAGCTGGATTCAAGTCAGGCAGATGTCTCTGCAGAAGAAAGAAGTCAATTAAGACCTTATGGAGGCTGCCATCTGTGGCCAGGGGAGTGTTCACGGTGCAGGCAAAACAGGGAGTGTGGTTACTGCTAAGAGTAAGCATTCCTGAGGCCTCCAACTTCCTGTGCACTGACTACAAGATGCTTTGTACTTAAAAGGCAATTCTAAGAAGAGCCATCGACGACCAGTCCCCCTATCACCCACCTCCACCCAAAACTTCTTCCTGGGACTTTTGGTGATTCTTAGGAACAGCAGACCACTTTCTCCCAGAAGGAGCCTGTTCTGCAGCTCTTCACAGCTCTGACTGTTAGTGCCCTCAGCCAGGCCCTTCTCTCTCCTAAAATCTGGTTCTCTAAGCTTTAGTTTTCTTGGGTATTCAGAAAACAAATTGGACCCACTTGGGCAAACTATGACCTACATTTCATTCCAATGTGTTATTTTTAAAAGTCTTAAAAATGGATCATTTATTTTTGTGGAAATTAGACATATTGTAAGGCAAGCAAAACAAGTCCAATATGCTTATAGTTAGGAAAACACATTAAAATTTCTTGCCAAATTCCTGAGAATTTTTTTTAACAGATCCTACTAAGTTTTAAACTTGTCCCTTCTTTGAGAACATTTGGCTCTCAGAGAGGTATAAGTATCTAGAGTGTGATTCAAAAGTATTTAAATTTCTATTAAAATCTGGACAGTACATTTTCTTCAAAGTTAACTTTCTACCTAGGCCATATTAGCAGAGGTCAAGGTAGTATTTGTGTGGAAAGCCTGCCACCTTCTGGATTATTAGAATATTGTTCTTCAGGCCAAACAGTCTCAGATTCGCCCAACTCTGAGATAGAAAGGGCTTGCTGTATGGCCGTGTTAGGGTGCCTGGGCTGATGTGAGTACAGTGAGAGACAAGGTCATCCCCAGGGATGACACAATCTGATTTAAAAATGACCTACACACAGCTGAAAACAAAGCCACATAGTGGATGCAGAGCTGTGGAGCCCTGAACATTTTAGAGAATTTTGAGAGTCAGGTTTACAAAATAAATAGGATGGTGAGGTGGCTGCTTACAATGGGAGTTCTGGAGGAGCTCTGGAGACGGCCTTGCCTGGGCTGAAGGCCGAACTTCCTCCACCTTCCTGCCTGCTGAGCATGTAATGGGCCCCTGCCCCACAACCCATAGGGGTCCCTTCCATGAATGGCTCAGTGTGGGCCTCATTTGTCATCTTCCTGTCCTAACATGGCTCTAGATCAGTGGTGACCATCAGAGGGGCACCTGCAGTTGTCCAGCCAGGGAAGCTAACTGCTAAGACACGAAAATGAAAGCTCAGTGCACACTGACTTTGTCAACCTGGATCAAGACTTCAGGGAGTCTAACATCAGGCAGTTTATTCCCAACACATTTAAGCACGATATAATTCGGAAAAATGTTTCCTAGTGTAATACAATCTCCAGTTCACAGGGAAGTGTAATTACATTGAAACATGACTCAGGGTGCATGTCATTTCCTCCAAGAAGAGGGGTTCTAGAGACAGGCAACCTTTGCTGGTTTAATGGCCATAGGAAGGTTTTCTGGCCTGGTCTTGGGCATACAGTTAGGGTACAGGTCATTTGGGATACTAGTCACCCTTGGGAGAGCCTCTGGTGATAGAGATAATGTAAGGATCATTTAGACTATTATGTATCTCTGGCCCTGTTTGTGGGAGCTTGGGGAGCCCTGGCTGTAAGGGTCATTTAGATTACTAGCCAACTCTAGACCTGGTTGTAGGAGCTTAATATGGCCTGGTCCAACAGATAACACAGATCACTGGGCTCCTAATCACTTCTATTTCTCAGCTTTCTAGATGGAAGAACAGGGTTTTTTTTTTTGTTTGTTTGTTTTTTTTTTTGTTTTAATCTTTCCCATTGGAAAGACAGTCCTGTATGCTTAATATTCCTGGTTTCTCTGGAGTTCTGTGGGTGCAAGGATCTTTATGCTGTGCTCCCAACAACCATCATAAGCCCAATGGTCAAGTCACAGGACTCCATTGCAGAGGGAAGAGGGACCCTAGGGTGAGACCTTTCACCTTTCAACCCTGACTTCCTCTTCTATAGAAAGGGCTTGAGAAGGCTGGGGATTCAAAACATAGCATCTTACATATCTGCATATGCCTGGTGAAAAAAATGCCAGTCATCCTGGCTGAACTGATAATCCACTCAACAACAAGGATGACAGAGAGAACTGGTCTCTCTTGCCATTTGAGTGGAGCACCTTGTTATCTTACATTCCAAGTGTACAGTCAGTTCTCAAAACGTCATGCCTGGTTTGTTGGCCTGGCCTCTAGCTTCTGTGGAAAGACTTAAAAAGTATGGGGAATTTAAATGAAGATGTTGGCGTAACTTTTTTTACTCACTTTGTATTTAGAAAAGGGGTCTTCAAAGCACATCTACTGATAAAGTAATTGTGAGTGCAATGCCAATTCTGGTGGCCTCCTTGAGGACTGGTAAAATTCTACAAAGAGCTTAATCTTGTGTGTCTGAGGACAGTGTAGTAGGGCATGTTGTGCTTGGGGACTTCCATGCGTCCTGTGTGGCCTGTGTGTAGAAGGGTACACTGTAGGCTAGGCCCTGCAGGCTAGGCAGGGAAGAGTCCAGAAATTGTGATAAAAGGCACAGCCAGGTAAATGAAGGCTGGTTCACTTACTGAAGCCTGGAGAGCCAATAGGTGGTGGTGGGTCCGGCAGACATAGCCAACTGCGTGTGGATGGGGTAGAAGATAAGGTTTGTAGTGATCAGGGAAGCCAGTTACTGACCTCATGGGTGTCCTCAGGAGGTTGCCCTGAAGCCCTTCCTTCAAGTTCTTCCTGCCTCCTCTCAGTGTGATCTTGCAGCACAAAGAACAAGCACCCAGTAAGAGCAGGGGAGAGAGCCTGGCACCTTCTGACTGAAGACAGTGTGCCCTGCTGATAGTGATTGCTCTCTGTCTTTGGAATGTGATCTCATCTTTGCTGATTTCTGTGCCTTCTAAGAATCCTTCTGTCTTTTCCATCTTGTCCTGTCCTGTCCTTTCGGGTAGACTGATGACGAGGATGACATTGAGGTATGACAATTGACGAATGGGAAGAAATACCCTATTTGCCCTTCTCCTGTGTGCTGTAGAGCAACCTAACATAGTCAGCATGAAGTGTCAGCACCATTTAGCACTTGAAACTGTGCATGGACATTTTCTGATTGGTTGTCTTGTCATCACTAACCATTTGATCAGTTCTTGTCATGCTGTTTGTGCCGGAGAGTGAGCAGTTAACTGCATTTTCCAGTGTCCCTGAGCCAGAACTAATCAGTGCCCCGTCACTAAGAACAGGTTCAGTGGGTCTTTTCCCTGAGGCTGGAAAACCGGACAAAGACTCCCTTCCAGCCCCTTTCTGTGATTTTAACAACCCAAGCATGAGAACTGGGTTCTAGCTCAGCTGTGTATGTGCTGAGCACAGTGGTACATGTCTGTAACCCCAGCACTTGAGAGGCTGTGGCAGGAGAATTGTGGGTTTCAGACCAGACTAAGTGACATAATAAGAGCTTTTATCAAACAAAACAACATGAAGATCAAAACAGTAGAATCAGGCTGGCCATGGAGCTCAGTGGTCCAGCACTTGCTGTGCACGTACAAGGCTCTGGGTTTGATCCATAGCATCAAAAACAAACATAAACCAGAGTGAATATATAGAGCATCCTAGAGTCAGGAAGAAATGGGAACAGTGATGGTTGATCCTGGGGACGGAGGAAGGAGAAGCACAGACAACATAAGTCACAGATTTGTCCCAGGTCTGTCACAGTGGCTGAGAAGCAAAAACTTGGAGCCAGTTTTGGTCCATGTTCATCATCTTGCTCTTCACTCAGATGGAAGCACTGTGTGCATATAGAACTCGATACAGAGTTCTAAAACGCCTCTTGAAAACATATATGCCTCGTATTTTTGAGAAAATCAGCCTGCGTTTTTAATGGTTGTGACAGCAAGCATCTACATTTTTTACCAAACTGAAAATAGTATTGTTGAATTCAGTTTCAACTTGAATTTATCCTGCATAGTCTGTTCTGTGACCTGACACTCAACCATTGGCAAAGCCACTTATTCTTAGAGAGTTTCAGTTTCTTTTTCCCTAAAAGTGAGATGAAGTTAGATCTACAAGAATCCTCGGCATTTGCTTAGAAAATCCTCAGGATTTGCTCAAGGCATTTGATGGGCAAGTCAAATGTCAGGTCTTATCAGTGTTTTGTTTGATGTTTAGCTCTTTCCAGGATGGATGGGTGAAGTTCCTTCTGGGGTCAGTTGCTTCTCTTTCTGGTGTTAGACCTTCCTGTAGAGAGATATTTGCCATGTGTTGGCATTGTCTGTGACTGACAGAACTCTAGAATATACTGAGTACACACAAACAAAGAGGAGCCAGAGGAGAGAATGTTTCCCCCAAAACAAAGCTTGACGGCCTCTTTGGCCAGTGTCCCTCACAACCTAACATCCCTTTGGTTTTGCAGTCTGGCAAGTTCTCTGGCAGTTCTCCAGCAACACCGAGCCAGCCACAGGGTCTGAGCTATGCTGAGGATGCAGCTGAACATGAGAACATGAAGGCTGTGTTGAAAACGTCATCTCCTGCTGTAGAGGATGTCACCCCTGTGCTCGGTGTCCGCACTCGTAGCCGGGCAAGCCGAGGTGAGTTCTGGTGGGTGGGGCTTGTCTTCTCAGGTAGGCCACCCCATAAAGATGGTCTCCATTGCAGTATATGAGTTACTGTGTCCAGGGAGTGCATGTGATGAGCCACCAAGTCGCCAGTACTCTCAGTGCTGGCTTAGCCATGCATCCTCCTTTCAGAAGGCTGTACTGGCTGGATGTAAAGATGGTCCAGTGGAAGCCATCTTAGGAGGGGGACTCCATCATTGAGGCTTTTCAAATATATTTGCTATTTGTGTGTGTGTGTGTGTGTGTGTGTGTGTTTATGAGTGTATGATGAGAGGGCACATTACTGTGTGTATGTGAAGTGGGATTTATCTTCCCACCTATCTGTGGGCTCTAGGACTGAACTAGGCTCGCCATGCTTCTCTGGGGGAGCTCTTTTACCCTTGGGGCCATTTCAGTGGTCTACACTGTACAACTTTTAAAAGCAACTAGACATCTATTCCAGACTAGAAGGGACCAAGACAAAAATCCCTGCCACGTTTGCACTGTGTGGGTTCCTTTTTGTTCCCTGACGAAGGACCTTAGGTGGTGTCTTCACTGCTGTTCTATTGCTGTGAAGAGACACAGAGACTAAAGCGACTCTAAGAAGAGGAAGTGTTTAATTGGGAGCTTGCTTCCGGTTTTCAGAGGGTTAGCCTGGGATCATCATGCTGAGAAGCACACAGGCATGCTGCTGGAGCAGCAGCTGAGAGCTTTACACCCTGATCCAAAGGTAGCAGGCAGAGGAGGGGCAAGGGAGGGGGAGAGGCTGGGCTGATGGTGGACCTTTGAAACCTCAACAACAACAACAAAAAAAGCCAGGGACACGTGTCCTCCAACAAGGTGCGGCCACACCTCCTCCAATAAGGCCACGTCTTCTAATCCTAAACAGTTTACCAACTGGAGACCAAGATGCAAATCTATGAGCTTCTGGGGGCCAATTTTATTTAAACCACCACAGGAAGGGAGGTTGTTGAGTTTCTCTGTATGTTACTCATCTAAAGAGAGACTTCTAAGTGTCATGTACCAGAGAGTCACAAGTCACCAGTCCCGGTGTTAAGACAAAAGCAGTAAAAATAATAAAGTAAGTTTAAAAAGCCATTTAAAAGGCATCGCAGAACTGTAAAAAGAAATGGCCCTAGATGTACAAGAATTCTGCGGAGACCAACTCTCGGGGACTGGTTAGATTGGCTGGCCAGCAAGCTTCGGGAATCCACTCATTTCTGCCGCACACCAGGGCGACAGTTACAGATACAAGCTACTCGGACCTGCTTTCACATGGTGCTGGGGATCCAAACTCAGGTCCCATACTTGTGCAATAGACACTTGACCGGCAGAGCTATCTCCAAAGTCCCCGGGACTGACTTCTTAATTAAAACCGTTACCTGGTCCAAGTAGATCAAGACATCGCCGTCTGTTAGCAGAGGAACGGGAGAAGACTCTGTAGGAAAATCAACCTGCTGGCAGTCTCTGCATTCTCCTTGTATTTTTACATTTCATTTTGTGTGCTTATGGAATGTGTCACGGTATACATGTGGAAGTCAGAGGACAACTTGTCGGAGTTCCTCTCTCTTTCTACTGTGTGGATTTGGGGAAAGGAACACAGATCATCAACTTGGCAGCATGTGCCCTTCCTTACCTGCTGAGCCATCTCACTGGCCCTCTGCGTTCTTTTATATGCACACATTATAAGCTAAGAAAGAACATGAAAACATGACTGATGATCAGCAGAGAAAGCAGACATTAGTGGTGTAATCCCGAGTCACCATCCTACTGAAATGTGTACCCAAGGACTTGAAATGACCATCGCAAGTGCTGTTTTAAAAACAAAATGAAAACATACACAAGTAGGTTAAATAAAAGTGAATGATTTTACACATAACTAGAATTTATAAGGGTCAAATGGACTTCATGAAGCCACAGAATAAAATGCCAAGTTTAATGGCAGATTTTTGTCTGAAGGATACAATTCTTGAATTCAAAGACAATTGATTTGAAAATATGCAAAGGGGAGAGGACATTGAGAAAAACAGAACAAGGAGTAAGAGATGCAAGTGCTTAGTGGAAAAATGATTTACCCACATGTCTAAAACACGAGCAAAGTGTATATGCCCCACATGTGCCCCAAAATATCATAGACTACTGAACAGTGATCCACTGTTCCCAGATAGTTCCATCAAATTCTAGATCATTAATAGATAGGTGCTTACAAGCTTCAAAATTTTAAATATAACAGTATAAAAGAAGAAGTAAATAACATATTCATCAACACATTAATGTTCATTTTAAAAACATTTCAAAAATCATTTACCCTCCCTCAGAACTGGGCAAGTGGCATTTCTTTGGTTTTTAGCTTAGACTTAGTCAGGCTACCTATCAGTGGCTATGAATTTGAGGACTCTAACCTGTAGGCTTGTGAAACTGTACATCTATTACAAAATGAAGCTTGAGGTATAGAGATGAACAGTTTGGGATACCCCTGTATCTTTCCTTTCGAAGACGCTCCTCATCATCCAGAGTTTTCACAAGGACGTTAATCTGCCACAAAGGCCATGATCCTAGATGTTAAATTATAGGACCATTGGTTCCTAACTGATGGTGTTTGGAAACCCGTGCTTTCTTCTTGTCTATTGGCCATACATAGTACCTATAGGGAGATTTGGACTGTCTTAACACGTAGTTTTTACAAAACACACTTTCTTGTCAAGGAGCAGACAGGTATTTCAGAGACAAACTGTGGCAAGCTCCCTGCTGCTGATTGAAGAGGCCAATCCTCCTTCGGTTTTTTAGAGGTAATCCCAACATAAAGTGTGTCACAAACCTGCTTGGTTTCTGTTTACCATGAGGGGAGTTCTGTGAGTGACATTGACGAGGTACATACAGCTATTGATGGAGAGCTGATTCAGTAATCCCTTGGTGGCTCTCTGTGCATTATGGGATATGTCTTGTTGGGTGTCAGTGATGTGCTATGCAGGGTCTGGCTTAGGTCATTTGCCCTCAGGTAGCCATAGGACCTGCAGTAGCAATGGCTGACACAGGAGAGAGGGAGAAAGTTAGATAATAAGAGACAGGAACACAGCTACATTGCAGGGAAATACCAAATAAATGTCCCAATTCAGGTTTCCACAGCACTGGCAGGATAGCAGACACAGGCAGGGAAAGCCAGCATCCCATGCATCACTAACTCTGAAGCTGTGGCTGGTCTTTGCTGGAATCCACCTCTGATGGCTGTCAGCTACTAGAAAAACAGTAGCATTCTGCTTCTTTTGTTTCTCTTCTGTCTGAGCACATGGCATTCTCTGCTTGTCTCATCTTTCAGGATCCACTGGTTCGTGGAATATGGGAACTGATGAGTCACCCAGTGTCACTGATGATGCCGCTGATGAGATCATGGACCGCATTGTCAAATCGGCCACCCAAGTGCCCAGTCAGCGAGTGGTGCCACGGGAGAGAAAGCGTTCCAGGGCCAACCGCAAATCTTGTGAGTGCATGTTGATAAGACCTGGAAAGTCAGAAACTCAGAAGGAAGCTCCCATTGGTGTCCAGTGGCTACTGAGAGTGCCCATCTGTGTTCTTTAGCAATAGGAAGTTCCTGTCAGTGTCTGCTATTAACGAGGGAGGTGGGGCAGCTGCACTTGTCAAATGTACTTGCTGTACATGCTCTAGCCTCTACCAATGAATACCCTGTCTCTAGCAAGGTCTCAGAGGTCACTGAAAGTCTCAAACATGTGGAGGTAAGGCTTACTGCCAAGTACTGACTCAAATGATTTGCTAGAGGCTACATTTCTGCTCTTCTCCCAGCACCAGAGGCTACTGGTGAGGTAAAGCCTGGCTCCTCCCAGGGTTTACCATAGTCTCAGGCAGATTAACAATACAAAGCAGGGGTAGCAAGTGATTTGATGAACAAGCAGAATGCTTACCATTTCATGTTCCCCGGGGCTGACCAGGATTTCCCTTTTCCTTTCAAACAGCCTTCAACTAAATCAAAGTCTTTTTAGCCTGAACCTGCTGCTGCTCTTGACCCTTCCATCTGCACTGCACTGATTCTCATAGGCACCCCTCTCAGTGGAGAAATGTGATCCCTGCGGATCACTGGCAGATGCCAGCGTTAGCTGTGGCCTACAGTGTATTAGGCACATTGCCCAGGCTTCAGCCTCCTGCTGGGTCATTCAGGGGACAGCTTGAGTGTCCACTGGCTTTGACTATGAGAATAAGGGATGGTGAAGAGGAAAAGGAGTCCCCAGATAAAAGCAGAGTCATGCCACATTGGCAGAGAACTTAGTAGGAATACAAGTACAGGATAAACTCAGGTATGAGATGCAATGTTTAGCCTTCTAGTTCTGTTTCTCTCACTACTGTGCTTTTTCCAGGGTAAAAAATGAAAAAAAAATTCCTTCAGTTTATCATACCTTGCTTTTTTCATATGCTCTACTTTAGTGTCTGTTGGGAATCCTTTTCCAAAAAGGAAAGAAAAAAAAAAAACAAAAAACCAACAAACCACTGAGGTCAGGGTGAATGATGCAATTTTGCTGAAAATGGATGGGCTAAGAGTTGGCTTATGAGAAGCTCCTAGGTGAAGATGCTGCTGTTGGCCCTTGGTACTCATGTTGAGTATCAAGGCTCAGGAGCTGTGGTTCTCAACCTTGGATGTATGTTAGAGTGTTCTACCAAGATCTAAAATTCTAGGTGCCTTTGCTCATCCAGACCAATGACTGCAGAATCTCAGGGCTTCTTAGTTACTGCCCCCTAGAGGAGTACTTACACTGGGGATTAGTGCTAGCTGGCCTGGAACTCACTATGTAGATCAAGCTATCTTGGAATTCACAGATATCCTTGGGCCTCTGCTTCCCAAGTGCTGAGTTAAAACATGCACCATGATTCCTGGCTTCCCTCCAGGTTTTAATGAAAGACTATCATTACTTGTCTGTCATTTTTATATCTTCAAGAATACAATTCGTTAGTGGCTTTCAGCCCCCAAGGAAGGCCTTTACATTTAGTTTTGTTGCTAGTTTGTTCTTTCTCCAATGTGGCTGTGACTTCTTGGCTCATCTCCTGGTGCACATGGCTAAGAACTTGGTTAGAGACATGTTCCTCAGGGTTAGGCTTAGACAATATGGTCATCTCAGCAGAACCTTGTTACAGGTGGGGATTCGTGGGTCCCATCTCAGGGCAACTAACTCAGAACCCTCACTTAACAACACCAGCAGGGACTCACATTCATAGTGAGGGGAAGAAGCATTAGGTGGGGGTGGGTAGGTGGTATGACCAGGAGTAGCATTGTGAGCCTCAGGTGACAAACTGCTCTCCAAAGGGGTGATGTTGATCCACACTGCCTGAACACGATAGGCCAAATCCCAGTGTCGCAGGCCTGTGTCACACTATGTGAAGGCCATGCAATAGTACTTCTTTGTGGTCTTTGTATTTCCTGGTGCTAAGAAGGATGGGCCTCTTAGAAAGCTCTCTTATTTTTGTATTTAACTTTTCTGTGTTATTTTTTTTTTTTACCATTTTTAAGATTGCTATATTTAAAAATAGTAACAAGAAATATTTTTAAGTGAAACTTCTGAAGGCCTTTTTTAAGTCTTCAGGAAGTTATCTTCAGTAGTTGCCATTGGTTACCCTCCCATCAGTCACTCAGATAAACTAGAGGCCAAATGGAAGAAGTCTTGCATGTGACAACTTCTGTTCTTACTGGAATGGGCAGCCTCAGTGTAAGAATGGCTGTAGGGAGCTTGGGAATGTGCTCAGTAGTAGAGTGCTTGCCTAGCATGTGCAGAGACCTGAGCTAACCTCACCCCTTGTATCACAAAATGATATACAAATGAGCAAACAAAAAGACAAATATCTTGGCTAGAAGACAAAATGGTGAGCTTAGAGAGAGATGGAGACAGGCTGCCAGACCTGGGAGTATCCTGGCCGAGAGTGACTACATTGAGCCAGGGACTTTAAACAAGAAGAGTATATGAGCTATTGGCTTAGCTTTCCATTCCTTGAAGATGGAAGATATTCTACAAGTTGCTTATCTACATTGGACCCAATCAATGGTCCAGATTTTTCTACCCATAATGTCACTGAGAACATTAATAGTAATAATGAATTTTCCTCTTCAATCTGTCCAGAGAATGCCTATTTTGGTGGTTGTCATAATTTCCTGTGGTATAGTTACTATTTCATTGTTATACAAAGCAGCCATATACTCTTTTCTCTTTAATCTGGACAAACACAGTTTTCCTGTGACACAGTTACTATAAGATATGCAGTGCCCTGTGCATGTCAGTGTCTGTCTCTACTGGGTGGCACTGTCAACAGAAATTGAAGGTGGAGGATGCTAGATTTTGATTCCTATTTTAAAGAGATGATAAAGCCAAGCTTTCCAAGAGTAAGAAAAAATAACACAAAACAAGAAACAACTTGGAAAAAAATCTATGTTAAGTTCAGTGATTTAGATAAACCTCAGTATGAAACAGTGGTGTGTTTAATTAGTAATGGTGATAAGGTGAATAGGCATTAATGATCAAGCTGTCTGGGGTACATAGTTCATTTGACTATAGACAGAGTCCATCCACTACAAGAAATGAAACAGAATCCTAAAATCTAGAAATCTGTGACCTGTGATCTATAAAGGTCACTTGGGGGTCCCCAGAGGCAATGATGGATTCCACATGTGATGCTTATACCAGGCTGCTGTCCATGCCCTACCTGCTAGTGTCAGACTCTGCAGTCAGTTCAAACATGCCAAGTGCATTTTAATATACCCACAGGCTCCCACAGCGAATTCTGTTGCTTTCCTGCTATTGCTAGTTAGCATCTCATCAAGAGACGGCTACCCCAGCTCTCCCACTAATTCCAGGCACAGTTCAACAGTTGGCTTGGCAATTCTGACACAGGAACAGGGATGTTAGAACTTGGGTTTTTCTATATTTTGATTTCTCACTTTTTTGTATTGGATTGCATACATTGCCCCAGGAATGATTGTGAATGCAGGCTTCCTGGATGTTGGCCTTGTTTAGACTATGTGGAAATTTGACGATGTTGGAGGGATCCTTCCCAGACTGATGCAGGATAGGCTGTAGTAGCTAGGGAGAATCACCCCACACCCCCACACTCCTGTTCTTTCTTCTCTTGGACCCATCTGTGAAAAGGGACTGCCCTGCTGATCGCATGCCTGTTACTGTGTACTCTACCTACTAAAGAACACAGCCACAAACCAGAGACTCATAGTCAGCCTTTTCTTGTCTGAAGGAAGCTCAGTTCTTTCCAGGATTGAGAGGGGCTTACCCTTGTGCTGTGGAGTTCCCCTCCCAGATAGGATCTGACTCCTCTCTGTGGCAGGATCATGAAGTTTTGGGAACAGAGCCATGTTGTAAAGATGCTGTCACTTTGGCAGGACCTACAACTAGTTGACAACTTCAGGTTTGTCATGGTTGCACAGTGGGAAGATTCTGAGGACTGCTGGGATAGGATTACAGGTCTCTGATTATCTTCCTAATTCCTATTCCTTCATACCGTGAGTACGTCCTTACTGCTTCCAGGGTGTGAGATATATTTTGCAGTTGCTTAATGTAATTAAAGTCTTACTACTTTTAGAGAATATTGAGGATTACCACTATGCTAGCTGATAAGTGAACTACTCTAGAGATGATTTTTACTGTATCATAAAAACCCTTCAATCTATTTTAAAAGAAAAGTAGACTTGTCTCACAACACGTTAGACACAGCACTGAACCATAACCAGCGTACAACACAGTTCATTTATCTTCCCTTTTCTGAGATGACTCTCATTAAGCAAAAAAATTATTTTTCATTATTCTAAGGCAGCTATATGTTCTTGTATAGAGCAAATTACCACTAGGCCTGAGGCTTTAAATTACTACTCTTGGGGGGAAAATCCAGATGTTACAAGAAAGGACTAGAGTTTCTTGGTCAAACTTTTAGAGATCACAGGCCAACTCCTCTCCTAAAGACAGCTGAGGGCACCCACCTCAGCTGTGTGCCCAGGTGAGCAGTCACTGCTTCTCAGAGGGCAAAGCTGGACCAGAAGCTAAGATTGTGATGATGGAAAGAAATGTGGGTTCAGCTGGAAGCCTTGGCCAGAGAGGTGGTTACAGGCAGACCTCAAAACATTCCACTTCAGAATAGCTCTGTTTCACAATAATAAATCATCCTCCTGGGGCTGAAGAGATGGCTTGGTGGTTAAGAGCACTGACTGCTCTTCCAGAGGATCCGGGTTCCAGGGGACCCAATGGCAAAACACCAATGCACATAAAATAGATAGATGATAGATAGATAGATAGATAGATAGATAGATAGATAGATAGATAGATAGATAAATCACCCTCCCAAGTGGGAAGCTGGCATACAGGAAGAGAACCCTGACTTTCTGGTTTCTCACCATGTCTGTTCTTGTGCTAGACATCCATGTGACCCAGAGTGGAGGGAATAGTGATGAAAACAGCCTGGAACTTTCAGATCCTTTGCTACATGCTAAATGAGCTTTTGTCCAGGGGAGGGGGAAGGCGTAGATTGAGGGGTACTGCCAACAGACCCTTGAAATGAGGCCCTGTCTTTCTGAGAAAGTATGGTGGGACTGGAGTGGGTCTGGAATAAGGAATGGAAAGATGCAGGAGGCTAGCCTTCTATTTTCTACGCCGATTACTAGACTGTTCTGATCAACTGAGGAAATGGTTAATTTGGGATTAGGGTAGGAGATAGATCTATATGTTGTAAAAACAGAATAAATACCCCCCCCCACACACACACTTTTATGATCTTCAAACAGTTGGAGTGGACCAAATATAGTTTGTAACTTTCGGAAGTGTACTGAACCTTTCAAACAACAGCGTTTCTTGAGCAGAGGCAGTCGGTACTTCATTCACCCTTACACAATCTTTATTTTCACATCAAAATTGACTGGTGGCAAACAGCAGGAAACATGTGTTGCCAAGCTAAACATGAGCCTATTCTGTGTGAAATAGGAGCAACCTCCAGTGACCATCAATGCCCCAGTGACGAGGTGTGGGCATCAGCCTTCTTGAAACTTGTATGAGATATAGAAAGCATCTACCAAATTCTCTCAGAAATTGGATAGTTTCCCCCTTGGCATCTATTTAGGAAAGGTCAACAATGATTTCAATCACTGTCCCTAAAGGTCCTTTGTCAAGTTGAGACTGAGACCCACATCACTCACAGAGACCCTGACTGACCACTGTCCCTTGCCCTGGGCTCTGCCTAACACGTGGCTGCACAAGGCCCTAGGTGTTGGTTACATCCCCAGCTTGTATTTCGTGCCATAGGTTTGCAGTTGGGAGCTTGCTGACCCCTCTCCATGTGCTGCTTATCTTCCCTCCCTTGTATTATTAGAACCAGGTTTCCCATGTTATGACTCTTGCAGCTCTGTTACATTCCATTCTAGGAAGACATTGACCTTTCCACATACCACGTACACTTTCTACAGTCTGCACCCATTTTTCAGTAAGTCTATGAGGATATCCCTCTCCTCCTTGCAACCCTATCATCCCATGGTCTCTCCCAGGGTACTTCATTGAGCAAGAACAGAGTAGCCCTGGGTTCCCCTGGATTCTTAGGTAGACGGGTATTGAGACACTGAGTACCATTTATCTCTTGCTAATACCTCCTTCTCTTCTTGTCTCTTTGTTTGTGACCTGTGTGGACCACTGCAGTACGAAGGACCTTGAAGAGTGGCCTGACTCCAGAAGAAGCCAGAGCCCTGGGCCTGGTTGGCACATCTGAACTGCAGCTGTGACTTTTGTAGGCCCCCAGAAGTGTGCCGAGCAGAGAACCCACTCTCGCCAGGTCCACCCCTTTCAGCAGGGGTGGGAGGAGCCTCGAACATCTGAAGGTTCAGAACTGAGAGCTCATTGTGGATATAACACTTCTGTGTCACCACTGTGCATTGACACGGACCTCCAGGAATCTCCTGCATGTCCTTTCTTTATCAGCTCAGCTGTGTTTCTCTTGTTTCCTTGATGCCTGGTTTATTAGTTCCAAGTGTGACACCTTTTCTAGGAAGCAGCAGTCCTTGTAAGGGACAAATCACTTCTGTCAGAGTTGTTATGATACCATGAGGCAATGTGATTAGACTCAGAAGCTGGGTCTCCTCCACAACAAAACGTCCAGATATAAATGCCAATGTTGTACACAAAAGCAAGCACAGATTGTTTACCAGTTGTGGATTTTAGATGTACCAAATGTTTATATAAACTCATAAATGTACACCATGTTTCAACTACTAAATAAACAGAGTTTAATGTCATCACAAGAAACTTTTATTCTCATAGACGGAGAATATTCTCATAGTCCTTCCTAGTCAGCAAGGACTCTTGCTTGGCATGCTCTTCAGGTCCTTTGGGTTGTACTTTGTTGACTGAGTAGCCCCAACAACATGCTCTTTGACGTTCTGGTTTAATTAGGCATTCCTTCTTGCTGCGGGGAATGCTAGCTGTTGTTGGTCTTGTTAGGCTTTACCTTACCCACGAGGTTTGCTGGGCGTGATGCCGAAACAGAGGCGAGAGCAGCTTATCACACAGCTGAGCTATTCTGGAACCAACAATTTTTCCCTTTATACAAAAATTCATTTTCTCGGAAAATTTACTCATCACCCAGATGAAGTAGACTTCAAAATGCTGTCTACAGAGAACGATATGGTTTTTTACATTCACTTGTCTTAAGTACAAGTGGCCAAGACCTACAGTGTTCAAGACAGGATTAATTCATGGATCTGTTTCAGGGCGACACTGGGGCTGGCAGGTGCCGAGGAAGTGACTCAGATTTCCACAGAAGCTCCTGGGCTGGCCAGGTCTCCCCATGAAAAACCTGTCTCCCAAGCCAGCAAAAGGTAAACCATTATAGTAGCTACTTTCAGTGGCTGGATGAATGTTCCAGCTTTCAAAACCTTTGTGCCTCTGTATCTGAGATGGTTACAGGTAACCTGCAGCAGATGTTATCTATAAGAAGATGACGTATTCATACCTACCCCTTTGACTGTGCGCTCCCTAACCTGTGGGGGAGATGACTGTCAAGCAGGCATTTGGGAGAGGCTACCTGAAGGATGTGAGTACTGCATGAAAGCCCGGGAATGTCAGTGGGGTTTGTAGATTACAGATTAGGGAAATGATTTAATCACCCCTTGAGAAGGATGTATAGGGCATTATAGTCATTTCCCTTTTGTATGTGAATTATTGCTCATGTGGTTTGCTGGCTTTGAGATCACTGGCTTATTGCCCCAGCACTGAACTCAGGCATGGGCTCGCTCTCACAGAGGGCAGAGATGTATAAACACAGGAAGCTGTGTTGTTGTCATGATGCTTGGTGAATGGATACTTCTGTGCCCTTTGGGAGGCCCCTATTGTTCTGCTGAAAGCTATTGCTTTAGCATAGGTCACATTCAGAATGACTGGAAGAATACAATGTTAAATTTAGGGATCAAAAGCTCCTGAGAAGCAAGTGAGGTTAACTAGTTTCTCCCTTTGCAGCTAGGCAAGGAGAGTCTTTAGTGCTTTATTTTGAATATACTCATTGCAGTATGGGATAATGTAGCAGGACAGAGATGCCCACCAAAGTCTGTGGATGGGACTCATCTAGTGTACTGAAAGCTATTGGTGTCTTTATCTCCCTCCCTTACCCTCCTCAAGATGTTGTGGTAGTTTAGAGTGTGGCCTGGACTTGTGTAAGATGAATCTTACAGTCTTACTAATAAAAAAACCCGGAGCTAGATATAGAGGTTAAAACTGAGAGATCAGAGGAATAAGACAAGCCACAGCCACCCTCACCTCACCAACACCTCAGTCTCCAAAGAGATCTACTTCCTGTATACCCACGCCTATATGCCTTTCTGTCCCTGCCATCTCACTTCCTCTCCCCGCTCAGCTACATCACTTCCTCTTTCTACCCAGCTCTGTCACTTCCTGTCTGTCTGTACAGACCTCCAGACCTTTATGGTTAACTGGTGTTAGAATTTAAGGCATGTGCCACCACGCCTGGCTCTGTTCCCAGTGTGGCCTTAAACTCACAGAGATCTGAATGAATCTCTCCCTCCTGAATGCTAGGATTAAAGGTGTGTGCTACCATTGCCTGACTTCTATGTTTGCTATAGTGGCTGGCTTTTTCCTCTGATCCTCAGATAAGCTTTATTGGGGTATATAGATAAAATATCACTGTGATGATATTGTGTTCCCCAATATAGCATGCACCCTAATAACCTTATCTGGGGTCAGAGAACAGAACAGCCACCAGACAGACATGGAGGCCAAAAAATGATGGCACTCATACCTTTAATCCTATCACTTGGGAGGCAGAGATCCATCAGGATCTCTGTGAGTTCAAAGCCACACTGGAAACAGCCAGGCATGGTGACTCACCCCTGTAATCCCAGGAAGTGATGGCAGAAAGCAGAAAGGTATTTAAGGTATGAGGACAAGGAACTAGAGCTGGTTAAGCTTTTAGGCTTTTAGCAGCAGTTCAGCTGAGACTCATTTTGGATGAGAACTCAGAGGCTTCCAATCTGAGGGAACAGGATCAGCTGAGAAGTTGGGGAGGTAAGGAAGCTGTGGTTTGTTCTGCTTCTCTGATCTTCCAGCATTCACCCCAATACCTGGCTCCAGGTTTGTTTTTTATTAAAAGACCTTTTAAGATTCGTGCTACATATCACCACAGACTTGAGAATATTTAAAAGATCATCTCACTTTCACCCCTTATTTCTAATGTGAAGATGACTCTGAAAGTTACTGAGTTACAAGGAATTTTATTTAGTGTGTGTATATGTATGTGTTCTATTCCTATATGTACCATGTGTGGTTAGTAGAGAATGATGTGAGGCATCTTCCTCCATTGCTCTCTGTTGTTATTATTACTATTAATCATCTAGATAGTTTTTTTTTCTTTGAACCTAGACTTGCTGGCAGTGTGTTCCAAGACCTGCCTGTCTCCAACCTGCCACAGCGCTGGGGTTACATTGGTAAGCAGCTGTGCCGGGCTTTTCCAGGGGAGCTGGGGATCCAAATTCATCATGTTTGTATAGCAAGCACGTTACTCATGGAGCCACTGCCCTAGCCCCACAAGGCGTTTGTTCTTTCTTTATATGAAAATTAGATAAAAACCAAATATAATATCTCCACACAGAACTGTTTCGTCACCACTGACAACCTAAAAGCAGAAAAAATGGCTGAGTTTGTTTGTTCAGGAATAGCGGGGATGCTGCAATCAAGGGCATGTGCTATGGTGAAATATGGTGCACTGCCAGGTGTGTATGGAGGCTAGGCAAAGGGAAGTTTTTAAGACAAAAAAAAAATGTAGGTTTCGGGGTTTACTCTAGGGGGTGACATCGGCTCAGCAGTGGAGAATGTCTGTCAGGTGGATATCCTTGTTCAAGTGGCTAATTGTCTTCATATGACTTCCTACTGTCCCTGTGGGATGGTTGGCCTTGTATGACCGAGGTAACAAACTGAAGCTGTGGTGTGTGTGTGTGTGTGTGTGTGTGTACATCCTGTGATCCATTTTACTTAGGAATAGATATAAATAATTTATTTTGTATTAATAACTTTCACACTAGAAAGGAACTGATTAATTAGGGCATGTCTGAGCAAAGCCTTCTTCACACTGTGTGCCTAGTGAAGTATGCTTGGTCTTTCCCACCCTGAAAGCCAAGAGAAAGACACAAGGTTCTCACTGAACAGTTGGCCATGTCCCATAACATGGAAGGAACAAGACAGTGGTACAAGAGGTCAGCTCTTGAGTTCTCTTTTCTTTACCTGGAGAGGCTTCTTTGGGAAGTGTTAGTGCAGACATACTGCAGATAAACCTGAGGTCCTTGTTGGGAAGTGTCAAAGCATAGTTAAAATACACCAGTAAATGTCCTTCCGAATCAGGCAATGGTGGCATACGTCTTTAATCCCAGCACTTGGGAGGCCAAGGCGGCCGGATCTTTGTGAGTTCCAGGACAGCCAGGGCTGTTACACAGAGAAACCCTGTCTCGAAAAACCAAAAAAAAAAAAAGGTCCTTTTGAGCCTTCCTTTCAGGATAGCTTAGAACACTGCTCTTTTTCTTTTCCTGTTGGATTGTTCAAGTCTACTGATCAAACAGATACATCAAAAAGGCTCAGAAGAGCCTCAATGATAAAACCTTCTGTACCTTTAAGCTTAGTATTCATTGTTTTTTAGTGAAGCTGGAGGGTTCATATCCTCTCCTTGTTGCCACTTTACAACTTGTCTGCCTCTATTTAGCAATTTTTATAATGTGTGTGTGCATGTGTGTATGTGTGCATGTGTGTGCATGTGTGTATGTGTGTGCATGTGTGTATGTGTGCATGTGTGTATGTGTGCATGTGTGTGCATGTGTGTATGTGTGCATGTGTGTGCATGTGTGTATGTGTGCATGTGTGGGTGCATGTGTGTATGTGTGCATGTGTGTATGTGTGCATGTGTGTGTGCATGTGTGTGTGCATGTGTGTATGTGTGCATGTGTGTGCATGTGTGTGCGTGCATGTGTGTATGTGTGTGCATGTGTGTATACATCTGTAGAAAACTGAAAAGGCATAAGACTGCCTGGAATAGGAGTTACAGCTGGATGGGAGCTGCCTGCTACACTAGGAACTGAACTCTGCTCCTCTGCAAGTGCAGCCTGCGCCATCTCTCTAGGCCTTGTAATAGCATACTTTATTTTTTGAGGTATTCAGTTTCTCTATCAGACCTTTGTGAAATGTTAAGGAGTGTGGTACTTTACCTGTGTAGGATGTCATTGCTAATCTCTCAGGTCATTCCCACAGCTACTCCTGCATCTCTTGTCTTCACATAAATGCTGGAAAGTCATGAAAAGCAAGGGTTATTTTGGTGAAGATAATGGATTTTAATTTTTAGAATTTTAAGGATTTATTTTGTTTAAAAAATAACTTACTCACCAGGCAGTGGTGGCGCACGCCTTTAATCCCAGCACTTGGGAGGCAGAGGCAGGTGGATCTCAGTGAGTTCGAGGCCAGCCTGGTCTACAAAGCATAGCCAGGACTGTCACACAGAGAAACCCTGTCTTGAAAAACCAAAAGAAAAAAAAAGTAACTTACTCAAAGGGAATTGGATATGAAGGAGACCATGCATAGGGCCTGGGAGGGCTGAAGACCTACCTTTCGTCTTCTTCCAAGTTCCTTGTTGGACACAATGCAGGGATGAAGAGCAGGGGCACAAGCAGCAGCTTCGTTTCCCCAGCTCTTAAGTCGCTTCTAGATCATCTGTGGCTCTCAAAACAAAAATTTATGGTCATGGTCCCTTGGAGTGGAGTAGTAGCAAACACTGCTGTGGCACATTGACTCATGGCACTTCCGGAGCCTCAGGTTCCAATCTCTGAAATCTAAAATTCCTCATAAGGAAGATCCTTTGCAGGTGCAGCAGATCACCCTGCAGGTCCGGTATGCCTCAAATCCAGTCACAAGTGTCCTTATAAAGGATAGCCAGAAGAGAGTTGAGAAGCACAGAAGGGAAGGTGAAGAGAGAACAGAACTGAGGTGATGTGGACCCAGACTAACATCTGGAGGAAGCAAGGACAGGTTCTCCAGGACAGCCCCAGGGACACCTGGACTTTGGCCCTATGAAGCTGACATCGAGCCTTTGGATTCCAGAAGTACACAAGAGTAAATTTATGTTCTATTAAGCCATGAAGTGTGTTGTAGCTTGTTTTGGCAGTCCTAAAAAATGGTGCAACCATACAAATAAACACTGAGAGCCAGGTTTGGAGGTAACTGTGTGCCAGGGCTGGGTAATCAGTTGGGGAAGGGAGAACCATGATCCTTCTCCTTAGGAGGCATAACAGAAGCTGTAGGAGGCTGTCGTCAAATTAAATTTCAGTTATCCACCATTCTTAGCTATTTCTAGTTTTGATTAGAAATCATTTTATCAGGGAGATAACTACACCACAAAAGTGCCAAATTGCTTAAGAAATGAAATGTCTTTTCAATTTTAAAAGAAAGCTAATGGCTCTGAAATAAGACAGTGAAGATATGTATTAAAATAGATCATCAATTTTGTCAAAAAATCATCTGGTAGAGCAATTGGTTCTGTTGGTTAGGTAATTCATGGGGAGAAAATGGACTTTCTGAATGCTTTTTAAAAAGCTGTTGCTTATTGAAACCATCTCCATGTGAGTACTTGATTTGCATTATTTAATAGAGTTTTACAGCCCTTCCATAAATTTTCATTTTACATCTGAAGAAATAGAGCATCAATGATGTTGAAGAACGTTTCCTAGACACAGGATAAGATGTGGCACATCCCAGCATGTCTCATGAGTTACTTTTTTTTTCTTTTAGAGCCTTATCAAGATAGCTGTTGGTGGGATATCCAGTCAGCTAGGCTTCTGGGTACAAAGTACATGGTGGAGAAAAGCTCAGGGGCACCCGTGGCTTCATGTGTAATGGATTTCATTATGACAGGGTTTTCTGACAAACACCATCCATAAGCTGAACTAAGGGTATCCAGACTTTAAAATAAGATGTTACTGTCTTCTCAATGTTTAAAGAGTTAGGCATTTTCATAGCTTTTTCTCATTCTTAGTTGTTGTCCTAAAATATGACACATTTGACTTACTGCAAAATTATGTATAACCAGCTTTATATTTTACATATTAATGGTTTATGGGACTCCATAATGATTAGGATGGCTTTGCAAAGTAGCACAGAAACCCCTGCTCGCAATCCACTGGAACCAGAGAGACAAGGGAAGATGACTGAAGTTCACTGAATGGTGCTCTCCTTGAAGATGAGCTGGGGCTTCACTGAGCTCTGGGTAGAGGCACACTAGAGCTGAAGCTCGGAGGAAACTACAGATACAAAGGCATAGGGGAAGAACCCAACTGGTGCCTTGGAAGCAAAGGATGAATGGCTTAGGAGAGCCAGCTGCCAGCAGAAAGTTAATAGCTAGAAACAGTGGGTCATATTATAAAGGAAGAACAGGAAAAGTAGAAACTATCTTTTCTGAATACTAACTGCACTCAGTTAGCAGTCATAGCTCCATAATGGAGGCTGTGTGGGTTTATAAGAAAGTGCGTGGCTGGTGTTCTCCCTAGGCTCACATATTTGAACACTGGCTCCCTGATTGGTGGTGCTGTTTGGGGAGGCCACAGAACATTTAGGAAGCGTGGCCTTGCTGGAGGAAGGGGGTGGGCTTGGAGAGTTATAGGCTAGCCTTGTCCTGCTTCCAGTTCTCATGGCGTCATGTTTGCAGTTGGAGATATGCTCTCTCAGTTTCCTGCTCTGGTTACCTGCAGCAAAGCCTCTCCTGCCGTTAGGGATTCTTCCTTTGGAACGGTAAGCCAAAAATACTTTCTTCTACATGCTGCTTTGGTTATGGTACAAAGGAAGGTAACCAATGCAGCTGGAAAAACAGGGATCTGGTGGGAATTTATCAACATATTTCAAAGGTAAGAGCATAGCCAACGTGGTTTGCTACTACCTACCTGCAGTCCATGCAGCAGTAATGTATGGTCAGAATTACACTACACAAATAGTGCTACCAGGGACCTTGTGTGAACTACTGTACTGAACAGAGAAGGAGCATGCATTATAACCACCAGAGCAACTGCTAAAGCTAAAGGCAAGACATACGGCTTCAAAAACTAATCGGTTGCAATTATTTAAAAGACAAAATTGGAGAAGCAGATGTATAGCTAAAACATAAGCTATGAGACAGTAACTGTTGAAACTGTGGACACAGCAGATTAATTATACTGTTGTATTTATATCTGCAAATGTTTAATAGTCTCCATAACAACACTTTAGGAAAATACATCACGCAAAAAGTGAAAAAAAAATGTGGTGGTTATATTTGTTATTATACATGCTTTACTGGATTGCAAAAAAATTTTGTATTTTTCATGAAATTAAAGCCAGGCCACTCAGACCTTAAGCAGAAAGTTTCAGACTCAGTATTACTGTCAAATTGACTAAAACCCCATGCTAGGCATGGTAATTACACATGGTTTAATTACATATGTAATGGCAGGGCATGTGTCTGTATGTGTAAGGCAGGAAACTACACAGCTGTAGGTCAGCCTGAGCTACATGGCAAGGCCTTGTCTTGAAAAAAAAAGTGGAATGATCTCCTGATACTTGGAATCCTTCTTGGCAATTCTGATTTTGTACATCTGAACTGGGATCCAAGATCTTCTTTTCCACGTGATACCCGTGACTTTGGTGCACATTTCTAAGTCTAGCAATCACAGCTTTAAGCATTAAATACCTTAGGCTATTGTATGCATGGTAGCTGGACACTTTCATCCTTGTCTTTGGACTGGCTACCTCCTTACAAGCAGGATGATGTGACATTTTGTGCATGGTATTAGCTACATCAGTACATCATGAGGTGATCTGTTCTCATTTTGTAACTCTAGAAGAGTGCCTTTTTCCTGGGCAGTTGAAGTTTCTTGTATAGTATACTAACGTTTTAACTCCATTTTTAAAAAAGGAGTTTTGTTTGTTCTGAGACAGAGTTTCTCTGTGTAACAACCTTGGCTGTCCTGGAACTCAATTTGTAGACCAGGCTGGCCTTGAACTCTGAGAGATCTGCCCGCCTCTGCCTCCTAAATCCTAGGATTAAAGGTATGCGCCACCACCACCTGGCTTAACTACATTTTTAAAAACATCAATCTCATGTGTGTTTCCCCCCATTTAACTCATTTAGCTTCCTGTTGTTAAGACTTTGCTCAAAGTGCCCTTTTTTCTCTTAGAAGAACCAGTTCCCTAGGTGAGTGGTCTATGCATTGCACAGGGCCACCTATACAGAAGGTCTTTGCATTTGATTTACTGCTCTGCTTAGTTCTGACCTTGTATGTTCTTTAAGAGAAGTATGATGAGAAAAATCAGTGTACACATGAGCAGAGAAGATACGAGCATGTTCAACCACCGTAGCCGGATAAATCTTTCCTGACTACCGGTACTTGAATAACCAGCCAGAGGCTTAATTAATTACAAATTGTTTGGTTTATGGCCCAGGCTCATTACTAACTAGCTCACTCATCTTAAATTAACCCATTTTTATTAATCTATATTTTGCCACGTGGTCTTGGCATTACCTGTCTGCTGGCATGTTGCTCCTTGGGTGGTGGGCTGGCATCTGCTCTGGCTCCACTATTCTTCATCTCCGTCTTCAGTTTGAATGTACTGCCTAACCTTGTTCTGCCTTGCCATTGACCAAACAGCTTTATTTATCAGTCAACCAATGAGAGCGACATACATTCAGTGTACATAAAGACCACCCCATAGCACACCACTCCTTTGGCTCCTCCATTGCTTCATTTGTGCTATATAAGTGGAATCAAATTCAAGTATTCAAAGGCTCCACAAATACCAACTGAAGGATACCTATTACAAGGAGATAATGTGATTGCTTGTAACCTTAACACAGAAGCAGTCACATGATGGCCTGGTACTGGTGGATTTCCCCTGAATTTTTACACATTTTTAAGTGCTCAAGTGAAATAAAATAATTTAAGAAAAAATTCAAATTATCACTTAAGTTATGGATAATCTGACAGTCATATCATCATTAAAGTTACATACATACAATTTTTTTTTTAGCCACACTGACTGTTATATGGTTGGTTTTGAAGCTGCAAAAGATGAGTGATGCTGTTTTTAAACATTTTTCCATTAAAAGTGGACAGGCATGGTGGTGCATGAAAGCAGAACTGCAAAGCTGAGGCCAGCCTGGGTTATATAGACAGATCCTGTCTTGAAACATAATATATGATTTTCAGTATGTTTTAAAACAACGGAATACACTAACATGAAGCTCTGTGTGCTCCCAAATACACTGGAGCACTAATATTTCAATATCCGAACTATTAAAAAAATGTGGATGCAGCCAGTGAGTCTGCCATATCCTTGATGGCTAATTCTTCTTAGATTTCCTGACAATAGGGAAGTGGCAGCAGGAGGAAGACTGTGGTAGTTTGAATGTAACTGACCTCCAGAAGCTCATAGGGAGGAGTGGCCCTGAAGTAGGTGTGGCCGTGTTTGAGGAAGTGTGTTACTGTGGGGTGGGGGGGATTCGAGGTCTCCTTTGCTCAAGCTATTCCCAGTGTCACAAACCACTTCCTGTTGTCTTCTGATCAAGATGTAGCCAGCACCATGTCTGCCTACACACCACCATGCTCCCCGCCATGATGATAATGGACTGAACTGTAAGTGAGCCACCTCAATTACATGTTTTCTTTAAGAGTTGCTGTGGTCATGGTGTCTCTTCAAAGAAATAGAAATCATAAGACAAAGACTGGAGACCCCATCCCCTTTCTGAGTATCATTATAGTGAACAACAACAACAACAACAAATACGTTTTTCAAGTATTTTTATTCTTTGTGTGTGCATAGGTTCCTGTGGAGGCCAGAGAGCACTCTGGGTTGGAGTCACAGGTGGCTGTGAGCTGCTTAATGTGGGTACTAGAAAGTGAATTTGGGTCCTATGCATGAGCAGTGCATGCCCTCAACTGCTGAACCATCTTTCCAGCTCCCAAAGCAAGAATTTTAAATTTTCAGTAAATATTCAAAATGTCAGAGAAGTACAGGTAGAGAATGATAGGAACTTCTCATCGCATAATAGAAAAGAGAAGCCCTAGAATGATTAGTAGGTAGAGGCAGCACAAAAAGAAGCCTGAACAAACACTGGTAGAAAGAGTAAGAAAGAATAAATTAGCCAACAGTAAAGGGAGTGTGTAGTCTCCCTCTCCTCTGAACTCTTTATTCTTCTACCTCTGGAATATCAGTACAAAAATTGCAGCCATTAAGAACATTGGGGCCAGGTGGGTAACTCCTGCCCACTGCCAGGACTGTAGAGGAAGGAATCAGATATTCCTAACTGAAAATCAGAGTAAGTTCTTTAGAGAAATTCTGTATATGGAACATTTAACACAAGACAAACCTGTGGGGTGGCTCAGTGTTGAATACCACCATGTTTCTTCTGGATTACAGGATGCTTACTTACAAAGGTCTCTTGGCACCCCACACTGTTCTAGGCAGGCTACTGCTTAGACCAGAGGTAGCTGGGAGAGACAGCTCTCAACTGTGAATAAGCAGAACAGCTGGAAATTCTTGTGAACAGACTGGCTTTATCTGCAAATGAATGCCCAAGGCTTTAACAGATAAAATACAGCAGGGGTCAATCTCTTTTAAAAGATAGTTTTGGTAAATGTAGAAATATCGACACAAAGCTGGAAACAAACCCCTTTATAGGAAAATAATCAGGAACATAGGATTTTATAGTGAATTAAATAAAAAAGACATGAATCAAGTGCGATGTGTTTACGGTATAGGTTGTAAAGAACACAAGACTGTGTCCTTTAAAGTGTCTTCTCAAAACATACAGCCTAAAAAGCTAAGGCATCAACATTATACATTAACAGTATGAAAATGTTTGCATGCAATGTTGTCCAAAAACATTTCTATGACAGAAATGCTCCCCATCTCTGTGTTATCAATATGGAATCCACTATCACGTGCATACTTGAAGTGTGGCTAATGCAACTGAGGGTGTAAAATTTTCATAACTGAGGTGGTCACATGATTAGTTGTTATTGATGTTTCATGAGTTGAGCCATGGGTTTATTTGGTAGGACCTCTCTAGTTACTGCTAAGATGTTAAGTATTGGGTATAGACATAAAAATAAAACAAAACGTAAACCTCTAGACACATCTGTAAGTCTTAGCTGGTTTTGGAGATGGGGTTGGCACAACGTACGGAGGAAAGGACTCCTGGGGAGAATTCAGTATGGTTTTTCCAACTCCTGGCCTAAGGCTTTGGTCCCTCAGGACAAAGCCTATAGTCACAAAGTGTCTGAAGATGGGGCCGCCCCAGGGCATCTGTGTGCTGGTAACACGCTGTGAGGCTGATGGGATGCTTATTTTCGGACAGGGTTTCCAGAGCCAGAGGAAGGTTTAGGGGTAAGTGGAGCTAAGAGTCCGGGTCCTTTCTGGCCACTGGCAGGCTGCACAGGCCCTTTCTTTTTTGGGATTAAGATCTTGTTCTTGCTCTTGAACACTTTGCTGGGGTCCAGCTTGTTCACAAAGGAGTCGGTCTCTTCTGTGAGCAGGCTTGTGTTGTAGGTGATGGGTTTGTACATACTGAACCATTGCTGTAAGGCAGAAGTGAGAAAGAGTCCAAGTTTGAAGGAGAAATGGGTCAAGAGCAGGGGCACATAGGGCAAACATTACAAACTGACCATCACTAACCCACTTTTTTTTTTTTTTTTTTTTTTGAATGTTAACTGGTGAAGTATATGTGATTATTCCAAAATTCAAAAAGCTATAAAATCTAAACATTTCTGGTTTACACATCCAGTGAAGTAATACTGAATTTATACACATTTTTTTTTCTTTTTTTGTGAAAAACTATGAGCTCTTCATTTAACAGCAAGTGGTGAGAGACACCACCACCTCTTGGTCAAGCACATACAGTGCTTTTCAAGGCCTCCAAAATTAAGGCAGTCTGCTAACTAGTGAGCCCACCAGGGGACAGTGTCCTCCTGCCTGCCATCAAAGCAGATGGTGCCCACCGTGGATATCCCAGCAGCACCATCCCTCCAAGTGGTGTGATAGAGGTCAGTGCAGGACTTTCATACAGGAAGCTGTGTACTCTAATTCTATACCAGCTATGGTATATATACTCTAGAAAGCTATGGAGAAAAGGACAGCCACATTTGTTCCTTTTGTGTCGTCGTTTGACTAGAACACTTCATAGCATTGATGACATGGAAGCTGTTCTCATGAAACATGTGAGAAGAATGAGGCCATGTTTAGTAAAGCTGCAGTGGAATGCAGTCCCTAATTTTTTGCTAATTAAGTGCTATAAGTAATCATTATGATTTCCCTTTAGACCTTTTAGTGAAAAGTTCTAGCCACAACTTGGTGTTTTCAAGGCAGGCTGTATAAACCTGGCATCTCTGTTTGAAATGATGCCCAGATCTGTAATATACAGAAGACAGCTCTGTGTGTACTGATATGGAATGAGCTCTACAATGAAGTGCTAAGTGAAAAAAAAAAAGTGCAGAATTGCTACATTTGTGTTAGCAAAAAGATACAAAGACCGGTGCATTAATGCTTTACATGTAATGAGTCTCTCAAGGAGGGCATACATACTGACAATTGTGCCTGCCAATGGAGATGTACACCGGGAGCAGAGGGGAATTAGATACTTGTCAATCCTTCTAAGTGTTTGT
The DNA here is from genome assembly GCF_004664715.2 of Peromyscus leucopus. Classification (NCBI taxonomy): domain Eukaryota; kingdom Metazoa; phylum Chordata; class Mammalia; order Rodentia; family Cricetidae; genus Peromyscus; species Peromyscus leucopus. The sequence goes on from NC_051079.1 coordinate 15,065,432, forward strand.
ATTGTCAATGAAAAAACTGTCTGGACCCAAGCCCTCCGTGACATTTAATTAAAAATAACACCCTAGTTGATCCTGATTACTTAATTAGATCCAAATCACGTGAGGCTATCAGCCAACATTGGAATCACTAGTCCTGCTTATAGAAAATATGGGTTCCACCCCCTGCTCTATTGCTGCAGGTGGGGAATTTGGAATGTAACATTTTCACAGGAGATTCTTGATTCACATCAGATTTTGGGATGGTGGGAGTTGTCTCCTTACCTTGGCCTGTGGGCTAATGCCATAGCTGGTGAAGGCATACTGCCACTGGGGCAGGCCCAGGTGGGTGATGAGCAGGCGGTAATAGGCAGTAAAGGTATCTGTGAGAAAATGCCAGTATAATGCTCTGTCCAGGAACCAGATCTCCGTGTCATGAGCTAATCCTAAATAGCACAAGAAGAAAGGGACAGCTTAATATGTTTTCCCTTTCAACTAAAATGTCAATATACATTGTTAAGAGAAATCCATAGTAGAAAGGCTTTAAAACATAAAAGAAAACTCTTTCCCCTCCCAGCCCCCCAGTTCTGCTCTCATGGCTGCCTTTACATGTTTATTTGATACTCTTAGATTCCTGACTGATCCCACAATGGATCTTTCTCTTGGCTGTGACCATGAGGCATTTCATTAAGGCTATCTTAGCAGATGCTTCTGTTCTCTGTGGACTCAGCACTCCCTCTTCCTTTTGGATGGAAAGAAGCTCGGAACGGATCAATCTTTTAAAAAGAGGTTTCTAATCAAAAGTGCTATGAGAACACACAACAACAAAACAATGTAAAGGAGTCTAGACCAGTGGTTCTCAACCTTCCTAATGCTGTCACCCTTTAAAACAGTTCCCCAGGGTGTGGTGGCCGCAGCCATCAAATTATTTTTGTTGCTACGTTATGAATCGTAATGTAAGTATCTGTTTCCTGATAGTCTTAGGTGGCCCCAGTGAAAGGGTCATGTGACTCCCAGAGGGGTTGGGACCCACAGGTTGAGAACCACTGGTCTATACCAAGTTACTTGTGCAATCCTGCTTGGACGACATCCTGTCCTAGGTCAGCGAACCCAGGCGCTCCTATGCCAGGTCCTGTCTTACATCGGCCACCATTCCATTTCTGTCACCTTTAGCCTCTTCTGTCTCATCAGCTTTGGAGGCAGCTGCAACAGCTCCCCTAGGTGTTTCCCATTTACTTTCTTCCTTCTCCCAAACTACCTGCCCATCTTCATTTGAATCCTGCTACTCTCCTAAACAGCCCCGAACAACTCTTTAGTCTTCTACAACTGTCCAGACCTTTTTGCTTGGCTTTCCAAGCTTTGAATGAGAGAAGTAGCTGGCATTCAGACCCCATCTCCTTCGAATGAGATGAGCTTTGGCAAACCACCTTAGCTCATTAAGAGAACTGTCATTACCACCAATCAGCTGAACTTTTTCATGATAATGGCTTTCAGCCATCTGTCCCTCGGCTTGGTTGCCCCCCTCACATCTAATTCCAATCATCATTTACAATGCAGCTCCACGTCTTTTGCTACAACAGCTTTACCTGGAAACAATCTCTTCTCTCCAGAGGTAACTTCTAATGTTTATGCTTCTTCACATACCAGAAAGAGGTAAGAAGAATGCTTAACTGTGCTCAGCTCTAGAGTCAATCCTAGGCCTGAACTCCTGTTATGGAGTAGGTGGTGGTTTCTGTTTAGGTGTACATAGTCTCTCAGTAACTATCATTTAGCCCCCCTTTCTCTTGGTTTTCATTGTGGACACTTGAGGTCATAATTCAGGTTTCTATTGCTCTTAACTGGCCTATGAATAAACGTATAAAAGAAAGGTAACATATTTCATGAATGCTTAACTAATACACGGCCCTGTGACCAGAAGGACTAGTTTTTGAAGCTTTTGTCTGTCCTGCTGACTGTTCAGTGACTCATACAAGGAGATGGAATATAGAAATTAGTCCAGTGGGGGATGCTGAGAGAGGACAGAGGGGCTGAGTCTTGGCACAAAGAAGAGACCTGGAAGCATCTCAGAGAGCGCTGTGTTCACTAATGTCTGACAGTCAAGTTCAAGGAAGACCGCATCCATACTGTAGGATCATGCTTCAGAAATGATCTTTACCAGGTTTCCCGTGTTTGTAGACGAGGCAAACCTTCCCATTACCATTGCACGAGTCTAGCTCAAATATCACACTGCGACCGTCAAAGTGAGGCTTCTCTTGCTGGTCTTCATTGTCTGTAAACCCAGAAATCAATGGTAACGTTCAAAGAAACACAACTCAGATACAGCACTCTACTACACAGTACTATAGATAACTGTGCAAAGATGAAAAAATGGTGAAGGATTCTATACTCTAAATGCCCTGGATTCATTGACAGGTCAGGCCTTATCACCAAGAGAAACTGACAGGCAATCTGGGGGAACCTGGTGTTAGGAAAGGACACTGAACTTCTTGAGAATGGAGCCATATAAATGCAGGGCAATATGAATGTTAGGGTACTGATGGACGCCTCTTCCTTTTCCTAGGTTTACTGTATGAAGAATGGGACCCATGGTCTATGGGGGTGGATGAATCATAATTTATTTCCCTCCTCTCCCCCATTGATATGCACTCATCATCTTCTGATGATAATTCCAAAGTGTGTGTCAGTTCTAGATTTGTTCTAATTAATCTATTTTCTCCTATTAATACTATATTTTTCCTGACTGGTAACTTCTGATTAGGTGCCAGAAATTGTTAACCTTGCACTGTTGAGTGCTAAATGTTTTCTATTTCTATAAATATTATTGAGCTTTTTTTTTTTTTTTTTTTGAGACAGGGTTTCTCTGTGTAGCTTTGCACCTTTCCTGGGTCTCACTTGGTAGCCCAGGCTGGCCTCGAACTCACAGAGATCCACCTGGCTCTGCCTCCCGAGTGCTGGGAGAGCTTTGTTCTTACACATAGTTAAATTACTTAGAAACAAATTCTTTGGGCTTACTTTTAGGATTTCTTAGGCAGAAGCTGGGTTTGGTGGTATAGCCTATAATACTAGCAACTTGGTAGGGTGGTAGAGGCAAGAGGATTAGGAGGCCAGGGTCCCCCTCAGCTACGTAACAAGTGCAAGGACAGCCTGGGTTACACGAGCACCCCCAGAAAAGAGAACACGTGAAGAAGTTAGGAGGGTCAGTGGGATGGTTCTCTGCCGTTACCAGAAGTCTAAGGTCAGTGTCTGGATGCTGCTCCAGGTCTGCAGCATCAGTCCTCAGTTCCTCCCCGAGGCTAGCTTCCCCTTGGTGTTAGCTCCATCGACAGAAGCACACGGTCTTAGAGTCTGTGCCTGAAGCAACACTGGGGAGACCCCTGAGTTCTTCATGGTGTTTATGTTTAGGTTGGTTCTTGTTCATGGGGTTGAATTTCTTCAGGTGTCTACATGGGTTTTAGTAAAATTTACTTTCTGAAAACTTATTAAAAAAATCCAAGGCCTTGGGTAATGTCACCTCCTTTTTATATAAAAAACCTTTTAAGGATATAATTCATCTACCATACCACTTAGGTGAAACACAGAAGTCATAGCTTTTAGTATATTTTACAAAGTTATGCCATAATCGCCATCATTAACTTTACATTTTTTTCTGGAGTGAATTTTTGTTTGTACCTGCCAGGACACTATACTTAGATTATAACTCTAGGATCAGCCCTTCCCTTCCTGCCACATTGCTATGTCCCAGTCCTCAACCCCGGTGGACAACGATAGACAACACCTGCCAGAAGACCAGGTACACAGTCCACGGACCTCCCCCACTCACTCTATTCTCCCAGATCCAATACTAAGGGTTGCCCCTAGAGCTGCAACAGAACACCAGCTGCACGCCCCACCCCACGTTGATGCTTCCTGTGGATCCCTCAGACCATCTTCTCCTGACCTCCCATTCCCCCATGAACATACCAGCTGAGCAGGCCCGTAAAACAGGCAACACTCAGCCAATACATTCTCTGAAAATTCAGAGAGGAAACAGAAACTAAGGAACAAAATTCCTACCCAACTGAGACAAACCCAGAAATCGGCACCTAGACCAATAATCACACAATAATCACCAATAAGAACACAGTTAGTAATGGCCCGGGCAGTATGTCACCACGATAGCCCAGCTATCCTACCACAGCAAGACTTGAATATGCCAACACAGCTGAAGCACAAAAAACCACCTTAAAACCAACTATATGGAGATGATAGAGGTCTCAAAAGAGGAAATGAAAAAAAAAAATCCCATGAAGGAATTCAGGAAAATGCAAACAATTGGAGGGAATGAATAAATCCCTCAGAGAAATCCAAGGGGGGGGGAGGTGGAAACAAATAAAACTGCGCAAGACCTGAAAATGGAAATAGAAGCAATAAAGAAAACTTACAAACTGAGGGATCCTGGAAATGAAAAATTTAGGAATGCACACAGGAACTCCAGAGGCAGGCTTCACCAACAGAATACAAGAGATAGAAGAGAGAATCCCAGGTATTGAAGATAGAAGAGAAAATTCCTGACACAAAACATTCAGGAAATTTGGGACACTATGAAAAGATCAAACTTACAAATAATAGGAATAGAAGAAGGAGAAGAATACCAACTCAAAGGCCCAGAAAAATAGTTTTTACAATATCATAGAAGAAAAATTTCCTAACCTACAGAAGGAGATGTCTATAAAGGTACAAGAAACATACAGAACACCAGATAGATTGGACTAGGAAAAAAAAAGTCCCCTCACCTCATAACAATCAAAACACTAAATATATGAACAAAGAAAGAATATTAAAAGCTGAAAGTGAAAAAGAGCATGTAACATTTAAGGTAGACCTATAGGAAATTACACCTGACTTCTCAATGGTACTGCAGACTCTAAGAGACCACAGATACCAGCTCAGATTACTATACTCAGGAAAACTTTCAATCACTATAAATGGAGAAAACAAGATATTCCATGATAAAGTCAAATTTAAGCTATCTATCTACAAACCCAACTCTACAGAAAGCGCTAGAAGGAAAAATCCAAAACAAGGAGGAAATAAATAATTTCACATCAGCAAAACCAAAAGCATGCACGCACACGCACACACACACACTGCCACCACCACCACAGCCAACAACAAAATAACAGGAATTAACAGTCATTGTTCATTGATATCCCATAATATCGGTGGCTTCAATTCCCCAATAAAAGGACACAGATTAACAGAATGGATATGAAAACAGGTCCTATAATTTTCCTGCATACAAGAAACACCTCAGCATCAAGGATAAACACTGTATCAAGATAAATGGCTGGAAAAAAGATATTCTAAGCAAATAGACCTAAGAAGCAAGCTGGTGTAGCAATTTCATTATCTAACAAAATAGACTTCAAAAGAAAATTAATCAAAAGAGATAGGGAAGGACACTATATATTTATCAAAGGAAAAATTCACCAAGATGACATTTCAATTCTTACTATCTATGCACCAAACATAAGGGTACCCCCTTTATAAAAGAAAAACTACTACAGCTTAAATCACACATTGATCCTTACATACTGATAGTGGGAAACTTCAATACTCCATTTTCATCAAAGGACAGGTCATTTAGACAAAAAAACTAAACAGAGAAATTCTAGAGCTAACTGATATTATAAAGCAAATGAACCTAACATGACTATAGAACATTTCACTCAGCACCTCATGGAACTTTCTCCAAAATTGACCACATACTAGGACACAAAGGCAAGTATCAACAGATAGAAGTAAATAAAAATATTTTCCTATTAAACCACCAAAGATTAAAGCTGGGAATCAAGAACAGAAACAACAAAAAGTTTACAAATTCATGGAAACTAAACAACTCTCTACTCAATGAAAAACAGGTCAAGACAAAATAAATTAAAGACTTTCTAGAATTCAATGAAAATGAATACACAACACACCCAAACTTATGGGACACAATGAAAGCGGCATTAAGAGTTCATAGCACTAATTGGCTACATAAAAAAAGATTGATGAGATCTCATACTAGCAATCTAAAAGCACACCAGAAAGCTCTAGAACAAAAGGAAGTAAGTACACCCAAGGTGAATAGATGTCAAGAAATCATCAAATAGAGGGCTGAAATCAATAAAATAGAAACAAAGAAAACTATACAAAGAATCAATGAAGAGTTGTTTTAATTTTTTTTTGAGAAAACCAACAAGACAGACAAACCCTTATCCAAACTAACTAGAAGACAGAGAGAATATCCAAATTAACAAAATGAAAAGGGAGACATAACAGACACCGAGGAAATCTGGAGAATCATAAGGACATACTTAAAAAACCTGCACTCCACCAAATTGGAAAATCTAAAAGAAATGGATAACTTTCTTGATAGGTAATACTTACCAAAGTTAAATCAAGATCAGATAAACAACTTCAAGAGACCTATAACCCCTAGTGAAATAGAAGTCATTAAAAGTTTCCTAAGCAAAAAAAAGTCCAGGTTTAGATGGTTTTAGTGCAAAATTCTAACAGACTTTCAAAGAAGAGTTAACGCCAATACTCCTCAAGTTATTCCACAAAATAGAAACAGAAGAAACAGAATTCATTTTATGAGGCCACAGTCACACTGACACTCAAACCACATAAAGACTCAACAAAGAGAATTACAGAACATTTTCTATAAACACAGATGTAAAAATACTCAATAAAATACTTGTAAACCTAATTCAAGAACACATCAAAAAGATCATCCATCATTATCAAGTAGGCTTCATCCCAGAGATGCAAGGATAGTTCAACATACAAAAATCAGTCAATGTAATCCACCATATAAACAAACTTAAAAAAAAACCCACATGATCATCTCAGTAGATGCAGAAAAAGCCTTTGAAAAAAATCCAACACCCCTTCATGATAAAAGTCTTGGAGAGATTAATGATAAAAGGGGCATACCTGAACATAATGAAGGCAATTTACAGCAACCTTATAGCCAACATCAAATTAAATGGAGAGAAGCTCAGCAATTCCACTACAATCAGGAACAATACAAGGCTGTCTACTCCATATCTATTCAATATAATACTTGAAATTTTAGCTGGAGCAATAAGACATCTGAAGGAGATCAAGGGGATACAAACTGGAAAGGAAGAAGTCAAAATATCTATCTGTAGACGATATGATAGTATACATAAATGACCCTAAAAATTCAACTAGGGAACTCCTATAGATGATAAACACTTTCAGCACAGGGGTTGGATATAAGATTAACTGAAAAAAAATCAATAGCCCTTCTATATACAAATGACAAACTGCAGGAAGTAAGGAAGAAATCAGGGAAACAACACCCTTCACAATAGCCTCAAATATAAAATATCTTGGGGTAACTCTAACCAAGCAAGTGAAAGATTTATATGATAAAACTTCATGTCTCTGAAGAAAGAAATTGGATAAGATATCAGACAATGGAAAGATCTCCCACGCTCATGGGTTGGTAGGATTAACATAGTACAAATGGCAATCTTACCAAAAGCAATCTACAAATTCAATGCAATCTCCATCAAAATTCCAACACAATTTTTTTACAGGCACTGAAAGGGCAATTCTCAATTTCATATGGAAAAACAGAAAACATAGGATAGCTAAAATAACCTTATACAATAAAAGAACTCCTGGAGGTATCATCATCCCTGATTTCAAGTTGTAACTACAGAACTATAGTAATAAAACCCACGTGGTATTCGCATAAAATCAGGTATGTTGGACAATGGGCTCTAGTAGAAGACTCAGAAATAAATTCATATATAGTGCTGGTCTAACTGAATGTCGGCATGTAGACGAATGCAAATATTTATCACCCTGTACAAAATTCACGTGTAAGTGGATCAACAACCTCAATATAAAACCAGGCACACTGAACCTCATAGTAAAAAATGTGGGCAACACCCTTGAACACATTGGCACAGGAGACAACTTCCTGAACAGAACATGGATAGCACAGGTACTAAGATAAACAATTAATAAATAGGCCATCATGAAACTGAAAAGCTTATGTGAGGTAAAGGAGACCATCAACTGGACAAAGAGGCAGCCTATGGAATGGGAAATGATTTTTTTTAAACCAGTTCCACATCTGATAGAGGTCTAATATCCAAAATATATAAAAAACTCAAGAAACTAGATATTAAAAAACCAAATAATCTAATTGTAAATGGGGTACAGACCTAAACAGAGAATTCTCAATAGAGGAATGTCAAGTGGCTGAGAAACATTTAAAGAAATGTTCAACATCCTTAGCCATCAGGGAAATGCAAATCAAAACCACTTTGAGCTTCCATCTCACACCTGTCAGAATGGATAAGATCAATAGCACAAGTGACAGCTTAGGCTGTTGAGGATGAGGAGCATTGCTGGCGGGAGCACGAGCTTGGACAGCCACTACGGAAATCGATGTGGAGGTCCCTCAGAAAACTGGGAACCATGCACTTCAACGTGCAGCTATACCACTCCTGGGCACATACACAAAAGATACTCCTACAAAAGTGTCCATCCTACCGCAAGGACACTTGCTCAACTTTGTTCATTACAGCTTTATTCATAAAAGCCAGACACTGGAAACAACCTAGATTTCCCTCAATGGAAGAATGGATAAAGAGATTGTGGTACATTTACACAATGCAGTATTACTCAGCTGTTAAAAAAATGACATCATGAAACTTGCAGACAAATGGACGTAACTGGAAAAGATCATCCTGAGTGAGGAAACCCAGATTCAGAAAGACAAATGTGGTATGTATTCACTTATAAGTGGTTATTAGCTGTTAAGTAAATGATAATCAAGCTACAATCCACAGACCCAGAGAGGTTAGGTAAAGAGAGCTATAGGGAAGATCATAGATCTCCCTGGGAAGAGGAAATAGAATAGATTCTGACTGGGGGTGAGTGGGAATGGGAGTATGAGGTGTGTGTGTGCGCGCACACAAACGCACGTGCACATGTGTGTGCTGGGAGGATGGAGGGAGAGAGTGTGGAGAGAAGCAGCTGGAAATGGGGGGTACTTTGGGGGGCATTTTGGGGGGTAGTGTGGATACCTAGTGCAGTAAAAACTTCTGGGAATCTATGAGGTTGACCTTAGTGAAGATTCCTAGTTAATAGAGGATATGAAGTCTCAACTGGCTATATTTTGTAGCTAGGCAAGGCTTCTGTTCTGTTGAGTTGTTGGCCAAGGAGGTCCTGTGGAGTTCTCTAAACAACCCAGGCTGATGCTAAGATAGAGGCCACCCTCTGAAAACTGATAGTGGGGAGAGAACATTGCCAAGAACACTACTACTCAGCTCATTGAACATAGAGGGGCTGAGCTGGTGTGGGCTTGGAGCCTTCAGCCCTACACTCTAGTCTTTTTGGTGTGAGAAGGTAATGTGCAGGCTATGCAAAGAGAAACCTGGGTACCAACCCAGCCACCAAGTCCTCCATCTACAGTCTGTTCTTCCTGCAAGATGTGCGGGGGGCAATGGTGGCGCAGAACAGGTGGGAGTGGCCAACCACTGTTGGGTTTAACTTGAGGTCCACCCCACGAGAAAGCTCATGTTCTACACTGCCTATATAGCTAGGAACCAGAGACTGGATAGCCCAGAGACCAAGGATTGGTGCCTTGTCCATCTGTCATCAGAGAGGCTTCCTCCAGCAGCAGATGGGAACATGTGCAGAGACCCACAGCCAGAGAGAGAGAGAGAGAGAGAGAGAGAGAGAGAGAGAGAGAGAGAGAGAGAGAGAGAGAGAGAGAGAGAGAAAGAGAGAGACTGAGACTAAACTGGAGGCCTCCGTCGGGTCTGGCTCTTTGGAGATCAGGCAACCCTGCAGAAGAGGGGGAGGAAAGATGATAGCAGTCAGCGGGGATGGAGGACACCAGGAGAACATGGCCCATCGAATCAACTAAGCAGGGCTCACAGGCACTGAAATGGCAAGCATGAGGCCTTCGTGGGTCTGTACCAAGTCCCCTGGGTATATGTTATGGCTGTTAGTGTTCTTGTGAGACTTCTCACAGGGGGAGTGGGTGTATCTCTGACTCTTTCGCCTGTTCTTGGGACTCTTTTCCTCCTATTGGGTTGCCTTGTCCAGCCTCCATATGAGGGCTTTCACTTTGTCCTGGCTCGCTGTCATCTCTTAGAGACACGCTCTTTTCTGAAGAGGAAATGGAGGAAGAATGGATCTGGGGAGAGAGGAAGTTGGGGGAGGGGGCCAGGAGGAGTGGAAATTGTAGTTGGGATGTACTGTACGAGAGAAGAATCTATTTTTAATAAAAGAAAAGTTAACACAAAAAAGGGAAGAATGAGAGAAAGGTTGCCCTCCAGCATCTTGCCAATTCCATTTGCTGACAATCACATGTCTCATTTACCATGTTTATGTGACACCTGAGCAGAGACATGATTCTAGATCATAACTGAAATGCTATTTTCTACTATAGAATTAAATGACTTTGTTTTAGAAATTACAAATCTGTTGCAAAATATAGTCATATTAAATAAAATATGAATTTCAGTGAAAAAAATCTAGGATCAATTTAGTATAATTCTGGGGTTTAACATTTTCTGTGAACTCTGGCTACTTCAGTGTACAGAAGACTCACCCTTGACCTTCCCATCCATGTGAAGAGATGTTCCTTCTAGAGCACGCTGTCTCCTTGGGTACAGCATTTGCAGCGCTAACCCAAATAGTGTGTGTGTGTGTGTATGTGTATGTGTGTGTGTGGGGGGGGGCATCTTTCACAGGCCCTGGAATCCATTTCATCCCTTGGCTCAATAATGGGTCACATGTTCAGTTTTTCAGCTGCACACTACCTCTTGTGAATAAGGACAGTGCACCCTGGGCAAAAGCCACTCTTCACATTAAGTGTTCCCTGGATTCTCTACCTTCTTCTGGATGTTGCTCTGATGTTTTACCTCATTGCATTGGTAGCTCTTAGATGTTTTTAGGAATATGATTTTTAAATCTTGTCCCATTTTGCAGTCTTTGCCATTACCTCAAGAGGAAGTATCTTTATCAGTTTAAGTGTGCTCCTAAAAAGCAGGATGCAGGCACATTATGCTTTTTATTTCAATCTAATAGTATTTTTTTCAAAAGGGAGATTCAATTCAGTATCACTTATTACAATGATTGGTCTATTCCATTACATTTCTCATTTTATGTTTTCTTCCTTTTCCTCTTCCTTTACTGTGTCAAAGTTGCCGAAGTCACTGTCCACCCCAAGTTATGTCTGGTAGGTCTCGAATGGGTGGGCAGCTCATGCTTGTGTCTGAGGTTAAAAACCATCACAAAGGCTTCCTCAAAGTCAAAGATGTTCTTTTGCCATCTACATGCATCTCATGCATGCTTTATTTGCATACCCTATTCATTTTACACATACTACATTTTTCTGTATTAAATTTTCTCCTAAATTTTTCAAGACTGCAAAAATTCAATAGACAATTTCAATGGCTGTCTCCACCAATGGGTTAACACCAACAATGCAGTGGCCTTGGGGCCTGTTTCAAGGCAGCTTATGTGAACTTCATTTTGTCTTAAGCCTCTCCTTTCTGGAACCCTTCTGGGAATACCTGTGGCTCTGTCACAACCACAAGTCAGACTGGAATTTTATTCATTCCCAGATAACTGTTTTCAAGAGGCACTCTTTCTGTTGTTACTTTAGATGGACAAAGAGTTAACTCCTATTTTTCCTTCACATAATTAGAACCATATGACTACTTTAATCAAAAAGTGCCAGCCAGGGTACTTAGCTAAGGAGAGGACTCAGCTAGCCTGTAGGTGAATTCTTAACTCATGGAAACTGTTAATAAACAAAACCAACAATGGATTTCTGTAGTTTCAATCCATTAACTGTGTGGTCATCTGTTAGACATAGAAAACTGATACACCAAGGCACTGTTTCCCCCAATAAGGTGTAAGAGCTCATTCCTACAACAAAGGGAACCTTTTGCTTTCCCAGCGTTGTCTCCATTCTCCTCCGCGAGGAGTGCTGAAACCACCGTGTGAGCTTGGGAGGGCTTCAGCTATAAACTACCACAAACTCCGTGGCCTACATGGAATTTCTTGCCTCATAGACTTGGCGGGCACAAGTCTGAAATCCAAGTACCCAGGGGTCACTCTTTCTGAAGGCTATGGGGAAGAATCTGTTCCAGGCTGCTCTTCTAGCTTAGCTTTCGGTTTCTTGCTGGAGTGTATGTGTGTATACATGCTCTTGGCTCTCAGAAAAATCACCCTAGCTTTACCTTTATCTTCAAATGGCACTCTTCCTATGTGTGCCTGTCTCCAAATTTCTTCTTTTTACAGGGCTCGCCCTGTTCCAGGATGATCTCATCTTAACCAATTCAAACTGCAGTTAGGGAAGGAGGTCACACTGAAGAACTGGAAGCTATGACTTGAAGATACTTTTTCAGGGAGTAGGCTATAAATTGAACTATAAGTCTTTAGCCTAGCCTCTCTTTATACCTTTAAGTTTAACTAAAATAAGATAGAAGTTTAAGAAATATTCCTGTATTTTGTTCAAAAGTTATACACCACAGCCCTAGAAATTATGCCTTTCTTCTCATAACCCAAGAGGAACATTTACTTTGCATACACAGAACTCTCAACTTTCATTCTTTTTTTCCCTCAGTAACCACTAAGTGTTTCTCACTATTTTCTAACTTCCACTACCACACACAAGAAACTTGATTAGTGTGTTAATATGATTATCATTCCTCCACAAGTACTTGTTATTTTTCCTAAAAGCTAGTCATCCTGTCCCCACGAATCAGGGTATGCAGCCGCCTTTTCTTTCTTTCCTTTCCCAATATGGATGAGTCCTTGTGAAGATCAGAAAGAATTCAGATGATGTAGTTTATTAGTGTTTTCCCTGAATGTGTGTCTGTGTACAATGCACATGCCCTGGTGTCTGCAGAGTTCAGAAGAAGACATCAGATCCCCGAGAACTGAAGTTAGAGTTGGTTGTGAGCTATCGTGTGGGGACTGGGAAGCACACCCAGGCTCCTACAAGAAGTGCTCTTAACTGCTGAGCCCTCTCCCTAGTCCCAGGACTCATTTTCCTTGTGTGTATGCCTATATGATTTTACATGCACCACTTGCATGCAGGTGCCTGTAAGGTCCAGAGGGCATTTGAATCCCTGGAACTAGAGTTACAGATGCTTATGAGCTGCTGGGTGATATGGGTGCTGGGAGTCTGGGTACTCTGTAAGAGCACTCTTAACTACCACTGAGACATTTCTCTAGTCCCAGTACATTTTCTTTGACTAGTGTCTACTTAATGCATTTCTCAATGAGACAAAAGTCTAGTTGTCAGACAACTGTAAAATGCATGGACCCAGCAGAAACCAGAAGGCTGAGTGGTTTTTATAGCCATAGGCATGTAGGCACTGTTGTTCCTACTCCTTGTTCAAGTCTCTTGTCAAAGTATCTTTTCCTGTCTCTTCATGTCTTCTAGCCTCAAGGACAGCGAAAACCTAGCTTGCCTATTTAACTACTTCTTTGCCTTTTAGAGAAGACTTGTCATTCATGTATTAAGTCAATGTAACCAATCCTCCTACCTAATCCCATAGCTCTCCGAGTGACAGTCTCTTTTTCTAGTACCCATGGCTTAACTAGTCTGTCCCTGGTATTATTCTTTCTTGATCAGCTGGTTATGAGAGAAGCCTTATATTATTATCTTTACAAGGACTTCAGTGAACCTTCAAGGCTTTGATACCAGTTGTCTGTTTTCTTTTTCTTTTTGTTTTTTTTCGAGACAGGGTTTCTCTGTGTAGCTTTGTGCCTTTCCTGGAACTCACTTTGGAGACCAGGCTGACCTTGAACTCACAGAGATCCGCCTGCCTCTGCCTCCCAAGTGCTGGGATTAAAGGCGTGCGCCACCACCGCCCAGCTCTGTTTTCCTTTTCTTAATTAATTCCCAATAAATAATTCTGTACAAATCAAATTAGCCCCAAGACTCCCCTGCTTTAATACTGCTCTGGTCAGGGGCTTTTGAGAACACTGTTTTTCTGATAAGAAGGGAGAAATGTTAGATGTTGCCAAGATCCTTTCCCTTACCCTGTCTTTTCTTCTTCCCACAAAAGCAGAGACTTGAAGTCTGTAGGTAGAGCCTATATATCTCAACCATGAAGAAAAACAAAACAAAACCCAACCCAACACAGTATCCCAAAAGACTGGTGCTGCAGGAAGCCTGAGAGACTGCCTTTCTCAATCAAGCCACACCAGCCTATTCTTAGGGAAAAATAAACTGCTACATCAGAGGATGGAGTAATTGATTCTACCATAGGAGCTGAACACAGATCTGACTAAAGAACTCTTTACTTACACACCACTGCTCTTAGTCTCTTTTAGTATTTGATCTGTAAGCCATTTCATCCTGGAGTGGCAAAGTGATTAGAGGTAGGGATGGAGAGAAAAGCGCTGTATTTAGACTTCTGAATTTCTTGAATCCTGTTGTTTTAGAAACAGTCCCACTATGTAGTTGGCTGAATTCAAATGCATGATTCTCCTGCTGCAGCTTTCTAAGTACTGACATTGTAAGCTTGTGCCATGATGGCTGGCCTTTGAATTGCTGACTAAGGTTTAATCCATAACACTGATTCCCTCAGTAACTATTCACTAAGTGCCTCCACTACGTCTGGCACTAAAATGGGTACAAGAAATAAAATAAAAGACATGACCCTGGAATTTCCTTCATGAAATTTGCCTTTGTTGATATTTGTTTTCTTCTGCTTCTATCTTACTTCAGAAGCTATGGATGAGAGAGCTGTAGTTTAGTGGAACATAGTTTAATTCTACAGCATGTTCCTATAGTTCTCAGTATCATACAAGTGAGACAAGATGGCTAATATCTAAGCCAAAGCAAGAGTTCCACCAGGTACCTTCTTGATCATCCTCTAGGTCCGCCAGAGTTGGTGCGTTAGGAAGTGAATACATCGAGGACTGGATGAGCTGAGTCAGTTTTGAAATGCCATTAATCACCATGCTTCCCAGTGGAATGATGTGCTCTATGGAAGCAAAAAGAATGACAAGTGGTAGCTTAGACAAAGGTGACCCTAAGTGTTTTTGCTTGGATAACCCAATGAGCCCACTGACAATGGCTCCATGGTGAGGAGCCTCACAGAAGGTGCACAGAAGAGGAACATACACGTCAAAGCACTAGCTTTTTATGCAGACAGAGGAACTGGGTTAACACCAACTCTGCAGTGGCCTTGGGGATGTGGCTGGAGTTGAAAGTAATGAGGCCCCTTGAGGTCGGGTCTGGTAAGTCTGTACCAGGCGCACACTGGGCCCCAGTGGCTACTTCAGGACTTCCTAACTTATGAACTTTTTGAAGAGTTTTCATACACATCTGTAGTGTTTGTCACCTTTCACATTTTACATACTATCTGCACTTTCTCTCTTTCTTTCTCTCTTTCTCTCTTTCTTTCTCTCTTTCTTTCTCTCTTTCTTTCTCTCTCTTTCTCTCTCTTTCTCTCTCTTTCTCTCTTTCTTTCTCTCTTTCTCTCTTTCTCTCTTTCTCTCTCTCTTTCTTTCTTTCTTTCTTTCTTTCTTTCTTTCTTTCTTTCTTTCTTTCTTTTTTTTTTTGAGACAGTGTTTCTATGTAGCCTTAGCTGTTCTTGGCTATCCTAGAATTCGCTCTGAAGATGAGGCTGGCCTTGAACTTACATAGATCTACCTGGCTCTGCCTCCTGAGTGCTGGGATAAAAGGCGTGCGCCACTATTGCCAGGCGAGAACTACAGTTTCTAATGGAATAGTGACTTTATGTAATAGACCCTTTCTCTTTTTATTACAAGCCTTCATGATGGAAAATCTCTCCTGTCATTTTCTCTTAGTTGATAGAGAGAACTTGGCAACCTTCTTATTTGTTGGGTCTGGTCTTTTGTGAATAGGATATAACTAAGGAACAGTACATTACATATTACCTTATGTTATATAGAACCCTGCTGATATAGGATGCTGGATAAAGGGATATAGATCATGGAATACCAGGAAAGATCACTAAAGTAAATATCAAGGCTACCTTTGCTGCCTTTAATTGATGTGAATGTGTGTGTGAGTATCTGCCACGTGTATGGGTGCTCATGGAGGCCAGAAGAGTCACTGGGTCCCAAGCAGCTGCGTTTACAGGTGATTATGAGTTACAGGGATGCTGGGGAGCCACACTCGGACCCTGTGGAGGAGCAGTAAGTGCTCTTAACCACTCGGTCATCTCTTCAGCCCTGCTGCCTTTTCTCTCACTGCATTAAGCCATTTAGTAATGGGGATAAAGAGACCGGGATTGGGAAATTAAGTAGCAGAAGATAGTACAACTATGAACAAGGTTTTTAGGCCTCTGAAGAGAATGATTTTGGTAAAAGCTACCCTCATATATTCATTAATAATTTATAAAAAGTACCTCCGGCTAGGTACAGGAGACTGCCAGAAGCTTTGGAAATCACCAAAAAAGGCAACTCAGATGTGCTAGCACGAGGCAGACATGAAAGGGAGAAGTCAGTGCAGCACAAGTCATTCCTCGTTCGCGCCTGCAGTGGGGAGGGATCGGTGCTACCCTAGGCCAAAACACATGTGGGGATGTGGCTGGAGTTGAAAGTAATAAGGCCCCTTGAGGTCGGGTCTGGTAAGTCTGTACCAGGCGCACACTGGGCCCCAGTGGCTACTTCAGGACTTCCTAACTTATGAACTTTTTGAAGAGTTTTCATACACATCTGTAGTGTTTGTCACCTTTCACATTTTACATACTATCTGCATTTTCTGGCATGTAACAAGCTAGGCTTCTATATCTGCAATGAAATGTTTAGGCCTAGATCACAGCTTAGCTAAAAGCCTGCACGTCAAGTGTTTGGTGACACAGGCTGCGGTGACCGACGGAAAGAGGGAAAGAGAAGCTCTGGTTTGGGGTTAGAGCCTTAAAGTTGCCCAATGGTGAGAAGGAAGTTGGGAGTTTGGGAGAGGTGGTCAGCTGTTTCAGGGAAACCAGGAGGCACTTTGCAGCTCTAGAGGGAGGTCTTAGATGCTTTATGTTTGAGCTGGCTGGGTTCTCTATGTGGTGACTAATGATTTCCTCCACCAAGAAGTCTCAAAATTGAGCTTCTAGATGGGGACAAGACAGGCTCAAACATGGTGGGAGTAGGTTAAGCACTGATAGCATCAATTAGCTTTGGAGAGGGAGGGGGATCACAGCTTCTGTATTTGACACTTGAGACTCACAAAAACAGTATAGACGAAAAGAGATCATAATTCTAAGGACCTTCAGAGTTGCCTCATCTAACCTCTCCACCAGGAAAATGTTCTCCAACATCAAGGAGGCTGACTTACCATCTAGTTTCACACTCCATGTCATGTGAAAACCATTGGTCATCAAATAGAAGTTTCTCACATCTTCAGGCATCACGCAATTGTTTTTCTAGAACCACAAATTGCTTGGTGTTAGGTCAGGGCTTGGAGAGCAGATGAAGGCAATGTCTCAGAGCTCTGCATACAATGTTAACTTATCTTCTCGATCCTCCAAGCAGGAAGATTGATTGTACTTACAAAATTACGAGACAGGTACTAGGCCCAGTAAGCAGTTACCAGTTTGATTTTGTGTGTGTGTGTGTGTGTGTGTGTGTGTGTGTGTGTGTGTGTCCGTGTCCAGATAAAGCAGATTCTGCCATGTTAGCTGGAGAGGGGGCTCAAAGGGAGTCAAAGCTAAGAGGAGACAATGGAATGTAGCAAGAGGATGTTCTAAGTGTGACATCCAGAGCAGATTGCCATAAATTTCAGATCCATGCACATTTACTTTCTGAAACAATTTATTGGACAGGAAAACACCTGAAAAGTGTGCTATGCATGTTATTTCCACAGCATTTACTACCATGAACCTATTTTAATAGTTCTGATAGTTCTTAACAAAAGATTATAACAAAAGTATTTCACATGGATTAAAAAATGTCACCCAAACTGGTGGTGTAGAGAACAAAGTAATAGGAGCAAACCTTAAATTCTAACTCACTCACACAAATGTACAGGCCTGACTAGTCTTCTCTACTTAACTCAAGCGCAGAGAGGTAAGTTCTTCAGGTCTGTTCTGGAACCTTCTCCAGTAACTTCTGACATGGCTACAGAGGCAAAACGACAATACAGTAGCAACTCTCCAAGCCTTTGGCTTGGGGACTCTTATAAGATATGATACTGACCACTGTGTACATGCTTTACTTTGGGTCACACTGTCTCACACTGTCAATTTTAAATACTAAGTGTGGTGTTCCGCAGCAGGACAATCTGGGTTCATTTTCCAACCCTGCCATTAGTCGGGTGACCTTGGGCACTGCCACTTAAACTGCTACTCTAGGTTCGAGAATAAACTTTAAGGTGAAGTCTACGGAACGCTAGAGGTGGCAGAGGTGCAACTTGTTAGGAAGACCGAGGACTGAGAAGTCATGACATCTTCAAGAATCTTATGAGAAAACAGGCTTACAGGCGATTTTAAGCAGCAGTTCTGGGTTATGAAATGGACAATAGTTTTCATCTTAGTGAATTAAGTTTCTAAATTTCCTTTCTGTTTCTTGTCTTTTGTTTGTTGTGTGCATGTGTGTGTATATTTTTTTAAACCAGCTACTTCCCAAACACACTTAGGGAGATTCTCAGACTTTATTTCCTAGTTAGTAAATTATCTTGAGCAGGGCTTAGTTTTAGTGTCTTCTGTTCATTCTTGGAACTTTCAATGAGATACCTGCAGTTTAGGTATTGTTAAGATTCTAACTTTTGAGAGGGTTAGAGGGAAATAACTACTGGAAGAAAAAGGTTATCATCAATACCACACAGCTACAAACCCTTGTGACCTACACAACAGAGACCTGCCTGCAAGACATCCTGGTATAACAGAGGCACAAACGTTATGGAAGTAACCATTTTTGAGTGGATTTAATGAGATGGAATCTGTATCTGACGCTGCTTAAATGACTAAGAACCCAAGACTAGAGAGGTTATGAGCCTAAGAGAATACCCACTCCTTATTCTGCTAAAGGAACATAGGACGCAAATGACTCCTAATGACACACAACTATATCCATAAATCAGTGCCTCTCTCAATCCACATCAGAGAAGCTTCCTCTTGCAGCAGATGGGAATCAACAGACACCACAACTGGACAATGTGTAGAGAGTGAGAGACGAGAGACTTTGCAGCACTCAGTCCTAAAGGGGATGTCTTTATTAACAACCCCCCACCCCCAGCCAAGGCTCAGGGACCTATGAAGAATAGGAGGCAAAAAGACTGTATGAACCAGAGGTGATGGATGACTCCAAGGAAATAGTGTCTTCAGGATACAATAGGACCGAAGAACATATGAACTCACAGAGACTGTGGTAGCACACATAAGACCTGTTGAGGTTCAAGCCAGACAGTGTCCCAGCACCAAGAGGGGAGAGTAGACATAAGATCCCATTCCTAAAACCAAGGAGCCATCTGCAATTGATGCTGGCTGGCAAAGGGAAAACCAGTTTTCTCCTACGGAGTCTCACTAGGTTTATCAACCACACTTTAGGGTAGGCCCTGTGCACAAGAATAGTTAGCCAACACAAAACAAACTCAATAGTATTTTTCTAGACTTTTGGTTTCATAAGTTTTGTCTTGGCATTTGTCTTATTAGTCTTTTGCTTGTTTTGATTTTCATTTTTGTAGGGTTTCTGCTTCTTGTTTTGTTTTGTTTTGTTTTTTTTGAAAGATGGAAAAAGGAAAAAAAATGTAAAGTTGGGTGGGTAGAGAGGTAAGGAGAATCTGGGAGGAACTGGAAAAACATGAACAAAATATATTGTGTGAAAATCCATTTTTCAATTAGAAAAAAAACCCCATGATTACTTCTGTAGCTCTAAGAAGCTAGGACCCACTGGCAGATTTTGACTAGTGGTGCCATCTATTGGTAGAGAAATAGAATCTGGAGACTTAGATTTTTCTTTCTTTTTTTTGACCAGTAGAAAGATCACTATGATAAGGGGCATAGTTTTACACACACACACACACACACACACACACACACACACACACAAATACATACATATAATATATACATATACCAAGTGAGTCCCAGGAAAGGCTCAAAGCTACACAGAGAAACCCTGTCTTGAAAAAACCAAAAAAAAAAAAAAATATATATATATATATACACACATATATATACATATATGTATATAATACACACATACTACATATATGTCCATATATGTATATGTATATGTGTATAATAATGCATATATATAATATGTACACATATATGTATATGATATACATACATACACACGCGCGCGTGAGTGCGTGCGTGCGTGCGTGTGTGTGTGTGTGTGTGTGTGTGTGTGTGTGTGTGTGTGTAGCCCCAGCAGCCCTCCAACTCATGATTCCCTTGCTTCAGCTTTCTGAATTGTTGGGAATGCATTGTGTACCACTATGCTCAGCTCTTCCAGCTATTCTTAATAGATAGTCTATGAAATACCAGCAGAAAAGGGCGGGTAGGGTCATCTTTAAGTAAGGCTAGAGAATTCCAGCACTACTAATGACTCATTTGCTAATGTATTAATCTTACCAAGAAAACCATTATTTTATACAAGCAGGTGTGCGTGTGTGAGTGCGTGCATGTGTGTGTGTGTGTGTGTGTGTGTGTGTGTGTGTGTGTGAATGCACGGGTATAAGCCTATGTGCCCATGGATGCCAGAGGCCAATCTTGGGTGTCATTCTTCAGGTGCTGTCTTCCTTTTTGCTTTTTGATACAAGGACTCTCCCTGGATTGGGATCACAAGTGCACCCACCGCACTCGGCTCTCCACGCATAGGTTCTGGGATCAGACACAGGTCCTCACGCTGTGTCAGTACTTTACACACCGGCACCAAGTGTTGTTTTTTAAGAATTATTCAAAATTCATAAAACAGGGAAAACTACCAAAATAAAATATTTCAAGCACCACCTGAGCACATAAATTGTGAAGTAAACCAGATTTCATGAAAAACACTACACTATCCTTCTCATAAAATGACTGGTGGGGCCTGGCCTGGCCTTGAGGGTCGCTTTGCTACAGGTCTTTCTGTCTCAGGCACCCAAGGTCCTGAGCAGGGCTTCCTGCCATAGCTAGCTTTACTCAGTGAGGTTTTCAAGGTACTATTTTTTAGGTGGCTTATCTGCCCTGGCCAGTGACTCAATCACTGCTACTTTAGTTTCTCTTTCAGCCAATATAAAGCTTGCTTTTCCTGAGGTGGGGAGAAGAGACTACCTACTTCAGAGGGCATACGCCCCAACAAATGCATACTCACTCTTTTTCCTCTTGCTCCCCACCTTTGGTGGTAGAAGATGAGATATTGAGAGCTGCTAGTAGCAAAAGCCCATGGGAGTATACAGCAGGTGACAACTAGTGTTCAGAAGGTCAACCTATCAGAACTAAGGGTTCCGTTAGAGGAAACCATCACACAAGGCGTTATGGAATTCCTGCCTTTTGAATGAACTGGCTGTTTCTTGTTGTAAACTTCTTATGCAATAACCGCTATGATTCTCCCCATTTACCATGCATTTCCATGTAATGTGTACATGTAAGTAATCTCATGATTACATCTCAATCTTATGGGCATACATAATTGTGGATAGTCTAGAAGATGGTTTCTTATTTAACTGTACATTTTTTATGAATAGAAACATACTAAAATATGCTTCATAACTAGGTTTATTGGTCCATGCGGACTATAGACATTTAGAGGTCTTGTTTTCCATCCTTAGCCACTGACAAGGCAAAAACTGGCCAAAGTGTCCTTGTAGAACTTTCACAGACCGCAATTACAGGTGTCTGGCCTTGTTGGATCAAAACCCTTCAGAAGAATTACAGCCAACTAGAGGTGATAGTGCAGGTGTCTGGCCTTGGTATATCTCAGTCCTTCAAGAGATCAATAGCACCTATGTTGCCCTAAGCTTCCTCCATTGGCACCTCCCCACTCTGATTCATAAAACAATTAACACTTTGTATTTATTTCTCTACCATTTTTTAATGCAAGACTTTAGGCTCAGTAGACTAATTATGTATATGTCCTGAAATTCAGGTGATTAACAGAAGGCTGTTAACTGACTAACCATGTCAAATATTATTAATCACATAAAATAATACACATATTTTTGCCCTTTCACTAAATCTCTCATTGGTTTAATTTCTTCCCTTGTCACCCTTGTAGCTCTCCCTTTAAGAGATAGCCAGAGCCTTTTACAATCTGCAGCTGTTGTCAGACATCCATTAAGCTGACCAAGTGTGACTCTTACCAAAATACTTGTCCCTGAGAGTTGACTTTGTAGTTTTTACTAACAAGTTGTTAATGAATAGATACATATCTGCCTGGGGAGGGGGGAACAAAGGACTAAGAGAACAATGAGAGAACAGCAGAGGAAGGGACAGAGGAGCTAAGTAGGAGAGCAGAAAAGAAGTTATGTAGATAGAATTGACTTAGAAGAATAAAGTGAATGGACTGAAGAAAGTTCGGTGTACTTAGATTCATTTTGATATCCCTCAGATTAGTATCCCAGCCACTTGGAGCATCTTCCCTAGGACTCTGGGAGAAATCTCCCCAGGGCTGGCACCTGAGGGGAATTCAATAATGAGAAGGAAGGAGAAAGAAGATAATGGGCAGGAAGTGAATGAAGGAGGAGACATAATGAAGATTGGAGGGAGGAGCTAAAGAGAAAGTCAAGGAGAGAGAATAACCCTGAAGACCAATAACACTGACATCATACATTTTAGTGCAATATAGGATTCTGTAACATAGTTCTGCAGTCTCAATGTTTTTTTCTCCCTCTGAGCCTACCTACAAATTTCTTTAAACTACACTAAAAATGGAATCCACTAGAAACTCTATTACATCATCAGTTTTGGGAACCAACTGAATTCTTAGAAACTCTTCATTAGAACTGTCTAAACCTCAGGAGAGAAGGCGGAGGAGCTGCCCACTGTCTCTAGCTCATCTGCCTATTTCTACACAATCCGGTGTGCTATACCATTCCCTTCACCACTGAAGTACTTTATCTGGGAAGGGCATAGGATGGCAGATACAAAGGGGCAGAGAGTGGATATTAATTTTGAAACAGGTGTTAGCTTGTCTTTGCGAAGCTGGCAATCTGAGGGCCTATTGCAAATACAGCCAAATAAAGGGCTGCTCATGAAGCCCACCAAGAAGGCACATGAGGCACTCTGAAGCAATGAGTACAAATACCTCTACGCAGAGTCTTCTAGGAGAGAACATTCTCTAGTGGAGGGAAAACCTGGGCTATGGAAGTGGAGGCAGAGGAGGTGGTTTACTGAAACCTTGTGATGAGTGTGTATGAGAGTCTAGGGCCAGAGATGAATTGCTTAAGACTCAGAAGAGACATAGCTTAATCTTTTCTCCCTCTAAAAGTATACAATTAAAAATAATTATACAATTTGTCTTATCTGGGGGTCAACACATGCATTGCAGAGGCTCTGACAGAGCTCAGCTAAGATTACCTTGAGGTCAATAATGCCTTTAGGCTTACCCAGTTAAGATTCAGAAGCAGGAGGATTGGCAGGGACATCTTTGAAAAGGCAGCAACCTGGCTTCACAGCTCTTGGGTACTGTACCTTCTATTTTAGGACTCCACAAAAACAGCCAACCTATGATTGCATAGTCCTATTGTCTCCTGACTTGTTTTGTCTAATTCATTCATTCATCCACCATTTAATAAGTGTCTATTATGGTATTAGTGCAGGTTGGGCACTAGAAACAGATGAACAAGCCAAGACAGGAGGTTGGGTTATATATGGACTGCTAATACAAACCCACCTTCTTCTTTGTCCTTGGCAGAATCCTCATTTAGTGGAAAGAGCACCGTGTCCTATTTAACACTTGCTTTTTAAGACTGCTGCAAACCAGGCTGCAGATTAAGATGTAAACACATGTCCAATGAGGAGGTTTTTGAACAATCTTTCACTTTCCTGGTCAAAAGTGATAGATAGGGAATCAGCTTTTCTTCCTGCCTTCGGCTCTAGGTGACAGGTATGAATTTAGTAGTTATCTAGCCAGCAAAAGAAAAAGAACACAAGAATTGCAGAGATAGTGGCTTAATATTGTCAGATCTGATGAAGTAACTCAAACTGCCTATCCACAAGACTTCTTACATAAAAAAAAATTCTTAGCCGGGCGGTGGTGGCGCACGCCTTTAATCCCAGCACTCGGGAGGCAGAGGCAGGCGGATCTCTGTGAGTTCGAGGCCAGCCTGGACTACCAAGTGAGTTTCAGGAGAGGCGCAAAAGCTACACAGAGAAACCCTGTCTTGAAAAACCAAAAAAAAAAAAAAAAAAAAAAAAAATTCTTCATCTAAGCTACTGTTAGCTTTATATAGAAACAAATGTCCAACAGATGTTGTGGCTCTATGATGGACAAAGAAAACTAGGAAGGATCCTGAGTGGGTGGGGAGGTCAGAAGACAGTGGTGTTTTAGCATCCAAAGGAGATTTATGGGTGAGCAAAATGGCTCACCAGTGGTGTCTGGCAAACCACCCTCTAATTGGAGACAGAAATGGCGACAGAAACCAACCAAGAATGGCTATTTCATTGGACTTTTGAGGAAGAGTGCCATAGTGGGAGAGATGCTGAAGGGCTCAGGGAAACAATGGCCTTCTTGGAGAGAACTAAGAACATAGCTACTGTTCCATCTCTAGATCAACCTGAACAGACTGATTTGATAGGGACCGAGTAATAAGAAGAGGCTCATGGTAAACCCTATTCACACCCCAGATACCTAAGGTATCTGCTGCTAAGTTTAGTTCCTAAGCTCAGTTTGGGGAGTTCCTTGATCAGCATATGCCACCACACCACAGCAATACCCAGAGAAAGAGTACTGCACAAATTCTACTCTCACTCATCCAGGCTCCTGTTGAATAGCAATATCATGGGACTTTTCCCACCAAGGGTACTGTGAAATATCTAGACAGCTGTTCCAACAGCTTAGGAGACTTTGTTGACTCTCAGCTCCCAAAATAGCTTGGCAGCCACCCTGAGAAGCTCAATCCACAAAGGCCTTGGGAAGTAGACAGGTGGTTCCACTCATCTGGGAATTCAGGGTTGATGGTAGGGAGCAGCTGAGCTACATTCTTCGAGTGGCTTGGCTCTGTGAAGCCCAGGGAAAAGCCACAGTTATCTTTCAACAGATAAGAAGCAGCTGAACCCCCCATTCTCAGAAGCTTTGCCTGTTGATGCCTTAAGACATAAAGGGAACACCCTGGTCATCCACTCTTATTCCTGGGAAACAGCTGGGAAGCCTGTCTGGAGAAGTTGGCCCCACATAACCTACAGAGGATACCTCTTCAGCTCTTGAACACTGGAAGTCATTGGCCTGAGCCCATTGGATGTCCTAGCTTGCAAGAATCTCTCAGATACTAACAATGTATTCCACTGCTGGGTATGCTGGGATAGTACCCCACCATGTGACCTAAAAAAATTGACAGTTACCCCACACCTAGCTTGGTGCACTATGTCTAGAGCTGTAATGAAAGACCTGCATCTGAGGTGTTGTGAGAATTTGGCAACTACTGCAGCAGAGGCCAGGGAATTACCTCTAGATATCACCAACTTTGATTACTGCTGAAGAAATCATATGAACACTGAAGGGCCAACATGTTGCCAAACTTAATGTAATATATTTAGCCAACATTCTAGGACAGATGCTATAAAATCTTTTATTATAAAAGCCATTCTAGGACCAGGCCCTCTAAATGGGTGAGACAGTCATTTGGCTTGATCTGTTTGGGAGGCAGCTGTGCGGTGGTGCTGGGTTCTGGGCTCGTTGCATGAGTTGGCTGTTTGAATCCTGGGACTTATGCAGGGACGTTTGGCTCGGTCTGGGAGGGGGGGACTGGACCTGCCTGGACTGAGTCTATCAGGTCGATCCCGGTCCTCAGGGGAGACCTTGATCTGGAGGAGGTGGGAATGGGGGGTGAGCTGGGGGGGAAGGGGAGGGGGGGCGAGAGGGGGAGAACAGGGAATCTGTGGCTATTATGTGGAACTGAATGGTGCTGTAAAATAATAATAATAATAATAATAATAATAATAATAATAAAAGCCATTCTACAAAAATTAGTGCAAACTGACTTACCTGATGCAAGACAAAACAAAACAAAAAACCCACCAAAAAACCCAAAACAAAACTAAAAACACCTGACATATGAAGCATGACACAAAGCAAAGCAAAATACCTCCAAAGAGGTAGATCCCAAAGCAAAGCAAAGCAATGCACTGCTTAAGAAGGAAGTCAAATGCATGGTTTTAAAGGAAAATTTATAAGATGAAAGATATGAATGAACTGCTGTGGGATGTCTTTCTGTAAGCTGTGAATATGTGTTGCTCCCATTGGCTATAAATAAAGCTATTCTGGCCTATGGCAAGGTAGCTTAGAGGTAGGTGGGAAATCCAAGACAGAGAAAGAAGAAAGGCAGAGGCAGAAGAGATGCCAGCTGCCAAAGGAGCAGCAAGATGGCCATGTAGCAATTTATAGATTCATAGAAATGGGTTAAGTTGTAAGATCTAGTTAGCAAGAAGCCTGCCATAGGCCATACATTTGGTAATTAATATAAGCCTTTGAATGATTATTTTATAAGTGGCTGAGGGACTGTGGGGCCGGGCGGGACTAGAGAAACTTTCTGACTACAATGAACAAAGAAATGAAAATTATAAGAAAGCAGCAAATAGGAATTCTGAAGATAAAGAGCTAAATGACACAGTAAGAGTCTCACCAGCAGAACAGATCAAGCAGAAGGAAGATTTCCAAACTTGAATATGTATCTTTGAAATAATCCCAAGCAAAATTAAAAAGAATGAAGAGTCTTTAAAATTTATAGATCACCATCAAGACGGCAAACTATTGCATTACACGTATTCAGAAGCAGGGAGAAGCAGAGAAAATGTATGCAAGGAAGCAATTGCTGAAAGTAATTGGCAAGTGGAAATAAATGCAAAAGCTTGGTATAGATATTAATACTCCAGTCTAGGAAGTTCAAAGCCTTGGTATAGATACTGATACTCCAGTTTAGGAAGTTCAAGTCTTGGTAGAGACACTGATATCCCAGTCTAGGAAGTTCAAAGTCTTGGTAGGGAGTCTGATATCCCAGTCTAGGAAGTTCAAAGGCTCTAATGCAGTAGTTTTCAACCTTCCTAATGCTGTGACGCTTTAATACAATTCCTCATGTTGTGGTGACCCCCAACTATAAAATTATTTCATTGCTACTTCATAACTGTAATTTTGCTACTGCTATGAATTGTAATATAAGTATTTTTGCCAAAGGTTTGCCAAAGGGGTTGAGATTCACAGGTTGAGAACCACTGTCCTAATTCATTCCAACAAGAAAAGTGAATAATATGGTATAAGCAAACTATCAAAAGTATAAAAAAATTTAAGAATGGAAACATGGTCATTTTTAATGGACTAGAGAAGCACCTAGATTAGTAAAGCATACATTGGAGTATGTATGTCAGAGTATTTCTAGACAGGATTAACTGAGGCAGGAGACCCATCCTAAATGTGGGGGTGGGCAGTATCTCATAATGTGAGGTCCTGGTGGAATACAAAGCAGGAAGGGAGAAAGCCCAGCATAGGCAATGCTCTTTTTGTTTCCTGGCCACCATGATACAAGCTACTCTGCTTTGCCATACTCTTCCTGCCATGATTCATTGAAACCTCCAAAACTATAAGACAGACTTCATTTTTTTTTCTACTTCAAACTAAAATAAAACCAGAAGAGTCTAACAACAATCTTCTTCTGAAATCATACAAATGAAGAGAAAATTGGATATCCTCAGGGTTCTGAAAAAAAAAATGCCAACAAAGAATATTGCACAGAGTCTTTAAATATTAAGAATTATTAAATCTTCCCAAGACAAGTATGTGTGTGTATGTGTGTCTGTGTGTGTGTATGTGTGTATATATTTATCTAAGTTATGGTTTCCATTGCTGTGAAGAGACACTAAAACCACAGCAAGTCTTACAAAGGAAAACATTTAATTTAGGTGGTAGCTTACAGTTCAGAGGTTCAGTCCATTATCATCATGGTGGTGAACATGGCAGTATGCAGGCAGACATGGCGCTGGCTTACAGCTGGACCAGGAAGTTGAATGTGACACTCAGAAAAGCTTAAGCAAAAGACACCACAAAGCCCGCCCCCACAGTGACATACTTCCTCCAACAAGGCCACATCTACTTCAACAATGCCATACCTCCTAACAGGGCCACTCCCTTTGGGATTATGGGGGTGAATTACATTCAACTACCACAATATATATACCCAAATATTTAATAAAGACAAGACATTTGCTCTAATAGACTAACAGACTCTAAACTAGCAACAGTCAGGTACTGAAGCAATTTTATCAACAGATAACTTTTATTAGTGGACAAATCATTCATAAAAATCAACAAAAAATTAAGCTATTCTTCAGACTTTATGGACATAACACACACAGTCCATTTCAACCAAAAGCTGCAGAATAATACTCTTCTTTTTAACACATGGAACATTCTATAAGAAAATTATGATAATCTATAACATAGTCTCATGAAATTCAAAAAAAATTCTGACCACTGTGGAAGCCCAGAGAGGTTTCCTAGTGAGATCTGAGCTTGCTTTACCCAGCGGGGATGCATAAGGGGATGAATTGACCACGTGTGTAGTTATTAGGTGTTTGGAAAGGTCTGTACTTGGCTGTGTTGAGGGGGTGGGAATTCTTTGCTCCATCCCTTGGCATTCCTTTAAAAAGCTCTTTAGAAGAGACAGAAGGAGCCGGTGGATAAAGATCCAGGCCCTCCTGAGGTTATCCTATGTTTCTATCCATCTCTCTCCCCTCTGTATTTCTATCTAAATCTTTATCCCTCACTTCTAGAGTATCCTGGGGAAAAAAAGTGGGAGCGGGTCCCCCATAGACCACAATGGAATAAAACTGGGAATCAGTAAGAAGGACTTAAGAAAACACAAATATGTCAGTTAAACAACATTCTCTTCAGAGAAAACTGAATCAATGAAGAAATCAAGGAGAAATGTAAACATTTCTTAAAACAAGTTGTCTTAGTTAAGAGTTTCTATTGCTGTGAAGAGACATCATGACCACAGCAACCCTTATAAAAGGAAACATTTAATCATGGTGGCTCACTTACAGTTCAGAGGTTTAGTCCATTATCGTCATGATGGGAAGCATAGCGACATGCAGGCAGACAAGGTGCTGCTGGAGAAGGAACTAGGAACTCTTACATCTTGACTCACAGGCAAGAGGAAGTGTTCTGAGACACTGGGCAGTATCTTGAGCATATATGAGACCTCAAAGCCCGCCTCCACAGTGACACACTTCCTCCAACAAGGCCCCACCTCCTAATAGCATCACTCCCTTTGGGGGGCATTTTCTTTCAAACCGCCACAAAGGATAACAGAAAAATTTAAACATATTAATAACAAAACCTACAAAGTATAGCAAAAGCAGTACTAAGAGAGATGTTTATACCAGTCAGTGCCTACACACACACAGAAAAGACTCCAAATACATACCCTAATAATACAACAAAGGAGCAAGAAAAGCAAGAATAAACCAGAATTGCTAGGGGAAATTTATAACCAAACAAAAAATTAGAACCAGGAGGATACAGAAAGTCTGAATAGACCAATAATGAGTAAGAATAGAGCAGTAATAAAATCTCCCAATAAAGAAAACCCAGGACTGTATGGCTTTACCAGAGACCTTACCATATACTTAAGGAAAATTATTACTTCTTTTCAAACTATTTCAATGTATTGAAAAGAGGCAACCCTTCCAAATTCATTTACAAAGCCAATATTAGCCTGATACTAAAAACAGACAAGGAAACGAGGTGACAGAGTGGTGCTAAGGAATGGCAGGCGAGGAAGACAGGCTGTAGACAGCTAGAGGATAAGTGGAAGGTGCAAACAGGGACAATCATTTAGACCAGGGCTGGGTAAACTGTAGCACACAGACCCTTTACACCTGTCATATCACTTTTTTAATATGAAAAATTATTTAATCAGTCCTGCACTTATATATTGATGGCTGATTTCAATGTCCCCATAGGAAAAATGAGTTGATGTGACAAAGATGCTATAGAGCCTAAACTATTACTTGTTCCTTTAACAGAAAATACTTCCTGAACCCTAACTTAGACACGTTTTCTACATGCAAAGGACAGAGGACTAAACACCTAGAAGGGAAATATGCTGAAGGTATATTGCTTTGTTCTATTTAGATGTTAAGGAGATGAACAAGACCCTATAACAAAGCTGTCAATGAACTGCAGAGGGGAAAATGAAGCATTAACCAGAAGAGTAAGAGTTGAAGGGCTCAAGGTCTTGTATACTATTAAAAGGACCAGTCTTAACATTATACTTCCTAGGGGCTCAGAAGAGAAACTATGAACAGCGAGGATTATTTTTGGGAAAAGAATCTAAGTACATGGAGTTCTTTAGTCCACTTGCTTTAATTCAAGTTTTTAGTCTCTAGCTTTACAGTTACATACCCAAACAATCACAATCCTCCCCTCCAGCCAGGTCACCAGGCCGGAATTCCTGCAAGGTCATAAGGACAGGTAAGAGTTTCCTCAGGCAGTGATTTCAGGCTTTCTTTTACAACCTGAAAATGAGTGGTTAAGGGAGGAGGTCAGCTGAGAGCTAATATCAGTTAGTATGTCAAAAAGGAAATTTATGTGCTCAATCTACATTCCTAGGACTGGTTAGGTAAGAAGTTATGGGTCTATAAAGTTAGTAAGGTTGTAAGAAAGGAGGGTCCAAGCTAAACTGTGCAAAGCTATTACTTAAGGTCCACCTGACCTAGGCGATGTCTCCTTGTGGAATTTACCTTAAATCAGGAGGCTAGCTTGTGGTGGTCTGGACTGTTATTTCTGTTAGTCCTTGAATGTGGCTAGGGGAGATATCTGATTCCAGTGTTAAAAGGAGAGAAACAGATGGGCCTGAGGGAAGGAAGTCTTTCCTGAGGTTGTTCTCCATATACCTCAAACGCGTATGTACAAATAGTGATCAGTTCGCACTGTTAGCAATTCTTAGGAAAAAATCAATTGTGAAAGCTATGAAGGCACACAGGATTTTCATAACAGAAGACAGCTGATATATAATAAGCCAAATAACACCAAAAGTTCCTTGGAATTTGGCTTCCTCTGAAGGAATTCCTTAATTCTTTCAGGTAGTGGCTTTGCCATAACCAGCTGAGTTCTTATAATATACTCCTGCGGCCCGTAGCATGAAGGGGATTGTCAATTGTTATGTAGTAATGCTTACAATATATTCACAGGAGTGTATGAAGGATTTATCTGTAAGAAAACTCAGAATCTATGGACATAATCTAAGTGAGGTTGAAAAGATAAGTGGTATTTTGCCAAATTGTTGGGTCTCTGTGAGCCATAGTTCTATCATTAGCACACTACACTGGAGTCTAACCCAAGAACTGTCAGGGACTCTGTAACTAGGCAATGTTCCCAAGGTGTCTAATAATAATGTAGCTCTCCTGGCCCTGAGATGCTGTGAAAATTCAGAGGCAGATTCTATCGCTATATATGAACCATGAAAAAAAGTTCTGTTAATGAAAAGCATTTAAGTCTGATAAACTACCAGAGGAAAACTGGGAAGCATCACCTACAGATCTGGTTAGGGTTTCCTGCAACACTTAACCATTTTCTGTTTAGCATGATGAATACTAATGGGCATCTTTTTCTTCCACAGCTGGACTTGTAGTTTTGTTGTGTATAAATACAACTTGAACATCTACTGCTTTCATAGGATTATCATGGTCAGAGAAGATACTTTGCTGGGAAAGTGGAATGGAATAAAAGGCAGTTGTGGCCTAACATAAGAATATGTTTCTTGCTCTAATCATTCCTTTCCAGGGGTATTTAAATTGACCTTTCTTTGTTGGGAGATGAAGATTCTACACAGAAACACTTACTTGTTCCCACGAAGAAATCATATGACGTTCAGCAGGCAGCTTTTCTATTATGCTCACTTCTGTTACACCTGGAGAAGATTCTGGAAGAAGAAAAAAATATAGTACAAAGTTGGCTGGCTCACACATTCTGTACTTTAGGTAGGTTAAGGGTTGATAACTGCTCTATGGCTATCTAATCCTTCTGATGAGCATTTATACACCCTGTGAGCAAAGCAAAGGACTAGCTGATCCCTCAAGGGCCCAGTACCATAACCTTGTAGGACACAGCATACCTCAAAGGAAGACCACCAAATTGCCTCTACCCTCTACATTTATCTAGCTGAACAAAGTACAGTGATTCTAAACCTTCAGTGATTTCACACTGGATTTCTTGGTAAATGCCCACACTTACAGTTAAAAGGAATAAGGAATAGCACCTCTTCAAATTTCTATAAAAAACAAGACTTATCCAGGCATGATGGCACATGACTTTAACCCGGCACTCAGGAATCAGAGGCAGGCAAGCAGGCAGGTATCTGGGAGATTGAGGCCAATATGGTCTACATAGTAAGTTCCAGGACAGCCAAGACTACATAGAAAGACCCTGTCTCAAAAAAAAAAAAAAAAAAAAAAAAAAGACTTGATTTCTAACTTTCTTCTAAAGAAAATCCATCTTCTGAACATATCATTGTGCTTGATGGACCTCAGGATTTAAAAGTGAGGCTAAGCTAAGGCATGGTGGTACCAACCTCTATTGAAGTACTTATACTTGCCAGACTGAGGAAGCTGGGTCTACCAGAAGTGAAGGCTACACTGTATTAGTGAGTTCCAGGCAAGCCTAGGCTGCATAACAGAACAATGTCTAAATATATAAACAAACAAATGCAAAGTTGGTGTTGGGGAGATGGCACAGTGGGTAAAGCCTGCTATGTAGAGTTTTGATATGTAGAGGATATAAATCCTCATCCATAAAACAACAAAATCACTGCCAGTCAACTACCAGAAAGATCAAAAGAAATAGTTTATCCCTTATGGGTTTCACAATGCCCTGTTAACATCCTTAATTTCAGACTGTAGGCTTCTAGAATTCTCAGAGAGTAAATTGCCATCTAAGCCCCTCAGTCTGTGGTAGTTTTTAGGGCAGCCCTAGTAAATGAATGAAAAGTCTACCCACTTTCTGTGATACTGCATGTATTATTCTTACTGCTGTCACCCTATATGCATGGTTACTGTAAGCCATGATTAAAAAAAAAAAATCACACCCACAAACCCTCTTCTTGTTCTGATCTGTCCTCAGCATACTATAAATCTGGCTCATACTTAGCTTTGTTTCCAATCCAATCTTGTTCAGCATGTTTGGTTGGCAAAACAGAGGCTTTCATATATTTTTGTCTGATTTTTTTCTTCTTTCATACTCCAAATCCTTTGCTCCAGTATCAGTTTTCTCATTGCCTCTATGTCTCTAATCCCCTCAAAACTAAATTTGTACTCATATTCAGTTATGTTGTAGCCCCTTTCTGATACACACACACAAGTGTGTCCATGCTTCTGTTTACATATATTTCAAGTTCTACCTCCACCACAAAACCACTTTAGATTACTTTACCTTGCAGTGATCTCCAATTTTCCTGATACCACCATATTCCAGACTATATAAATTAAATGCTATATGTTCATATTTAATGACATGACATTTTGAGCTATATACTGTTTTTTAATATGTGATCTAACAAATAACAAAGCATACTATCAACAAAAATGTAGTAAAATGAGTTTTTGATTTGCACATATATGTGTGTATGGTATGCATGTGTGTAGACTTTAGTTTTCCTTGATCACTTCCCACCTTATTCACTGAAGCAAAGTCTCTCAGTTGAACCCAGAGCCCACTAACATGGGCTAGTCTAGTTAACCAGCTTGCTCCAAGGATCCTATCTCCACCTTCCAAATGCTGGAATTAGAGGTGGGCTGCCATGC
Organism: Peromyscus leucopus; assembly: GCF_004664715.2. Lineage (NCBI taxonomy): Eukaryota > Metazoa > Chordata > Mammalia > Rodentia > Cricetidae > Peromyscus > Peromyscus leucopus. The sequence goes on from NC_051079.1 coordinate 15,099,352, forward strand.
CCATCTGACATTTATGTCCATTCTGTGGACCTGAGCTCTGGTCCTCAGGCTTGCACTGCAAGAGTTAATCCACTGAACCATTTCTCCAGACCCAGAAATGAGTTTTAAAATCTCTAGGAATATGGCATTCTCTAATACAAGTTTATGTAGATGACTGATCCTATGATTATGCCAGGGCCCTCTCCATGAATCATAAAAATTTCTTCAAGTTGTAAGAAAACTCAAATCTTGAAATGCAGCAACAAATCGATGTAGGAACTGAGAATTCAGGCTCTACCAATTCTAGTTTTTATGTGGTAAGTAGTTACATGAACAGAGCTGACTCTTCACTTTCCTCTCACTTCAGTAAGACAAAATATTACTACTTTCTTTGGCAGAGGAGGCAAAAATTAAAGCGTTTTTAAACACTAAAAATTACTATATAATCACATATTTTTTTTACTTTTGTTCAATGTCCTAAGACACTGAAAACATGGTGCTAAAGTCAGAAAACACGGGCAAGTCATTCTACATCCCTGGACATTGGGATGGAAGATGCTGTCTATTCCTTCAGTGGTAGCTGTATAGTGATGCTTGTTGACTATACAAATGGGGTAGTTTGGTGTCTAAGGTTACAAGAGGACACATACTATTACCCACTGTTTCAACTCTCTGTGGTCACTCTAAAGTTGGGTAGTATCAGTTCCTTCCTTCTTTGCATGCTAATACCATTTCTCCTTTGCAAGGTAGTCATTTCCACCTCCTTGAATTTGGGGTTGTTTTGTATCTGTTTCAACCAGTAAAATCAATAAGGACACACTATGCCAGTTTGGGACTTAAACTTTAAGTTGACAAAAAGCTTGCCTTTTCCTTTCTTTGAATCTGAAGCTACCACACAATAAACCCAAGTTAGTCTTCTGGAAACGGAAGCCATGAAGAATATTGGGGGTCAGCAGTCATGTGAGTACAGATGCCATGAGGTAATTATAGTCTCCATTTAACTGTGAACACTTGAGAGACCCCAAATGAGAAGTATCCTAGTTAAACTCAGTTACCCTTAGACCTAGAAGAACAGTTATTGATTTGTTTCAAATCACTGTGTATTTGGGGTAGACCAGCGATAGGCGGAACATAGTTCTTGGAAGAAATAAAAATTTTAATTCAACAATCAATGATTCAAGATTTAATGAGGATCTGCTATGGTCTCATCTTGGGAAAATTGTAACTATTAGGTACTAAAACTTTAGGTAAAAAACACTGAGGAAACAATGCTTGTTAGATACTCAAGACAAATGTTAAAAATCATGAAAGCTTCAGGATAATGCATAATTATTTTAAACTTGGAAAAAATGATCCTGAGTACCATAGTAGTTAGAGGCAGGAGGTCTATGAAGACTGAAGACATCAAAGATGTCAAAAATAATGCCCAGTTGATCTGGACCTTGGGGAATGATATGGCAATATCTACATACAGGCTCAGTGGAGACCTACTTCTGTTCCTTCCAGACTTGCATTCCTGTTAAAGACTGGCCAGCTAATGACTGCAATTTTCAGAGTCCAATGAAATTAAAGTCCCTCAGGTGAAGTCAATTCCTATATAGAAACCATGCTCATAAAATCTGGACAAGTAATGAATAGGTGAGGCAGCATGCAAATAGAGAAACTTGGTTTTCTCAGAAACATAATTTGAGGTATTTTGATTGCAAGGAGTCACTGTAGTGGTGTTAGCAGTAGCAAGAGTAATATAATTTCTTTTCCCCCCAGCTTCATTATACTAATAGGTATTTCCTATTCAGTATCTCCTTTTTGCAATAAATTGCTCACTTCACTTCTCCCAATGATTTTGTAGGACATGTCCCTTAGTTGATCCTTGGATAAACTGTAATTCTAGCTTTAATCTAGCTAGACTAGATTCTATCACTTGCAATGAAGAACTCTGAAAAAATACTAACAGTTTTAGTTTGTGGGCTCAGAAATGTGATTTGCTAATAACTGGGAGATACAAGTCAGAAAGATGTAATTTACATGACAAGAACTGTGGCCACAACCTGTCCCCTACCCCCAACAAACAACCAACTATGGAAAGCTTTGGGATACAAGAAATGCCAACACAGTCTATAAGACCCAGAGGAAGAAGATAATCTTTAGCTAGAGAAGGATATCAAAAAAGTTAAGTTTATTATATAAACTAAAGAATTAGGCAAGAGCACATTTGAAGCCAGCAACAAAGGGAGACATTCAAGGATGGAGACAGACAGTACAGAAGCAGGGGTGGGTGGACAACACAGAAAATTAGTTAACAAAGCTCAAACCAAAGGTGGTTATTACAGGAAGACTAGCTTGTGAGGCTGGTCAATGGAAACCTCCCCTGCCCCCCACAATTTTTAACATTGAAAAAGCTGTAAATGGAAGCTTTTCTCTGTCCTGTCCGCCAGTTCCCATAGCTGTATCCAAATAATCATTCAGAGACTTAATACAAATGTTTGGCCGATGGCTCAGGCTTATTACTAACTAGCTCTTACTACTTAAATTAACCCATTTCTATTAATCTATGTATTGCTATGTGGCTGTGGCATTACCAGTCTGCTGGCATCTTGCTCTTTGGGCTGCTGGATGGCGTTTCTTTCGACCCCGCCCTTCTTCTCCCTGTATCTCTGCTTGGATTTCCCACGTAGCTACATTCTGCTCTGCCACATGCCAAAACAGCTTTATTTATCAACTAACAGAAGCAACACATATTCACAGCATTCAGAAGGACATCCCACATCATAAAGCTATTGTGCTCATATGTGGCACTAAATCACTAACATATTATCCTTTTGGGAATCTGAAATCTTGATAGTTGTGATCAGTTGCTTTGCCTATATAGCTAGACCCCACTAAATCTCTGGAATTTGTTCTTTCTGTGTGTGTGTGTGTGTGTGTGTTTGTACATAGATTGGATACAGGATTTTGTGTTTGCTAAACTAGTGCTGTATCACTGAACTACATCTCCAGAGAAGGATTTTGGGTTTTAAGCAGCCTTCCTTGTATAGAAACACTACACACACACACACACACACACACACACACACACACACACACTCACTCACTCACTCACTCACAAACACACTGTAGCATTTGACTGGTTAAGGAAGGGATATATTCTGTGTGGTCACTCATTGCGGGAAAAACTTCATAAACTTGTACAAGACTTTTCTTGACTCTACTCGATAGGTCTTTTCTTCTTACTGATTAGATTAACATAATATAAAAAATATTATGAGAGTACTATTGTCTTTGAGTCCCATCCTTTTAGTCCATCAATAAGTGGCTGGTTGTGGACATGTAAAAATCTTACATTGACAGTTTTGATTCAGCCTGCTTTGTGTATGTTTTTGGAAACCACAAATAGTTGGGCTGGGTTTTGACCTAGATTTAAGTCTTTTGTTGATACTCATTTATGCTACATTTTCACATTAATATTCACAATCATATACCCATATACATATATATGTATATATATACATATATATAACTTACTTTAACAATTTTTTTATTATTCATTTTTTTAATTCATTTATTTTACATCCTGGCTGCAGTCTCCTTTTATTATTCATGTTTATGTATATGGGTGTTTTGCCTGCATGTATGTCTGTGCATCACATGTATTCAGTGTCAGTGGAGCCCAGAAGAGGGCATCAGATGCCCTGGTACTGGAGTTATAGGCCATTGTGAGTTACCATGTGGGTACTGCAGACCCCAGTCCTCTGGAAGAGCAGTTAGTACTCAACTGCTGAGCCATCTCTCCAGCCTATCATTTGTTTGTTTGTTTGTTTTTGCTTAAAACATTTGGGGAATGTATTAGTTCTCTACTGGTAAGTAATTAGCACGTATCTGTGGCTTTAAATACCACCCTATTAGCTCACAATCCTGTAGCTCAGAAGCCTGGCATAGTCTACTGGGTTCTACACTCAATTGACCTATCATTGCACTTGCTGCCCTGACTGCTCGGTTGTCAGCTACTACTGTGCTCTCATTTGGAGCATGGTGTCATCTTGCAGGCTCATTCATGTTTTCCAGAGAACTCAGCTACAGTTTCCATAGTCTCAATTGCTGTGAAGACTACTGTTACTGCTGTGAAGGCCTTTACTTCCTGTCAAGTGGTTCCATACATCTTTAAGAAAACAAGAGCAATACAAACCATCCCATATGCCATACCTCTTTGACATCTCTTTTGTTAACAGCCTGTTTTAAAGGGCATCTCTGACTTAATTAAGCTTACCTGAATAAATTCCCTTTTATCATGTAACATATCAAAGTTATTGTATTTCCTCAGCTTCATAATGTTGGTGTTCAGAGTGAGAATTCTTATAATGGCCATTATTTAGAACTCTTATTTTTAAAAATATCCTATTTTTAAAAATATCCCTATTAAGACATAATTCCCATACCATAAAGTTCACTCTTTTAAAGCACATAAAATTAGAGAGTTCAGTGTTTTAATGGAATTGTGTACATCGTTACACTCAGAAGTAACACCATATCTATTAGCAGTCACTCCCCTGAATCTTTTCTCATTAGCCTCTAGCAACCCTTAATCTACTTTAGACTCTACAGTTTTGCCTGTTTAGGGCATCCTCTTGTAAACAGAATCCTTCAAGTAAACAGAATCATTCATAATATAACACTTTGCACCTGGCTTCTTTCATTTTGTTTTCAAGATGAATTCATATTACAGCATGTATCAGTTATCTATTGCTTTGAATGACTTCAAATTGTTCTATTGACCCCAGTCAGGGAAGCAGGTAGGTTTGTTGGAATTCCTGGCCATTCCCCCAGCTACATGACTGTGAATGCACTGGGAAGAAGTTTAGTCATCCCAGGGCCTTATATTCTAGGTAATCTGTGTGCTAATCTGTGTGTTCAGTGGTCACGTATGCACATGCGGCATAGCTATGTAAACCTATATGCGCATGTGGGGGTGGGGTGGGGAAGGGAATCCATAAAAAGCAGGTCACAGACCCCTCCCCCTCTCTCCCTGCAGGATCTTCCATAGATCTAAGCACATCCCCTCTGTTCCCCTTCCCCTAATAAACGCTTACAGTGGGTTTTGTTGTGCTCGTGACTTTTCTCACAGAGTAAACAGGGCCACTTAATGAATAACACAGGGCTGAATAATAACTAACAAGGTTAACTGCAGATCTTCACCTATTGCTCCTCTCCCCCAAATCCAATCCTCCAGTCTCATCTCTGACCACCTCCTGCATCCTCCCTTAGTCCGCTGCCCCCATCTCCAGTGGATCACCAGATTTTCCCCTACTAACTTTCCTCCCACTACTCAGAGCTTTATCGTGGACCCTAACTCCAGTAGGCAATCAATCCCTAGAAAACCAATAGGCCACTCTGGTCAGGGAACAAGAAGGCTTCCTGCAGATCTTCACCTATTGCTCTCCTCCTCCGAATCCAATCCCCCACTTGGTGTGGACTACACGGTGACCACTGCTGCTTGACAGAGTTCCAGCATTTCTACTTTGGGGATCGCAATTCTCTAGCACCCCTTTAGTTTAATTTTTAATGATTTTCACTATGTGTTATGGGAGTTCCCTTATGCCTTTTCCTTTGGGAAATTTTGTGTGGGCTTTGAAGGATGAAAATGTATACAAAGATAGTCTCTTTAAACAAAATAATTCTTTGGAAAAAAATTCCCCCCCACAGTGGAATCATACAGCATGACAACTCTGTCTTCTCCCACACAAGTTAATACTAAGTTGCTAGAACAATTAGATAAGTAACATATGCTTGGTAAATAAGGTATATTTATAAATCAAAATTTATAAATTCTTAAGGTCTACTCAGGTTCACAATAATATTTGTCTAGTTTCGTCTTTGCTCACTTTTAAGCTTTAGTTATTTAGATAAACTAAGTCATACAAAAAACTGCAATATTTAATAGTGGAATGTCTGATGGCCCAAAAAAGTCCTTTTCAAAGGCCAGACATTTAGACAAAAGCCCCCATTCTCTCAGGGGCTTGACTGCTAAAAAAAGGAGACATTTTTATCTTTGGCAAGAAGAATTTAGGCTCTTACATTAACATATGACTGGTGCCTATTAACTTGTCAAGGCCAATGCTAACTTCCTCAACTTCTGATCACAAGGCACACCCCAGCTTACATGCCCCCTTTCTCCTTTTAAAATTTAACCCTTTGTTCAATTATAGAAGTGTATTCTTTTCCCAATAAACAGGCAGCCATTCTGATTCGCCCTAAGATCCTGTCAGTCCCCTCCTTCCCCCTCTGACTCCACACCTACTCTTGGGGACCTGAACCACTCAGGAGCCGGACTCCAGCACCCACTCTCACCCCTGGCTCTGTAGCAGACCACCTGCTGAGCCCCCTCCCTTCTCCAGTGGATCACACAGATCTTCCCTTCCTAACTTCCCTGCCCAAAATCACTGATTTATCCCATTCCCCAACTCCAGAAGGCAATGCCTGGGGAAGCTCAAGCCACTGCAGCCAGGGTAGCAAGTAGGCTATCTGCAGATCTTCACGTCTCCTTTCATTCCTCCAGTCTCATCCCTACACATGTAACAGACCTTCTGCTATGGCCTCTCCTCAATCTCTGCTCCCATTCCCAAGGAACTAAGCACATATTGGTGGAATACCCTGCTTTCCTCCCCTCCTGTGGGTCCCCTCAGATCTCCATTCCAGCCAACTCTCATTCCAAGTGTGAGCTCGGTATACCTAGAAGCACCACCACATTCTCCAGAAAGAGCAACACAAACAAACAAACAAACAAAACACACCCACCCAATAAAGACAAGACCAGATACCAGCACCTAATGCTTCCTCCTGACATGGTTAACTATAACTATTAACTATTATAGTGTTTGGAAGGAGTCTGGTGGAAGATCCACCTAAAATCCCCTCCCCATCTCTTTCCGTAAACGCGCCCCTTCAAAGCTGGCCAAACACAGCTCCTCCCCCAAGAGAGGCTCAAGAACACTTCCACAGGATACATAAGCTGAAGCCCGGAAAACAGACAAGTGGGGTCTTACATCCCCCTCTCCTCTCTGTGGGCCAGGGAATCGCCTGGGAAGCTTTACCCATTAAACCTGGGCTTTCCAATGAGGTCTGACTTGGTTTGCTGCATCAGCAGAGAGGCCTTCAGGAGGTCTAAAACTTATGACATAGTAGCCCGACCAGAGTGTTCTGGTGGAAGCTTACCTCAGCTCCCAGCATCCATATACCCAAAGAGTCTGGAATGTTCTTGTGGACATTCCACCTCAACTCCTTGCCTCATCTCTCTCTCCCCAAAACCTGCCTCACCTCAGAAAGCCCACCAAACATGGCTCTACCCGAAGAGAGTATTTAAGGTCTGACTCCTGGTTTTCCCTCATGGCTCCTCTTTCCCTGGAACCACTCAGGAATGCTCTGCTCAGATTAAACCTGGACTTAATAATTCGGCCTGATCTGACTTATTACATTGGCGGCTGTGTTACTCACTACAGGGGGATTTAAACTTTTCACGGAGGAGGAGAAACGGAGCAGAACACCACTGGGATGAAGGCGGATCCTGAGCGTTGACCAGTACAAAGGGAGAAAACACCTAGGAAACTGTGTTAGAGGGCAGCTTGTTTATTTGGAGGGGCAAGGGACAGTTATACCCCAGGAAGAATGGCCAGTTGGATCCATGCGATGGTATATCGTTGGCTGGGGCAAAAACATCAAGGGTGCTTCATTTCCATTCTTGGGAGCAGTAGGGGCTTGGGGAAGGAGCCTTATAAGGTCATATAGAAAAGAAAGGAACCCCAGCCGGGAATGTTTTGGTGGTCAGATAAACAGCAACCAGTCCCTATAGCCTTGGAGATGTATGAGCTTATCACTTGCTGTGTGCATGGGGCAGTCTGCAGTAGGAGACGCCAAAGGGCTGGGGTCTGCTGGTGCAGGGTGGTGGTGAGGGAGCAGCCAAACTCCTGCTCCCAGGATGAGAAAACTCGGTGTTTTAGACATGCTTCCACCCCTTCTTAGCTTCAGGCCAGCCCTGCACAACACCTAGAATTACACCCTTCCCAAACTCAGATGCCTAGACATCAGCATAAAAAGAGGCAGGATTAATAATAGCCAGAACAGTATGTCTCCACTAGAGCCTGGCTACCCTACCACAGCCAGGCCCTGAGTACTGGAGCATTGCTGAAACATGGAAAAAAGCCTTTATGAATGACAGAGGTCCTTGAAGAGGAAATGAATAAACCCCTTAAAGAAATCTCTGAAAAAAAAAGTGGAAGAAAATGAATAAAATAATTCAAGATCTGAAAGTGGAAACAGAATAAAAAAAAATCACCTCAAACTGAGAGAAATCTGAAAATGAAAAATTTAAAAACTTGAACAGGAATTTCAGAGACAACAAAATAGAAGACACATAAGTAAGAATCTCAGGCATTAAAGACACTATAGAAGAAATGGATACCTCAGTCAATGAAAATGTTAAATAAAAGAAAAATCCTGCACAAAACATCCAGGATATCTGGGACACTATGTAAAGATCAATTCTAAGGATAATACAAATAGAGAAAGGAGAAGAAACCCAGGCAAAAGGCATGGAAAAAACTTTAACAAAATCATAGAAAAAAAAAATTCCTAACCTAAAGGAGCGATCTAGTAAAGAAGTACAAGCACAAAAACACCAAATAGACGGGACCAGAAAAAGGCCCCTCTGTTTTGCTGGAGCCTCTGCTTGCCTCTCCACGGTCCTGTCCAGAAAGCCCCTTCTTCCCTTCCCTCTCTCTCCAAACCCCGCCAGCTCAGAGAGTCTCAGAACAAAGAAAAGGCGCCAAACAGCCCAGTTCTGCATCCCTGGCAGCTACTGCAGCTGCTCCCTTGAAGTTGCCAGCTGCCCGAGTCTCTGCCTAAGCACTCAGCTTGGGCACAACCCTGGCTTGTGGCAGACGTGCCATCACCCCTCCCCTACAGTCTATAAAACTTTCCTGCCCTGCCCTGGCCATACTACTTCCCTGGCCTCGAACTCTGGGACCAGAGAACCCACCCGGGAGCTGCTTTGCTCAATACACCTGTTGTTATACTTTTCCAGTTCAGCTTGATCTGGCTTACTTGTTACTGGGGTGGTGGTGGTGAGGACACGACAGGATGACGATGACCTATTACTCTCTGCACATAATAATGAAAATATTAAACATACAGAACAAATAAAGACTATTAAAAGCTGCAATGGAAAAAGAACAAGTAACATGTAAAGGCAGACCTTTTAGAATAATACCTGACTTTTCAATGGAGACTCTAAGGGCTAGAAGGGCGTGAATAGATGTGCTACATACTCAAAGAGAGCACAGATGCCAGCCCGGCTTACTATACACAGCAAAATTTATAATATCAATAGATGGAGAAAGGAAGACATTCCATGATAAAACCAAATTTAGGCAATTATCTGCCTACAAATCCAGCACTACAGAAGGCACTAGAAGGAAAACTCCAACATAAAGAGGTTAACTATTTATTGCTCTAGTTCAAAGTGTGTACCTGGGAGAATAGAGCCTAAAAAGAGGGTGGATTCATGTCTCATGCAATAGCCAATTTTATCCAGAACATCAGACAATTTATACTCTGAGGGTTAAGAAGAGTCACTGAAGTAAAGTTTACAATCATAAGGATAAGCCACACAGGTCAAAAACTAGGTTTTTTTTTTTTCCCATAGAGGCATATAAACAAATAACAATAGCCAGTTGTAATGAATAATCTGAAATAAATTCATTCCTATCTGCTACACCTAGGAGGGGCATGAAAGCACATTCTGAGAACAACCCATGTTATGGAACGAAGATGACAAGACTCTTGTCTTGATTATTTGAAGTTTCCTTACAAGGTCTCAGAAATCTCACAGAGCTTCATCCATGTACTCTGACAGTTAACCATGCCCAAGAAAACACAGGGAATAATCCCAGACCAGCAAATCAAACACCAATGCTGCCAATGCCGCCGCTGCCAAGATAACAGGAATCAGCAAACATTGCTTACTGATACTCTCAATATCAATGGTCCTTGATAAAAAGACAGAGACTAATAGACTGGGTATGAAAACAGGATCCATTCTTTTGCTGTATCCAAGAAACACACTCTAAGACAGACATCACTTCAGGGTAAAAGGATAGAAAAAGATGTTCCAAGCAAATGGACCTAAAAAGCAAGCTGGTGTAGCAATTTTAATATCTGGCAAAACAGACTTCAAACCAAAATTAATTAGGATAGGGAAGGACACTACATACACATTAATGAAAAAAAATCCACCAAGAGGACATTTCAATTCCTAACATCTATGCACCAAACACAAGGACACTTAAGTTTATAAAAAGATACTACTACAATTTAAATCACATATTGACCATCACACACTGATATCAGGAGACTTGAATACTTCACTCCCATAAACAGACAGCTCATCTAGACAAAACTAAACAGAGAAGTACTGGAGCTAATAGGTGTAATAAACCAAACAGACCTAACACATCATTTCCTCCTAAACACAGAAGAATACATCTTCTCTGCACCTCATGAACTTTCTCCAAAATTGACCACAAAGTAGGACACAAAGCAAGTCTCAACAAATACAAGAAAATAGAAATGACTCCCTCATACTATCAGACCACCATGTAGATTAAAGTTGTATATCAACAACAACAGAAAAAAAAAAAAAAAAACAGAAAGCTTACAAACTCATGGAAACTGAACAATTCTTTAATGAAAAATGAGTCAAGATAGGAATTAAGAACTAAATTAAAGGATTTCCTAGAATTCAATGAAAATGAATTCATAGCATACTCAAATGCATGGGACACAATGAAAGAGGTTCTAAGAGGCAAGTTCACAGCACTAAGTGACTACATAAAAAAACTGAAAAGATCTCATACTAGCAACTTAACACCACATCTGAAAGCTCTAGAACAAAAAGAAATCACACCCAAAAAGAGTAGGCAGGAAGAAATTATCAAACTCAGGCTTAAATCAATAAAATAAAAACAAAGAAAACAATACAAAAAAAAAATCAATGAAACAAAGGTTTGTTTTTTTTTTTTTAACTAATCAATAAGATCAATAAACCCTTACCCAAATTTACTAAAAGGAGAAGCAAGTTTCTAAATTAACAAAATCAGAAATGAAATGAGGGACAGAACAATAGACACCAAGGAAATTCAGAGAATAAAAGGACATACTTTAAACCTATACCCCACCAAAGTGGAAAATCTAAAATAAATGGATAATTTTCTTTATGGGTAAGGTGCCACTTACCAAAGTTAAATCAAGCTCAGATAAACAATTTAAATAGACTATAACCCCTAGTGAAGTATAAGAAGTCATTAAAAGTCTACCAACTGCCCCTCCCCCCTCAAAAAAGCCCAGGGCCAGATGGTATTAGTGCAGAATTCTAACAGACGTTCAAAGAAGAGTTAATGTCAATACTTCTCATACTCCAAAAATAAACACAGAAGGAAAATTTCACAATTTATTTAATGAGGCCACAATTACCTGATATCCAAACCACATAAACATCCAACAAAGAAAAAGAATTACAGACCAATTTCCTTTATGTACATAGATGCAAAAATACTCAAAATACTTGTAAACCAAATCCAGAAACACATCAAAAAGATCATCCACCATGATTAAGTAGGCTTCATCTTAGAGATGGAGGGATGGTTCAATATATGAAAATCAACAAATGTAATCCATCATATAAATAAACTGAAAGAAAATAAAAACCACATGATATCTTATCAGATGCATAAAAGGCCTTTGACAAAAATCCAACACGCCTTCATGATAAAAGTCCTAGAGACACAAGGGACATATCTCAACATAATAAAGGAAGTTTACAGAAAGCCAGTAGCCAACATCTACTTAAATGGAGAGAAACTCAAAAACAACCCCACTAAAATCAGGAACAAAACAAGGTTGTCCACGCTCCATACCTATTCAATATAGTATTTGAAAATTTAACTAGAGCAATAAAACAAGTGATAGAGATCAAAGAGATACAAACTGGAAAGGAAGAAGTCTAAGTATCTTTATTTGCAGAAGATATGATAGTTAGTACACATAAGTGACCCTAAAAATTCCCTGGGAAACTCCTACAGTTGATAAACACTTTTAGCAAAGTAACGAGATACAAAATTAAGTGAGAGAGATCAGTAGTCCTCCTATATACAAATGATAATTAGGCTGAAAAAGAAATCAGGGAAACAACAACTTTCACTATAGCCTCAAATAATATAAAATATCTTGAGGTAGTTTTAAGCAAGCAAGTGAAAGACTTGTATGGTAAAAATTTTAAGACATTGAAGAAATAGAAGATATTAGAAGATTGACATTGATGTTCCATCTTTCCAGATCTCCCATGTTCATGTATCAGTAAGACTGACATAATAATAATGAATATTCTATCAAAAGCAGTCTACAGATTCAATGTAATCTCCCTCAAAACTCAAACAGAATTCTTTACAAATCTTGAAAAGCAACTTTTACCTTCATATGGAAACACACAAAACTCAGGATAGCTAAAACAACTCTGAATAACAAAAGATATTTGTAGTGGGTAGCCATTCCAACCTTGATCTGGAAGTTCCAACCCCCATTGAGGCTTCGGTAACTGTCACGCCTACAAGGCGGGGCCAGGAGAGGACCCTGAAGACCCGAGGTCTGGATAGCCGACTCTCTTGGTTCCTGGACCCTGGATGCTGGAGGTAGACCGAGCAGTGTTCTCCAGAGAACACCACCGGACTGTGCCACGCCTTTCCTAGACCCTGTAACCTACCTATCCTTCATTTGTAAGTTATGTCACTAAATAAACCTCCCTTTTAACTACGTGGAATGGCCTTAATAATTTCACCAACAGATATTCAGGAGATATCACCATTCCCAATGCTAAGTTATACTATAAAGCTATAGTAATAAAAAGGGCATGATATTGGCTCAAAATATATATGTTGATCAATGGAATTGAACTGAAGACTCAGGTATAAAGCCACATACCTATGGACTCCTGATTTTTGATAAAATATCCAGAAGTATACACTGGAAAAATGGTGCTGGTCAAATTGATGGCTGCATTCAAATAGATCCATATTCACCATCCTGAACAAAATTCAACTTCAAATTGATCAAAGACCTTAACATAAAACCAGATTCACTGAACTTTAAAGAAGAGAAATTGGGAAATAGTCTTGAACTCATTGACATAGGAAAAGACTTTCTAAACAGAACACTGTTAGCACAGGCACTAAGAGTAACAATCAAAAAATAGGACTTCTTGAAACTGAAAATCTTATGCAAGGAAATTGATACAAAGCAGTAGCCTACAGAATGGGAAAAGATTATTACCAAATACACATCCAATAAAGGACTAATATCCAAAATATATAAAGAATTCAAAGAGGATACAAACAACCCAATTAAAAAATAGGGTATAGATCTAGACAGAAATTCTCAATACAGGAAACTCAAATGGCTGAAAAACATTTAAAGAAAAATTTAACATCCTTAGTCATCAAGGAAATGCAAATTAAAACTACTGTGAGAGTCCATCTTACACCTGCCAGAATTGCTAAGATCAAAAACACAAGTCACAACTTACGCTGTTGAGGGATATGGAGCAAGGGGAACACTCCTCCATTGCTCGTGGGAGAGTAAGCTTATAAGATAAAGAAATAGTTTTAAAAAATAAATTCTTTAAAGAGACAGTAAAGGTAGTATAAAAAATAAGCCACGTAAAGATGGACATTACACAGAGAATCTAGATTATGTTGTCTTTGATTTTTTTTCCCTCCTGAGACAAGATTTCTCTGTGTAGCTTTCCTGGAACTCACTTTGTAGATCAGGCTGGCCTCGAACTCACAGGAATCCGCCTGACTCTGCCTCCCGAGTGCTGGGATTAAAGGTGTGCGCCACCACCGCCTGGCTAGTCTTCGATATTTTTTAACTGCAGAAATACATTTGATTGTAAAGCCTGCTCAGTTAAACCAATATGTATATATATTTTTTTCACAGCAATATGTTTATTTTAAAGGTATTTTGACTTCAAAATTTGGATCTAAGGATATATAGCTTTGGAAAGGAGGCTCTGCTTTTGTTTCCACAGGAAGCAAGAGGCTATGAATTTGTTCCAGGTTAAGATGGATCAGATTTGATCAAGCCAGATCTCCTGAACCTTAACAGATAGTACCTATCAACAAAGGTTATAGCTGGTCTTCCCAGGACTTGACCATTATCTCAAATGTTTTCAGGATCCCTATAAGACAGCCAGTAGCCCTATCAGCAGGAAGTAGCCTAGAACACTATGCCCATATTCCTAAATAATGGATTATGGATGTTTATCTTTGTTTAGGTTGTTGGTTACAAATTGTTATTGGTCATAATAAATCACTTTCTAAAAGAAGAAAGGGGGATATGATATAGAAATCTGGGATATAGATATGATAGAATAAAAGGGTAGATTATTAAACCTACTTTTAATGAGCAATAACTTGCTTAAAATATTTTACATACTATGGATTTTAGTTTATTGATACAAATTTAAAGTTAATTTTGTTATACTGTATGCATATTTTTATTCTTGCTTAAGATATTAAGCTTATAAAACTCATTTAAAATTGTAATGTATTCTTAAGAAATACAGATTAATAGTTAATCATTTATGATAATCAAACTTGTAGTCATATTAGTTAAGTTTTCTAAATGTACATAGATACATTTCAATTAGGTAGGTAATCTTCAAACACTTCAAAGACCTACAGAGTATGGCATTTAAAATGTTTTAAAAACTTAGACTTTTCTGGATAGTGAGATATGTCTGCTCCTAGCAGCACCAAACTACTTAGAGAAGACAATGGGCATTGAAGAAACTCATTATGAAGTTTGCTTTCTTTGTGGCAAAAGTTAGCCACTGGGCAAAAAAGTGCCCTTGTGTTGACTGCTTGACAGTATGTTGTATAAACTGGACATGCAGGACCCATAGGAAGGTGACCACTGAATTTTGGAAGATGAGATGGTTCTTCAGGTTCCTGCTTCACAGAGGAGACTGCCAGACATTCTACAGGACACAAGGAGAAATGACTAAAACACTTCCAGCCTATAGGCTGAAGAGGAATGGCCCAATATTGCAGAGGAACTTTGGGTGACTGTCCAGGCAGCCAGCTGTCTCTGTCATTTTAGATTTTTGAAAGATGCTTACAATGCTCTCCCTGTTTACTTAGGTAATATTATATCTTTCTGAGGTCTTTGATGTAGTTGAAGACTAGATAATTACAATTTTCCTTGGTTATGATAAAAGATAAATGATATGAAACTTTAGACTCACAAATGCAGCATAGATAGAATATTTTCTTAATTTTGCCAAATACAAATAGACTAGATATTAAAACTGTAATTCTTGCTTGAAAATTGTTTTGTTATATGTAATTTTACTATGCTAAAGTTAAAACCTTCCTTTTTGATTATACAGAAAATGGGAAATGCTGTGGGATAATGTTATTATACACTGGTTTAATAAAATAATGATTGGCCATCAGCCAGGCAGGAAGTATAGTCGGGGCAGCAGACTATAGGAATGCTGGGAAGAGGAAGAGCAGAGTCAGGAGTCACCAGCCAGACACAGAGGAGGCAAGATGTAAAGGCAGTACTGAGAAAAGGTACCAAGCCGCGTGGCTAAACATAAATAAGAATTATGGGTTAACTTAAGTGTAAGAGCTAGTCAGTAGTAAGCCTAAGCTAATGGCCAAGCAGTTATAATTATATAAGCTCCTGAGTGATTATTTTTATAATCAGGCCACAGGACTGCAGGGGCTTGGCGGACCGGAGAAACCTTCAGGCTACATCAGAGAGGATCACGATTGCTACATTCCTGCAGGAAAACCATCCCCCATTAGAACAGAGCTGTAGGTATCACCTGGCTCCCAAAGGCCAGGATACTTTCCCCTTCAGAGCTGTAGGTATAGCCTCATTTCCAACAGTCAGGGTACCTTTCTCTTCAGAGCTGTAACACCTATATGTATAGCCTGGTTTCTGACAGCCAGGATACCTTTGCCTTCAGAGCTGTAACACCTACACCTATAGGTATAGCCTGGCTTCTGATGGCTTGGATACTTTTCCCTCCAGAGCTGTAATACTTACACTCTGTCTATATATTATGGCTCCCAATTTAGTGTATTTTATGGGACTCCTGAGTGCTTGAACAAGTGGGTCTCTGATTCTTGTGCCTTCTCCTGGGCTCTTTACCTTCTATTTGTTAGTCTTGTCCAATTCTGATGTGATAGTTTTTGTTTTATCATATTATACTTTTTGTTATATTTTATTATTATATCTTAGAAGCCTGTTTGTTTTCTAATGAGAGATAGAAAAGGAGTGGATCTGGATAGGAGGGGAGGAACTGAGAGGAATAGAGGGAGGAAAAACTGCAATCAGGATATATTATGAAAGGAAAAAAATCTAATTAAAGTTTTTTTCTATTCATGAATACACACTTTTTACATCCATTCATTAGCTGGATATTACAGTTGTTTTTAATGTATATAACTATCAATAATATGGAAGAATATTTGGGAACAAGTATTTGTATGTAAATGATTTTCTTTCTCATAGATAAAGAGAAGTAGAATTGCTAAATCATACAATAATTCCATGTTTATTTTTTAAACAAGGGTCAAACCCTTCTCCAAAGTTGCTGTGCTAGTTTACATTCTCACCAGCAGTACATGAGGATTTGAACAAATTTCTCCAAATATTTGACAATATTTATGTCAGTTTTTATTATGGCCATTCTAGTGGATATGAAGTAGTATCTCATTATGGCTTTGATAAGTTTATTTGACTTATGATCATCATCTTTATATAAATATGGTTCAAAGAAATGTCAAATGGGACCCTTTTAATTTAGATTTTCATTAATTGCTAAATTTCTAGAGCTCTTTATAGCTACCTTGCAATCTCTTCATATTATGATTAACAAATATTCTATTTGGGGGCTATATTGTCACTTGATGGTATCCACAAAAACACATTTTAAATTTTTATAAACTATTCCTTTCTTTCTTGTATCACATTTAAAATTCGACTCACTATTTCTAAGTTGCTTAAAAACTAAACTAAGAGGAACTGGAGTGATGGACCAGCAGTTAAGAATACTGGCTTTTCTTACAGAGGACCCAGGTTTCACTCCTAACACCCATACGACATCTCATAACTCTGTAACTCTAGTTCCAGAGGGTCGGACACCCTCTTCTGGCTTCCTCAGGCCAGATATTAAATGTGGACATCAAGTTGTTATAAGCATTATTTGTTGAAAGTATTTTTCCCCATTGAATAGTTTTCACATCCATATTAAAAGAAATCAATGAAGTTTAAACATGACAGCTATTTTTGGAGTTTCAATTCTATACCAAAGATCTGTATTTTTATCTTTATGCCAGTACCCCTTTAAAAAACTATTACTACAATTTTGTAGTAAATTACCTTTATTATAGTAACTACATGTTACATGAAACTTATCCTTTTTGTCATATGTAAGTGTAGAGATCAGTGGCATAATTATTCACATTGTTATATAAGTATTACCATTACTATCTCTCAAACTTTTAGTCACCCAAATGTAGTAAATTTTGAAAGAAAAAAGAATAAGTAAAAGGAACCTTCTTCTTCTATTCCAAGTTTGTTTTCGTTATTCCTGGTCTCTTATGTTTAGATATTAACTTTAGCATTAATTTGTCAGTTTCTACAATAGAAGTGGTTGAGATTTGATAGTAATTGCAGTTCCTAAATTTGTTGATATGCTTGGAGAAAACCACTCCATATACATAAAGATGACATTTCTTCTTACTCATTTTGGACTTAGTATCATTCAAAAGACTTATACTATTTCAGTGTAAAAGTCACAAACTTCTTTGTTAACTGTAGTGGGTAGCCATTCCAGCTTTGGTCTGGAAGTTCCAACCCTGATTAAGGCTTCGGTAACTATCACGCCTACAAGGCGGGGCCAAAAGAGGGCCCTGAAGACCCGAGATGAGAATGTGCCACGCTCTCTTCCTGCTTGGACCCTGGATGCTAGAGGCAGACCAAGGAGAGTTCTCCAGAGAACACCCGGACTGCGCTGCATCTTTCCCAGAACCCACCACCTACCTATCCCTTCATTTGTAAGTTACGCCATTAAATAAATCTCCCTTTTAACTATGTGGAGTGGCTTTAATAATTTCACCAATAGTTAACTTATTTCTATTTTATTCCTATGGTATGATTGTAAATAGTTGCTTTCTTAATTTCATTTTTGTATTGCTTTTTGCTACTGATTGTGTGTGTGTGTGTGTGTGTGTGTGTGTGTGTGTGTGTTCGTTCTGAGAATTCCTTAGGGTTAATTTGTAAGGGTACATCATTTGCAAACAGAGGTATCTCTACTTTCCCCCTTATAATTTATTTAATTTCCTGGCCAGAATCTCTAGTACAATGCTGAGTGGGTAGAAATATTAAGATTGAAAAGGTCAAGCATAGTATACCTGAGACTGCAATTGTTTACAAGGCCTACTTGTAAGGCTGGCTCTTGGATGGCATCTTGAGATGGATTTCAGTGAGGTTTCCATCATTGTTAGATGAACCTGGATCACTATATCCCAATTGCTAATGCAAATAAACTGTGTTGAATATATGATTTTCTTTTGGGAAACTGGAAGTTGGTACATGTTAGATAAAGGATGTCTACATCAATAACTGCCAATAAATTCTGGACTCCTCAGTTTAAAAGAGCTTTCCAGATCTACATTTCAGACATATTATTACAAACATGTTGCTGGGAAATTAAGTATGCCCTGTGTGGTTTCAGTGAGAGAACTCTTGAAAACTAACTTCCATGCCTGCCCTTTTCCCTTTGTTCATTTTGCTTTATCTCTTTCTGTTGGAACAAATTGAGCCCAGTGAATCAGCAAACCTGGACCATCTTTGCTGAGCTTTTAGCACATTTTGTTATTGTTGTTCTTGATCTTAAGAGTGATAGGATGGCCAAACACCCTAATTGTCGTGCTAGAAACCTCATCCAATGACTGAGGGAACCGGATGCAGAGATCCACGGCCAGGCCCCAGGTGGAGCTCCAGAAGTCCAATTGGCGAGAAAGAGGAGGGTTTGTATGAGTGAGAATAGTTGAGACCAAGGTTGGAAAAAGCACAGGGACAAATAGCCAAAATAGTGGAAACACATGAACTATGAACCAATAGCTGAGGAGCCCCCAACTGGATCAGGGCCTCTGGATAAGTGAGACAGCTGATTAGTTTGATCTGTTTGGGAGGCATCCAGGCAGTGGGACTGGGACCTGTCCTCAGTGCATGAGCTGGCTGTTTGGAACCTGGGGCATATACAGGGATACTTGGCTCAGCCTGGGAGGGGACTGGACCTGCCTGGATTGAATCTACCAAGTTGAACTCAATCCTCAGGGGAGTCTTTGCCCTGGAGGAGATGGGAATGGGGGGGGGACACGGATGGACGGACAAGGGGATCCATGGCTGATATGTAAAATTAAATTATAAAATAAAGTAAAAATTAAAAGAAAAGAGTAAAGCAGGTAGTCTGTCAACATGATGTTAGCTTTAGGATTTTCCACAGATGCATTTTATCAAGACGATAAAGTTCTCCATTTGTTCTTTTTTGCTTTTATTTTGAGGGAAAAAAATTGTATTACTAGCTTAGTCTGACTCTGTGATCACCATTATACTCCTTTCTCAGTGATAGGGTTACAGACTGGTATATTCTATTTATAATGTAAGTCGCCCCCCCCCCCCAAGGGTGCTGGATTTTGTCAAGTAGCTTTTTGGCAGTCATCGATGATGTAGGCGTTGTCCCTTGTTTTACTAACATTCTATTACATTAGTTTTTGCATATTAAACAAATCACACGTTCCCAGGATAAATCAGGCCAGGTCTCAGATTTCTATTATAGAAAATGGCCAAATAAACACACACTTAAACATAGTGCTAATAGGTGCTGCTAAATGAAAAAAAAAAAAAAAAAAAAAAAAAAAGCGGGGGGAGGTAAGAGAGAGCAAGATGAAATTAGAACTATTTGGGTAAAATTTATCAGAAATAATACTAATTTGATCAGAAATATGCATGATGAAAGGGAGACATGGAGAGGGAGACAATTCCAGGTGGAAGAAGTCCAGGCAAACTGAAAATGACGAGAAGTAGCAAGATGTCCGCAACGATGGAAACAATGATCAACATGAAAACAGATCCCACAAGGAACCTGTGGGTCACCACAGAGAAATTGCAATTTCGTTACAGTTGTGAGAGGAAAGCATTCCCAGCATACTTTCTCAACCAGCTTAGGCAGCTGTACCCATATCCCTCCCTTTATTTTAGAAAATCTAGAATCATTTCTGGGGCGTGATTCTTCTGAACTTCCCCGAAAGGCTGGGCACCTCCTGGTCTCGGCTACCTCTGATTAGTCAGTGAAATAGCACTGATTTGTTGTGGGCGCTTAGGGAGTTAATGTGTTTGTTTCACACACCCTGTTTCTTCCACAGCTGTAGCCCCAGTGGCTAACTTTGCGGTGGTTAGTTAACCCATGTCCAATGAAAAGAACAACTCTCAACTCCTTCGCACAGCTCGGTGCTGTACACAGAAGCGCTGGGCAGTGGTTGCCTTGGGACACTGGCAGCATCGTGACCTCAGTTCACCTCTGCACCCATCAGCAGCAGGGTTTGCATTTCAGGGATAGAACCTGGGCTCAGGAAGCCTCCTGGGAAACACGTCTCGTAGGCTCCCAAGTGCCTCTCTCCCCCTTGCAAGTGTGAGGCGACCCTCCCGAACTCTCAGCACCTGGCCAGACGACACCCCCTTTTCTGCAGAACTCGCAACAAGCGATGGCCCGTGCAGCCAGGTCCAGCTCCCCGTAGTCCACCCAGCGCCCGCCCATTGTCCTACCCAACTCACCGAGGATGCGAGTGATGCCCAGGGTCAGCTTCTCCAGGTGCGGCTTGCTGCCGGCTTGCAGTGGGGGCTGCATCTCCTCCATGGCACGCGTCCCCCCTCCGCGCGCGGTGGCGGCAGCGGCGGCAGCGGCGGCGGTGGCAGTGACCGGGGCCGCCGTGGAGAGCCGGCTTGCCGGCTGACGCGGCCGACCCCGCCTCAGCTCTGCGGCCGTCGGGCTCACGGCATGCCGGGAGTTGTAGTTTTCGGCGCCTGAGGGCTCGGCCAGGAGAGGATGGGCGCCCCGGGGGGCTCTGGCTGCAGCAGTTCCGCTGGGCGCTCGTTCCCGCGACCCTGGCCGGGGCCTCACCTCACATCTCCGCGACCCCGCCTCGCCTCGGCCGGGAGCCTCGGCCCTCGCCAGGGTCGGAGGCGCAAGCGGGGGCGGGCCTCTGCGCCGAGCGGCCAATGGGGACTGAGCCTGGCGGCCGGGGCGTGGCGGCCCCGGCGCGACGCTGCGAGTGGCGGTTGTTTCAAGATGGCGGGCGCGGCGGGCCCCTCCCTGCCCGGCTCGGCGTTCTGGAGCCGCGACGGTATCCTTTGCCCCGCTGCTAGGGGGCGCCGCGCCCTGCGGGGTGGCGAGGGTCGGCGCGCGAGGCTTCCCGTGGGTCCGAGGAGCGCGGCGCGCACCCGGGGCCAGAGAGCGGGCCTTCCCACTTCCAGCGGGGTGTCCCCGCGCCTGGCGACGAGGTGTTGCTAGGTGGGAATTCTGGCCCCTGAGAAATCCGCCCTCCTTGACTGTGGGTTCTGCAAAGGTGGCCTTGGATGGGGAGGTCTCAGGCAAGGCTGGAAAAGCTCCGCTGCCAACCCTTGCCGCGAGATCACTGGTTGATGGAGGGTGCCAAGTGAGTGAGTTTGTAGTGGTAGGGAGGGCAAGTGTGGGTGGACACACTTTTGCTGGTGGGGCTGCGAGTCTTTTTTCTCTTGATTTGGAATTCCCTTTAGTGTGCGCCCCTAGGAGCAAATCAGGTGATTTTTATTGGCTAATCTTGGGCTTTCAAAGTCCTTGAGTGAAGCTGTATTTTCTAGGACGAGCTCTGCTGGTGCTAGTTAGGGAATGCAATAGGAAGTGCCTGGAAGCAGTGTTGACTTACAAGGTTGTGCGTCACCCCTGTTGAAAATTGAAGTTTGGGAATTGTTTTTGCTCAGGAAGCTGTGGAGCTTTCTAGTCGCGCAGTAGTTAGAATTCTCGGTTCAATAACTGATGAGATTTCACCGTAGTTCATTTCTAGGATTAGGTTAGCTCTTGCATCTGAAGCTTTCATCTTGGTTATGTACTTCCTTGCTAGAGGGGCATTACTAGAGAGGAAATGTAATCAGTGTTCCCAAGTGCCTGAAAAGAGGCCAGTTGGTTTGCTAGGTGTAGTGATGACATTGTTTTTAGGTATTACTGTTACCTTTGGCAAAATCATTCTGGACATTCTATTCCTAGCTCCCAGTGAAACTTAGAAAATTGTATTACCAGTTTCCTTTATTGAATTACTTGAGTGAGAGTTTCTTGGGTGCAGACAGGAATACGTTTGCATTCTGTGCTGCTGAGTGTTTAGTGTTGTGCACTTACTAAACAGAATTACTGCTTGTCTCTGATAGGTGGGCGAGGAGCAAATGAAATTACCTCATGTACTGTGGAAGAAAGCTTACCAGTGTACTCTCAAAGGAAATTTTTTCCCCTTTACTTATTAGAGTTGAAAAGCAAATGTGTGCATCAGGACTGCTGTGCTGAAGTAGGAACTCAGGAAATTGGGATCCGTCTTTTCTTTAGGAAAAAAGAGTTATTTGCTTATAACAGCTAATGGTATTTTTCTGACATACAGTAGAGGAGATGACAGTCCATTTCACTGGAACTGAGCAAATTCACAGTGTGTGGTCCAAACCTTTGCTTTTGTTGTTAGCAGCCTTGTACTCATTTATGTAGTCATAACACTAATCATTTGTTATAGAAGTAATAATATATTCTCTACCTTTTACATTTTCTCATGAGCTGAATAGTTAATGTAAAAACATTCAGACCTATCCACTCAAGGTGAGAAATTGAAATTATATGGAAAATGATGGTAATTCGGTTCTATAGAAATTCAGATATAAGAAAGGAATTGCAAAGTTATTGGTATCGCCTTTTTCCTCCGACTATTCCATCTAATGACCAATTAACACTCAGCCTCTGATATTTTCATTCTAAATCTCCATAGGGCATACAGCTGTGTTAAATGTACATTGTTGCTATTTGCTGAAAAATGTAATGATAATTATGGACCTTTTGGTCTTTGAATCTTGATTTCTTTCTGACACATTGATGATTATTTCCCAGACCACTCCAGAGTAAAATTCCACTAGGATAAAGTCAGAAAGTATGCACCTATGACCTGGTATTCTTTGCACATTAGTGAATAAAAGATTTTCAGTGCTTCACTTAAATGATTAAATAAATGTGATTGAGAGATTTTTCAATCCTAGAAGTTTTCATCATGAGAGAGCAGATAATCAATGATGGATCATCACCTTTAAAAAGAGTTGTAACAACTGCATATTTTGAGTCAGCAGTGCTATTTGACACAAGGTATTGGCATCTAATGTATGAATAATGAGGAGGCCACATTGCATCTTATGGGTTAAATCTTCTGGTAAAACACAATTTTTGTGGTCGTGAATTTCTTTGCTAATCTATATTGTTCATAGTAGTGTTAGAAGTGGATACTCTTTCTACAGTATCTAAATTTGATTACTAATGTGCGCTTGCTGGGTTAACAGAATTAATAAAATATAAACAAATATGAACTACAAGGGAGTGGCCCAAAACATTGCAGTAATTATCATCTCTGGCATTCAGTTTTCAAGTAAAAATAGATTGAGACTTCACATTGACGTAAACCTAATTTACCTCAAAACCTCTGTGGTAGATAAAAATGACATATACCTGTGTTGCTGGCAAATGAATCCCTATTCAAAGAGTTAGGGAACAGTAAGCAATACTTAGCTTGTTTCTTTCACGCGTTGCTTCCTCTATACCAGTTCTGCCCTGACTTCCAAGTACTATTTTCCTTCTGGGGAAATAGCTGTGTTGTTATCATCATGGAAAATATTTTGTAACTTGCAGTAATTCTTGTTGAAGTACTTCTAACTAGAGAAATAAGGTGGCATGCAGGTCCAATATACGTTTGATATACCTTTTGTCTTTTTGATCTTTCTAAAAAATATAGCTTTGTTGGGAGATTCTATGTAAGTTAAATCTTTGAGCTCTTAATGAGACAAAATAGGTTGTTACATGTTATTGGAAGAGACAACTTTCAATGCTAACTTTTTTTTGAATATTTAATATGCTGATTTTTTTTGAATAAAAGGTGAAAAAGTGGCTCTTGTTTGTTGCTAGCCTGTCAAACTATGGCAAGCAAGCATTCTTTTCCCTGACTGGAGTTTTTTATTACTGTATAGGTTCCAGAGTGTAATTATGGCCTATAGCTGAGCTGTATTACATACACAATTGAAATTCTCCAGATGAACTATTTATTTATTTTTTATTTTATTTTTCTTTATTAAGAAATTTTCTAGTCACTCCTCATGCTATCCACAACCCCCCCTCCTGCCTTCTCCCACCCCTCTTTCCCAAGCCACCCTGCATCCCCACATCCCCCAAATTGAGGTCTCCCATGGGGAGTCAGCAGAGCCCAGCTCACTGAGCCTAGGCAAGTCCAAGCTCCTTCCCACTGCACCAAGGCTGTGCAAGGTGTCACACCACAGGCACCAGATTCCCAGAAGCCTGCCCATGCACCAGGGACAGATCCTAATCCCCCTGCCTGGGTGCCCCCCAAACAGTTCTAGCCAAACAACTGTCTTCCTTGTCCAGAGGGCCTAGTTCTGTCCCATGGGGGCTCCACAGCCACCAGTCCACAGTTCATGGGTTTCCACTAGTGTGGTCTATCATCTCTGCACATCCTCCCATCATGATCTCGACGTCCCTCACCTGCAGTATCTCTTCTCTCTCTCATTAATTGGATTCCAGGAACTCAGCCTGGTGCCTGGCCGTGGATCTCTGTATCTGCCTCCATCTGTCACTGGACAAAGGCTCTATGATGATAGTTAGGTTATTTGCTAGGCTGGTCACCATAGTAGACCGGTCCAGGCACCCTCTGGACCACTGCCAGCAGACCAAGGTGAGGTCAATCTTGTGGATTCCTGAGAGCATCCCCAGCACCCTGCCTCTTCCTATTTCCATGATGTCCTCATCTATAATGGTATCTTCCTCCCTGCCCTCCCACTCTGTCTCTGTTCCAGCTTGACCCTTCCATTTCACTATGTTCTCATCCCCCACTCCTCGCCCTCTGCCACCCCCCACACCCACACCCAGTCCACTCATGTAGATCTCATCCACTTCTCCTTCACAGGGTTTTCCATGTGTCCCTCCTAGGGTCTTTTCCTGTTAGCTAGCTCAATGCTAGTTTTAAAAATGTTTGCTGAAATTAGTATTTAGAGTTGTTGGGCTCATGGCTCATAAAAATAAATATCAGTTTTATCCCTTTGTAGATGGCTTAGTAAAAACCAGATATTCTTTTTGTTTGGGAATTCATACAAAATTGAATATACAAGATGAAAATCATCATCTTTTTTGGTCTTAACATTTTGAAGATATGAGATAAGGCTGAAAAATGAAATGCATGCATCTACTACTAATAAGTGCTTCAGAGAAAAATAAAGTAGGAAAAGGCCGAGGGAGGGGAGGGGTCACAGTTGGAGAGAATTGTGCAGTTTTAAGTATATGTGTGGTTAGGCAAAGAAGGCCTCAGTCATAAAGTGATGTATGATCAAGGGCTTAAAGATAATGAATGAGTAATATGAAGCTTTTGAGAAGAAGCTATCTAGCTAAAGAAATCATAAATACAGGAGCTCTAACACAGGAGCTTGTGTAGTCATTAACAAATTCACAGATGCTAGCAGTGAAGGGGAAGTATATCAAGAAATGAGAAGAGAGATAGGGTGGAAAGATCAGATCTTGAGCATTATAGACCTCATACTTGGATTTTTATTCTGAGTAGAAATGATATAAAATTTTAAAATGTTCATTCTGGCCTCTATTTTTATTTTTATCTTTTTAAAAAGTTTTTTATTCATTTTACATACCAACCACAGATCCCCCTTCCAACCCTCTCCCTACCCCCCCCCTCCAATCCCTTCCTCCAACAGGGTAAGTTCTCCCATGGGGGGACAGCGAAGCCTGGTACATTCAGTTGAGGCAGGACCAAGCCCCTCCCTGCTTTATCAGGGGTGAGCAAGGTGTCTGACCATAGGTAATGGGCTCCAGAAAGTCTGCTCATGCACCAGGGATAGATCCTGATCCCACTGCCAGGGGCCCCTCAAACAGACCCAGCTACACAACTGTCTCCCTCCCATGCAGGTTCCACAGCTGTCGGTCTAAAGTTGGTGAGTTCCTTTGAGCTTTGTGGTGATATTGTGTCCCCCAATATATTGTGCACCTTAATAAACTTATCTGGGTCAGAGAACAGAACAGCTAGATAGACATAGAGGCCAGAAAATGGTGGCTTACACACTTTTAATCCTAGCATTCTGGAGGCAGAGATCCATCCAGATCTCTGTGAGTTCAAAGCCACACTAGAAACAGCCAGGCATGGTGACACATGCCTTTAATCTCAGGAAGTGATGGCAGGAAGCAGAAAGATATATAAGGTGTGAGGACCAGGAACTAGAACCTGGTTAAGCTTTTAGGCTTTTAGCAGCAGTTCAGTTAAGATTCATTCTGGATGAAGACTCAGAGGCTTCCGGTTTGAGGAAATGAGATCAGCTGAGGAATTGTCGAGGTGAGGTTAGTTGAGGCTTGCTCTGTTTCTCTGATCTTTCAGTGTTCACCCCAATACCTGGGTCTGATTTGTTTTTAGTAATAAGACCTTTTAAGATTCATGCTACAGAGCTTGGTTCAGTTGTCTTTGTAGATTTCCCCATCATGATCTTGACATCCCCCCACCCCCTGCCATTGCTAATATAATCCCTCTTCCCTTTCTTCAATTGGACTCCTGGAGCTTGGCCTGGTACATGGTTGTGGATCTCTGCATCTGCTTCCATCAGTTACTGGATGAAGGCTCTATGATGACAGTTAGGGTATTCACTAATCTGATTACCAGGGTAGGCCAGCTCAGGCACTCTCTTCACTATTGCTAGTAGTCTAATCTGGGGTTGTCCTTGTGGATTCCTGGGAATTTCCTTAGCACCAGATTTCTCCCTTACCCTATAACGTCTCCCTCTATGAGGATATCTCTTTCATTGCTCTTCCATTCCATCCCTCTCCCAGCTCGAACATCCTGTTCCCTCATGTTATAATCCCTCATCTCTTACCCTCTATTGTCCTCCCTTCCCCATTTTACATATTGGGATCTCCTCTGTTTCCTCTTCCCAAGGTGATCCATGCATCCATCTTGGGGTCCTCCTTGTTAGCTAGCTTTTCTGGAGCTATGGGTTGTTGTCTGATTGTCCTTTGCTTTACATCTAGTATCCACTTATGAGTGAGTACATACCATGTTTGTCTTTCTCAGTCTGGGTTACCTCACTCAGGATGATATTTTCTAGTTCCATCCATTTGCCTGTAAATTATATGATGTCATTGTTTTTTATAGCTGAGTAATACTGCATTGTGTATATGTAACACGTTTTCTTTATCCATTCTTCAGTTGAAGGGCATCTAGGTTGCTTCCAGGTTCTGTCTATTACAAATAATTCTGCTATGAACATAGTTGAGCAAGTGTCCTTGTGGTATGCTTGAACATATCTTGGGTATATGCCCAAGAGTGATATCATTGGGTCTTGAGGTAGATTGATTCCCAATTTTTCTAAGAAACCACCATACTGATTTCCAAAGTGGCTGTACAAGTTTGCACTCTTTCCAACAGTGGAGGAATGTTCCCCTTGCTCCACATCCTCTCCAACATAAGCTGTCATCAGTGTTTTTGATCTTAGCCATTCTAACAGATATCAGATGGTATCTCAAAGTTGTTTTGATTTGCATTTCCCTGATGACTAAGGATGTTGAGCAATTCCTTAAATGTCTTTCGGCCATTTGGGATTCTTCTGTTGAGAATTCTGTTTAGATCTGTAGCCCATTTTTTAATTAGATTGTTTGGTATTTTGCTGTCTAGTTTTTTGAGTTTTTTATATATTTTGGAGATCAGCCCTCTGTCAGATTTGGGGTTGGCTGTCATTTTGTCTTATTCACTGTGTCCTTTGCCTTACAGAAGCTTCTCATTTTCAGGAGGTCCCATTTATTAATTGTTGCTTTCAGTGTCTGTGCTACTGGTGTTATATTTAGGAAGTGGTCTCCTATGTCAATGCTTTCTAGGCTACTTCCTACTTTCTCCTCTATCTGGTTCAGTGTAGCTAGATTTATGTTGAGGTCTTTGATTCACTTGGAATTAAGTTTTGTGCATGGTGATAGATATGGATCTATTTGCAGTCTTCTACATGTTGACATCCAGTTAGGCCAGCACCATTTGTTGAAGATGCTTTCTTTTTTCCATTGTACAGTTTTGGCTTCCCTATCAAAAATCAGGTGTTCATAGGTGTGCGGATTAATGTCAGGATCTTCAGTTCTATTCCATTGATCCACATGTTGGTTTTTATGCCAATGCCAAGCTGATTTTATTATTATAGTTCTATAGTAGAGCTTGAAGTCAGGGATGGTAATGCCTCCAGAAGTTGCTCTATTGTAAAGGATTGTTAAGGATTGTTTTTAATACCCTAGGTTTTCTGTTTTCCATATGAAGTTGATTATTGTTCTTTCAAGGTCTGTGAAAAACTGTGTTGGGGTTTTTAATTGAATCTGTACATTGCTTTTGGTAAGATTGCCATTTTTATTATGTTGGTTTTACCTATCCATGAGCATGGAAGATCTTTCCATTTTCTGATATCTTCTTCAATTTCTTTCTCCAAAGACTTAAAGTTATTGTCATACAGGTCTTTCACTTGTTTGGTTAGAGTTACCCCAAGGTATTTTATATTATTTATGGCTACTGTAAAGGTGATGTTTCTCTGATTTCTTTCTTGGTCTGTTTATAGGAGGACTACTGATTTTTTTTTTTTTTTTGAGTTAATCTTGTATCCTGCCACATTACTGAAGGTGTTTATCAGCTGTAGGAGTTCCCTGGTAGAATTTTTGGGGTCATTTATGTAGATTATCATATCCTCTGCAAATAATGAATGTTTGACTTCTTCCTTTCCAATTTGTATCCCCTTGATCTTCATTTGTTGTCTTATTGCTCTAGCTAGAACTTCAAGTACTATAATGAATAGATATGGGGAGAGTGGACAGCCTTGTCTTCTTGATTTTAATGGAATCGCTTTGAGTTTCTCTCCATTTAATTTGATGTTGGCTGACGGTTTGCTGAAAATTGCCTTTATTATGTTTAGGTATGTTCTTTGTATTCTTGTTATTTCCAGGACCTTTATCATGAAGGGGTGTTGGATATTATCAAAGACTTTTTCAACATCTAATGAGATGATCATATTTTGTTTTTTTTCTTCTTTCAGTTGATTTATATGATGGAATACATTGACAGATTTTCACATGTTGAACCATCCCTGCATCTCTGAGATGAAGCCTACTTGATCATGATGGATGATTTTTTTAATGTGTTCTTGGATTTGGTTTGCCAGTATTTTATTGGATATTTTTGCATCAATGTTCATGAGGGAGATTGTTCTGTAATTCTCTTTTTTTGTTACATCATGTGTGGTTTGGGTATCGGGGTAATTGTAGCCTCACAGAAAGAGTTTGGCAATGTTCCTTCTGTTTCTATTGTGTGGAACAATTTGAGGAGTATTGGTAATAGCTCTTCTTTGAAATTCTGGTAGAATTCTGCATTGAAACTATCTGGCCCTGGGCTTTTTTGGTTGAGAGACTTTTAATGACTGCTTCTATTTCCATAGGAGTTATAGGTCTATTTAAATGGTTTTTCTGGTCTTGATTTAATTTGGGTATATGGTGCCTATCCATAAAAATTGTCCATTTCTTTTAGATTTTCCAATTTTGTGGATTACAGGTTTTTGAAGTATGACCTGATGATTCTCTGGATTTCCTCATTGACAATTGTTATGTCTCCCTTTTGTTTTGTTAATTTGGATATTCTCTCTCTGCCTTTTAGTTAGTTTGAATAAGGGTTTATCTATCTTGTTGTTTTTCTCAAAGAACAAATTTTTTGTTTCATTGATTCTTTGTACCGTTCTCTTTGTTTCTATTTTATTGATTTCAGCCCTCAATTTGATTATTTCCTGGCATCTACTCCTCCGGGGTGAGTTTGCTTCTTTTTGTTCTAGAGCTTTCAGGTGTGCTGCTAAGTTGCTAGTGTGAGTTTTCTCCAACTTCTTTATGTATGCATTAGTGCTATGAACTTTCCTCTTAGTACTGCTTTCATAGTGTCTCATAAGTTTGGGTGTGTTGTACATTAATTTTCATTGAATTCTAGGAAGTCTTTAATTTCTTTCTTATTTCTTCCTTGACCCAGTGGTGATTCAGTTGAGCATTATTCAGTTTTCATGAGGTTTTAGGTTCTGTAATTTGTGTTGTTGTTGAGTTCTAACTTTAAGGCATGGTGGTCTGATAAAATACAGGAGGTTATTGCAATTTTTTTTTTAATCTGTTGAGATTTGCTTTGTGACCGAGTATTTGGTCAGTTTTAGAGAAGGTTCCATGTGGTGCTGAGAAGGTATATTCTTTTGTGTTCGGGTGGAATATTCTTTAGATGTGTATTAAGTACATTTGAGTCATAATGTCTGTTAGTTCCCTTATTTCTCTGTTAAGTTTCTGTCTGGTACACCTGTCTATTGGTGAGAGTGAGGAGTTGAAGTCTCCCACTCTTAATAGGGTTTGATGTACGATTTAAGCTTTAGTAATGTTTCTTTTACATATGTGGGTGCCCTTGTATTTGAGGCATAAATGTTCAGAATTGAGACTTCATCTTGATGGATTTTTCCTGTGATGAATAAATAATGTCCTCAATCTTTTTTGATTAATTTTATTTTGAGTCTATTTTGTTAGATATTAGGATATATACACCAGATTGCTTCTTAAGTCCATTTGATTGGAAAGACTTTTCCCTGTACTTTACTCTGAGGTAGTGTCTGTCTTTGAAGTTGAGGTGTGTTTCTTGTTTGTAGAAGGATTGATTCTGTTTCTGTATCCATTCTGTTAGCCTGTGTCTTTTTACAGGTGGATTGATTCCATTGATATTAAGGGATATTAATGACCAGAGATTGTTAATTTCTGTTATTTTTTGTTTGTAGTGTTGTGTGTTTTCCTTCTTTGGGATTTGTTTTTGTGGGATTATCTATTGCCTTTGTTTTTATGAATGCATCTAACTTCCTTGGCTTGGAGTTTTCCTTCTAGTGCTTTCTGTAGGACTGGATTGTTTAAATCTGGTTTTATCATGGAATATTTTGTTTACTCCATCTATGGCGATTGAGAGTTTTGCTGGGTATAATAGTCTGGGCTGGCATTCATGGTCTCTTAGTGTCTGCATAACGTCTGTCCAGGACCTTCTGGCTTTCAGAGTCTTCATTGAGAAGTCAGGTGTTATTCTGATGGGTCTGCCTATATGTTACTTGGCCTTTTTCCTTTGCAGCTCTCAATATTTTTTTTATACTGTATTTTTAGTGGTTTGATTATTATGTGGCAAGGGGACTTCTTTTTCAGGTCCAGTCTATTTGGTGTTCCATAACCTTCTTGTATCTTCGTAGGCATTTCCTTCTTTAGGTTGGGAGAGTTTTCTCCTATGATTTAGTTGAATATATTTTCTGTGCCTTTGAGTTGGTATTCTTCTCCTTCTATCCCTATTATTCTTAGGTTTGCCTTTTTCATGGTGTCCCAGATTTCCTGGACATTTTGTGTTATGACTTTTTTGGCTTTAGTATTTTCTTTGACTGACAAATCTATTTCCTCTATTGTATTTTCCATGCCAGAGATTCTCTCTTCCATCTCTTGTATTCAGTTGGTTATACTTGCATCTGTAGTTCCTGTTAATTTACTCAGATTTTCTATTTCCAGCATTCTCTCCATTTGTGTCCTCTTCATTTCTTCTATTTCAGTTTTCAGGTCTTGAACTGTTTCCTTCACATATTTAATTGTTTTTTTCTTGGTTTTTTGGGTTTCTTTAAAGGACTTATTTATGTCTTCTAATTTTTTGTTTGTCTTTTCCTCAATTTCTTTAAGGGAATTTTTCATTTCCTCTTTAAAGTCCTCCATCATCTTCCTAAATTTTTTTTTTTTTTTTGGTTTTTCAAGACAGGGTTTCTCTGCGTAGCTTTGTGCCTTTCCTGGAGCTCACTTGGTAGCCCAGGCTGGCCTCGAATTCACAGAGATCCGCCTGGCTCTGCCTCCCGAGTGCTGGGATTAAAGGCGTGCGCCACCACCACCTGGCTCCTAAAATTATTTTTAAGGCCGTTTTCTTCTGATTCTTCTATGATGGGATGTTCAGGTCTTGCTGGTGTAGGACAACTAGGTTCTGGTGGTACCATATTGCTCTTTATGTTGTTGAATGTATTCTTGCACTGGAGTCTACCTTCCAATTAGTGCAAATGGTGTCTGTGTCTCAGGGAGCCAGTCAGTGTCAGGGATCAGCTGTGGTTTTGGAGGATGAGTGGGCTTGGGGGTGGATTGGAGCTTGTAGGTTACAGGGTCCCGTGGGCGATGGTGGTCATCAGTCCAGCCTGCAGGAGTCCTGCCTGCTGGCCTGCACCTGGGGCTGCAATGGGTGGAGTGTGGGGTCACTGGTTGTATCCCTGGGCCTAAAGCCTAAAGGGTGGGCCTGACCTCTGTTTAAAAAGTAGAATGTTGACAAGTTCTGTATGGAAACAAGAGAGGGCAGTTAGGAGGCAATGTCTTTAATCCTGGTGAGAGAAATGGTGATTTGGATTTATATGCCATTGTTGGTCAGAAGTTGTTGGGCTCTAGGTATGTGTTGAAGGTTATGCCAAAAGAATTTTCTGAATGTGGGATAGAAAATAAAAGTCAAGAATAACTCCATGTTTGGTTTTTGGCAGCTAGGAGTATGAGAAGGGCTATGTGACGGGTGGTCTTTGATATTCAAGTAAGGACTTCACTAGTGGACTTACTGAATCTGAGGTAACTTCTATGTGTCTGTCAGTGTTAAATTTTGCAGATATGCTTGAGCTAAAGATTAATTTGGCAGAAATCAACTCACTGATAGTACTTAAAGACAGGAGAATTGAATCAGATCATCGGTAGAATGAAAGAATAAAACCTCTAACTCAGGGGCTCTAGGACACTCCAAAGTCACAAGGAATGGCCAGGCTAGGGAGAGTTGAAGAGGAAGGGGCAGGAATTGTTGTAACAGTCAGAGGAAATTTGTGAGTGTGGTATCTCACAATGAAATTTTAATGAGTGGTCATTTATATCAAATGCTATTGACAGATCAAATCCAAAGAAGCAAATGAATTAATTGGTAAGTTTATCAATATGGGGCATTAGAACTAGTTTTATTTGATTGATAGAATGAAAGCTTGATTGGATAGGTTCATGACTAATTAGGAGGAGAGGAATTGGAGACAATGGAATGTCTCTTATAAGAAGTTTAACTGTAAAGGTAAAATAGTGCAGTAGTTGGAGGGGATGTAGGATTAAGCAATTTATTTTCCTTTTTTGAAAAAAGTAAAAAAGTAATACAACATTTGTCGGTGGATTTTTTTGTCCTACTAGCCAGCTCCCAAATAACCACATGGAGACTTCTTATTAATTATGAAAGCTTGGCCAATAGCTTAGGCTTGTTTCTAATAAGCTCTTATAACTTAAATGAACCCATTTCTTTTCATTTACTTTCTGCCTCGTGACTTTATTACCTTTACTCTGTGCTGCCCAGGCTGCTTTCTTGCTTCCTCCATTCCTGGTTGGTGACTCTGCCTTCTTACCAGTGTTCTCTTTGCCCTGAAAATCCTGCCTATCTATTGGCTGTTTAGCTTTTTTAAAAATCAGTCCCAGTGACGTATCTTCAACACAGTGTAAAGGAATATTCCACAACAATCTTAAGATGCTAATAGGAACGCTTAGTAGAAAAAAAAAAAAGGTTGCTTAAACAGAAAGAGGATCAAAAATGTCAGCAGCAATATCCTTGGAAGAAAAGGAAAAAAGGTAATTGTGTGTGTGTGTGTGTGTGTGTGTGTGTGTGTGTGTGTGTGTGTGTGTGTAAGGGCTCCATTGCCTTTAGATCAGAGCATGAGCACTTCTGTAGCAAGAAGGGAAATGGGGAAGGTTTTTACAGTTTTTATTCTTAAGGAAATAGGAAACATTTATTAGCTGAGAGTAAGAATGGTGGAAGTGTGTCAGGAGTGAAGTAGGAGGAGAAAGGGAGAAATATTTGTTTCAGCTTATGAAGCTGAGTAGGGTCCCCATTCTTTACGCAGGTTTTTCTCTTCTAGTTGTGAGCAGACTTTTTGTGAATGATCTAGAAAATATAACATGTTTTCCAGGACATCCTTGGAGAACACCCTACGTCTATCTTGTAATTAAAAGCACTGCTCTATGGAGCATGTTTTGTACCATTGTCTTGATTTTTTTCCTGTTTTTTTTTTTTTCAAGTACATTTCAAACATCACACATTTATCGAATGTCCACTGTGTATAAAAGCTCTGTGTTAGTCTTAGAGGATATAAAGTAGAAGAATGGTATCTGTTGTCCAGGAGAACATACTATTATATTTCATAGAGCTATTTAGAGATTTGTTATTGGTGAATTCAGAGTTGGCTTCTTTGGAACAGTAATTTCTGTTCTCCAAAGCTGTCAAACCTTATCCACAGTGTTTGAGGAAATTGAAAACTTAAAAATGCTTATTATCAGTCAACATCTTTTTGTAGGTATTTATTTCTTTATTTAAGGTAGGGTTTCATGCAGTGGAGGCTGGCTTTGATCTCTTAATCTTCTGTCTTTTTCCTCTAAGTACTGGGATTATAGGTCTGTACCACCATTCTAGCCTATCAACCCAAATCTTAAAGCTGTGGTAGATCGTACATGTGCTGTAGAAGGCTGTGAGAAAACTACCCAGGAGCTCAGGCAGTGGGCGTCATCTGAGAGTTCCCGCTTTTCTGTTACTATGGGTGATAGAACTTAGGGCCTTGCTCATGCCAGGGAAGCCTTCTTCAGCCCCAACCCTTGCCCAGCTCACATCTCCACCCTCTCCTCCTTGGAGACAGTGTCTGAACTCAGACTGGCCTTAAACTCATTCTGTAGTTCAGGCAGGTCTTAAACTCCTCCTGCCTCAGACGCCCCAGTAGCTGGAGTTATGGCCTTCCATCACCAAGTCCCAACATATTGCTAGGCAATTCTAATTAGTATTCCCTGGAAAAAGATTCCATCACAAGGATTCTACTGAGAAAAAATATTTATCTATTTACTTTATTACTAAATTACAATTTCATAAATATACAGTGTGTAGTTTGGTGCTTCTCCTATTTCCTTCTCACTTCCCCTGCCCCCAACTCCTCTTCCCTATAAGAACTGTTTTTCCTGTTTAGTAGGTTGGGTTCTTTTAGTAGCCCACAGAGCTTAATTGGGGCTTTCTTTGTGATCCTGACTTTGGAACTAACCTTCTTATTGATTTTATAGATATGTTATTGAACCCGCTACATCATTTTCCACATGGCTGTGGTTAATAACTGTGGTATCTAGAAATCTTTGAAAACATTTTTTGAACTGAAAATTTTGGAATTTTTTCATATCATTTGTACAGAAAATTGTTTATGTGCTTTTTGCCTGGGATGTTACCAAATTGTAGATTTGTAGATATATCTGGATTTAGACAGAATTCCTAATAGGATCCTCTAGGAAGAAAACTTTCTTGTGATGTTTCTTTTTCCGTAGTAAATGTATGTTTATGTGTGTGTGTGTATGTGCATATACATATATATATACAGTACACATATATGCATACATATCTATATATATATAAAACTCATATTTGTAGCAAATGTATATATATACATGTATTTGAGACTGAGCTAAATATATTTACATATATATATTTGCTACAAAAAATAATTATCATAAGAAAGCACAAGAGAGCTTTATATATGTGTCTGTATATATATATGTTTATATACATTGCTACAGAAAAAAAATATATTTTCTGAATTTCTCCTTTTGAAATTCAAAATCATTCTTTTTTGTCTTAAAATTTTCCCACATCTTCTATAGTGGGGCTTCTTGGGACATTTCATGAATGTATTACCAAAGAATAAATATTGCCTTTGTGTTTGAATGATTGATTTGCCCTAAAACATTGTTTGATCTTCAAAGCTAATGCCTGTCTTGGAATTATTTATTCTTTTTGCCTAAAATAACTGTCAGCTTCTCCCTGGTGCTTAGCTCCTTTTGTTGAAAAAGGAAAGCAACATAATAGAATGTGTATCACAAAAGTATCCTATTTGGGAAGAAGTGTGAAGGAAGATTCATGGACCATGGCTTCCAGCATTTTCCTCTAAACATAAGGTTATAACTATCTAAAGTTGAGCTTTTGTAAAATATTTATTATTTTTCTAGTTTTCTTTTTAAGTAAGTTATAAATTCTCAGGTCAAAAGAGATTTTTTTTTTTTTACAGATACACATAGATATCTCATGATGTTTTATAATTATTTTCCTTGATGTTCTCCTCCACAGTTTCTGATGAAGAACAATCAGTAGTTTATGTTCCAGGTATGACATCTGTGTTAAAGTTCTTGAAGCTTCCCTTGTTTCTTAAGTGTTAGGAGGAAATTAAACATTGCGACAACCTTGTATGTGCAATTAGATATGTAACAATCATTTGAACGTAATTAAATATAAACAAATTTAAAAGGCTGGTGTTTTTGAATATTAGACTACATCTTCTTAAGATTTGAAATATTGGCTCTTCATAGGGTCTGGTTGGGCGAGTCAGCATTTATGGTTTATAAAGTGTTTCATTTATTAAAGAGAAGAGATTCTTTTTGAAAATTTGCATCTTATATCTCAAAAGAAAATATGAAAAGTTAATCCAGGTTAAATACAAGAGTCTTTATTCTTACTGGTTTTTCAATTGTATGAGTAGTCCAGCAGAATTATTTGAAGGTACTCAGGGTGAAAATACTCTAATTCTTCCATGTTCAGTGTTATCTCAGTATGTTGTAATTTATTGCTTTTAATGTGACTTACAAATCTTCATATCACATAACTGAATTATTGAGTTTTCTCTTAATAACAATTTTTGTGATTGTGTGCACACCAGCGCATGTGCATAGTAAATTGAAATTTATAAATTTTTTCTCATCAGATTTCATAAAGTACAGGGTAACAAGAGATAGTTAATGGGGAGTGTGGGGAAGCTGAAACGATTAAGAAGATTAAATTCTGAAGTCTTATTTAATGAACATTTTTAGGACTTTCCTCAGAAGGAGACAAAAGATCAAGACTCAAGTTGATAAATCCAAAAGTTGATGTTAAAGTTAAGACATCCGGGGTGACTGATGCTTCCATCTCCATGGGGTCTTTAAAAGGTGCAGGAGATTCAGCAGTTGAACAGGTCAGTAATCTTTTTCTTATTTCTTTGTTTTTTGGGGGTATATACTTTGTGTGTGTTTGTGTGTGTGTGTGTGTGTGTGTGTGTGTACGTGCAAGGGATGGGGTGGAGTAGTGATGGGTGTGCACATGTGTGCATACATGTGTGCATGTGTGGAAGCCAGAAGTTAGGTATCTCCTCATCCTCTACTCCTCTATCACTCTACTTCGTTGATTTTTTGGGGGGTGGAATGGGGGAGCATCTTTTGTTTGTAACATAGGTCTCTTATTGAACCCAGCAGAGCTTGCCCTGGTCAGACTCTAGGGATCCACCTGTCTCTGTCCTTTTATAACCTCCTCTACCTGTAAAGCTACAGGCCAGTGCTGCTGTGTCCTCATTTGAACTCAGATCCTCCTGCTTTACTGACAGGCACTTTACTGACTGAACTGTCTCCCCTGCTTGTTAGTTTTTATTGATGCTGCCCCATAAAGACACAGACCTTTAAAAGATGGTCTGTTTGTGTCTGTAGAAGACACAAAAACTTTTGTTACCCTTGATAATGTTAAGTAGCAGAATAAAATATCTGGACTTCTTGAGAGTTTGCTCCAAAATGTAGAGATGTGCTCTAAGCCTTAGCTAAGAAAATATATTATCTTACTGTGTCTCAAAAGATTTAAAGTTTCCATGTTTCCTTTTTCTAGCATTGATTAGTAAGTCAACCTCACTATTTCTATGGTTAGGTATCCTTTATGTTTTAAAATTTATTAGTTGATGACTGATACTTTTATATTAATATGAGCTTATGTAAGGAAATCAGCCTGCACTATTATGACTTTCACTTAGAAAATAATATTACTACATTTTTTAGAGTGTGTTTTGTTCTGTATTTTAGAAAAACAAAACAAAACTTTGTGTTTTTTGAGCCAGTGTCATATATATATCAGGTAGACCTTGAATTTGCTATGTAACCGAGTCTTGAGCCTTGAGCGCATGATTTCCTTGCCTTTGGGACTGCAGCAAAACTCTTGCTTTTCTTTCTTTATATATTGTTTATTTTTGTTATCTGTTTTGCATATGTATGTGTTATGCCTGTCCATGTATGCATATTGGTGTATATGGAGGCCTAAACTTGACATCAAGTTTCTTTCTCATTTCCTCTCTATTTTATTCATTGGAGCAGGGTATTGTGTTGAATCCAGAGATGGCCAAATCTGGCTAGTCTAGCTAGCCAATTTTCTTAGAGGATCCTCTGGCTTTGCTTCCCAACTTTTGGGATTGGAGGTGGCCATCATTGCCTGCCTGGCTTTTATGTGACTCTGGGGATCCTACCTCTTACAATGCTAGCACTCTTTGTCTACCAAACTACCTCCCCTGCCAACAGTTCTTGCTTTTTATAGGCCAGTGGCTAGTTTTACCTTTCTCTTTGTCTTCATAAACCTACACATTCTTAAGTCTTTTTTTATCTGTTTGTTTTAAGCACTATATTTCAAATAAAATTCACTTTATTGTAATGCTATAACTATTGGTAAATTTCTTTCCTCAATCAAAGTTGACAGTGTTTGTAATCTATGGTTCATGGGTAGACTCTTCCTTCTGCTTATGTTGTGTACCTTCTTCTGGGGAGAACTAATCCACCTGCTATTCAACCCAGACAAGACGCTGACAACAGACTAAAACTATTTCGCCCCAATCTAGCTGGGTGAATCAGTGAGTTTACTGGAATACTTA
This sequence comes from Peromyscus leucopus, assembly GCF_004664715.2. Lineage (NCBI taxonomy): Eukaryota > Metazoa > Chordata > Mammalia > Rodentia > Cricetidae > Peromyscus > Peromyscus leucopus. The sequence continues at coordinate 15,138,559 of NC_051079.1, forward strand.
GATGAACATGGGTGACTCCAAGGCAGTTACATCACCAAAATCCACCCCACTATACCTGGAGGTCCCTACTCAACTTGCAGGCAGCAACCTTGTCCTCAGAAACTGTCCTGCTTTTAGAATTTTGGGGGAGTGATGTAACTTTCTGAGTGGCCCTCTCTGAGCCTTGGAAGTTTCTGTAGCGCCCTGAGTCTTGGGTATCTTTCGTCCCATAAAAACTGGGCTTCATTTTGGAGGAAGCAGCTACACAACAGCTTGTTTGGTAAATACTTTTCTTCTTCCCAGATATGCTTGTTTTTTGAGGTATTGTCTGTGACTTGTTTTTATAGAGTCACAGAGTTGCTATAGTGACTGTCACCCCACAAAGCCCAAAATACCCCACATGTTTACTTTCAGACTAGTTAGAGAAAATGTTTCACAATTCCTAATGTATAGTCATGGCGATATTTTTGGTATCTGTTGCTGATGGTTGTCTAATAGAGAAGAGGATTTGGTAGTGACCCCCAGAACAATGTGTCTTTTTTTGGATGGCATTAGGAATAGAAATTGCGAGTTGCAGTGTTTCTGCAGTTGCTGGTTGATGTTGGTATGAGCCCTGCAGTGCAGCCAGAAAGGGCATAAATGAAAGCCGTTAGCTAATTACACTTCTTTGAGCTGTCATATTGTTTCATTTGTACAGTTTCCAGTCTTATTCTGTAGCTGTGATCAAACACTCTGACCAAAAGCAACTTGGGGAGGAAATGGTTTATTTAGCACACACTTCCAGATCGTAGTACAAGAAGGAGGACAGAAGAGGAACTTAAGCAGGACTTGAAGCAGAGTCTCTGGAGGAATGCCACCTGCTGGCTTGCTCTCTGGCTTACGGACCAAAAAGTCCATCTCAGTTATGCAGCTTTACCCTGTGCCGTGAAAAGAATCTTAGGGACTGTCTAAGTGATTGGCTTGGTGGGTTGTTGTTGTTGTTGTTGTTTTCTTTTAATAAATTTTCATTACAAACATATACAGTAAGCTAACTTGGGCTTTCAGGTGTAGTTTTCAAAACCTTGTCCTACATAAAGCAATGTATTTTTATTTTTAAGCAGTGTTTAGTTTTATATGTTTGGAACTTTATATAAACACTCATACAATACGTACTATAGGATTAAGTGTTTTGCTCTTCAGTATATTCTTGAGAATTCTTGATGCTATATATGGTAATTTTAAAATTTTCTTTAACATGTCATCACTTATTCAATCATTTTAACTGAGAGATGTAACTGGGAGATGGGTCAGCATTTCAGAGCACTGGCTGCTCTTTCAGAGGATCCAGTTTCAAATCTCAGCATCCACATGGTGACTAACAACTATATACTATATAGCTACAGTATATATACTATATATAGCATCGAGAATTCTGTGTTAACTAGGGTTCTCTTGTGACTCCTTGAATTTCATGGCTTTAAAGATCCCTCTGAAGTTGTTATAGTACTGGAGAGAACCACTGTACTACAAAAACAGAATGGCATAGTGTTTAAGAGCACAGCCTGGAATCCATCTTTGCACCCCATTCTGTTATGTAGCTGCTATAACCCTGGCCAATCGGTGTACTCTTAATGAAGAGCTGAAACAAGGCCTGCCTAATTGTACTGCTGTGAACATGAGATGGAGAAACAGGTAAAAAGTACTTTTGTGCTTGGCTAGGGATAAATTCCAGTTCTTCTTAGATCTGGCCCTTCAGAATTCTGAGTTTTTAAAGCTCAACAACTAGTGTCTCCTTGGCAGCTTTCCTGTATCTTATATCAGTGGTCTTGGGGCTACAGTGTCAGGTATCTCAGTGTCTTCCAATGTCACCCGAGCATTCACCAGGGGAAAGGGAAATGTTCTCTAGTGCTTAGCAGGCATATCTTTTAGTTCGTCTGTGTGCATTTCCATGATGTTGTCTGGTTTGTTATCAGTTCTCGAGCATGCTTGGAATTCATAGTAGGTTTAAATGAAAAGTGGGGATAATCAACCAGATAAATAATTTCTGAGAAATTTCACTCTCCATTTTTAATTTGATAAATTTCTCAAAAAGTGCTTAAAAATTGTTTTTAGTAAAAAAAAAAAAAAAAAAAAATTTAACCACAAGCTGTTTTATTCTAGAATTTCTCCAAGGGAGACATGAAGAGGGCATCATTGAAAGATTTATGTCTTGAAGACAAAAGACGCATTGCCAACTTAATCAAAGAACTGGCCAGGTGAGACAAAACCTTATATGGGATGCATCTATAGGTGAAACAACTCATTCTGAGAGCAGAATATTACAAATACATTTGATGTCTGTGGTGGTTTGAATAAGAATTGTCCCTACAGGTTTATAAATTCGAATGCTTGGTCACCAGGAAGTGGCATTGTTTAAAGGGATTAGGAGGTGTGGCCTTGTTGGAGGAAGAGTGTCACTTGGGGTGAACTTTGGAGTTTCAGAAGCTCAAGCCAGGCCCAGTGGCTTTCTCTCTTCTTGCTGCCTGCAGATCTGGATGTAGAACTCTTCACTTGATCTTAGCCAAAAGGCCGAGAAGCGATTGGATATAGAACTCTTGATCCTTCTCTAGCACCATATCTGTCTGTGTGCTGCCATGCTGAGAATGGGCTAAACCTCTGAAACTATAATCAAGCCCCTATTAAATGTTTTCCTTTTTAGAGTTGCTGTGGTTGTGGTTCTCTTCACAGCCATAAAACACTGACTAAGACAGGGTCACTATAGCCATTAGTCTTATGGAAACAGACTTCTATAAAAAGATTTTGTATTGCCCAAAAAACACTCACCGTCAAGTGCTTACTTACAAGGCCTCACCTTGTAAAATTATTGCCAATTCCCACTGGTAGCATAGGTTGGGGACCATACTTTTAACACATGGGACTTTGGACAACACATATTAAAACCATAGCAATATTGCAGGGGAGACTCACTGGAACTGTTCAAATGTACTTTTGCTCTGAAATTATCACCACTATAGTAAGATGCATCTGAGGAGTATGCCTCCATCCATTACTGCATGATACTCAATAGCTACTTTATATTTCCCAAAGTGGTTTTATATCGATTATCACATGTAATTCTTATTGAAGAATGAGTTTTTCCTTGGCCCTCTTCATGTCAGTGTTTCCTGTTTTGGAAGAGCAGCAAACACTGTGAACATCTGATCCATCACCCCAACCTCAGCACAGATACTTTCTTTCCTACCCACTTCCCGAATCCCAAACTCCTGTTAATCTGTTCTCTATCGCTATAATTGCATCATGTCAGAAAGCTATATAATGGGGTCATATATTTTGTGACTTTTTAAAGATCGGTTCTTTTTATTTGGCATAATTCTTTGAAGCGATTCCAATTGTGTTGTAGTATTTTTTTTCTTTTTATTGTATTCCTCTTGGTATAGAGGTGTTAGATTGACTAACTATTCATTTATCGGAAAACACTGGATTTCTTGTCAGTTTTTGACAGTTATAAATGTAATTGTTATGAACATTCAAGTATAGGTTTTTATATGCACATGAAAGTTTGATTTCTTTGGGATTAATTGTGTTTGGTTTTATAAGAAACCACATTCCAAAAAAGGTTGTAGCATTTTATATTCCCACCAACAATGCAATAAATCTAGGTGTTCTGAATTCTAGCTTCCAAATTTGTATATTTTAATTTTAGGAAAATCATGGGCATTTAGTGATGTCTAGGTTAGTTTTTCTTTCTGTAATTGTCAATAATAATGGAAATTATTTCATGTTCTTATTCCTGTCTATATCTTCACCGAAACTGACTGCATTCCTTTGGCCATATCATACCAGAATGTTTGGACATTGTTGTTCTGATTTTGAGATTGTATATATGTTCTAAATCTAGATCTTTTGTTGAATATGTAGTGTAATGTGGCTTGCTTCATTATCCTCAGGATCTTCCATAGTCTAAACGCTTCTAGCCTTAACTAGATGAGTGTGTCATTTTTTTTTCTTTTTTAGTCCATGATCCATTTGAGTTGGTTTTTGTATTACTAAGCATGTCTAAGTTGAGATTTTTTTTATTGATGTCCACTTATACCAGTACCATTTATAGAAATCTTTTTTATGTTTCTGTTAGAAATTAATAGGAGCATATTTGTATGCCCTTTCTGGATTCCTATTTTTGCATTGCTCTGCCTGCCTGTCCCTCAGCCTTTATTATTTTCATGTATAGTATAGAAAACCTTAATATTGAGTAGAGTGACTCCTTTCACTTTGTTCTTACTTTTGAAAAAGAACAGTGCTAGTCCTTTCTGTAATAACTTTGACACAAGCATGTCAATGCTGGTAAAGCAAAAACAAAAAACTCTACTTGTAGGGAAAAGGGGCTGGCTAAAGAAACCCACCCTGACCCTGGAGCCCAGAACCAGAAATACAGCCTGGGTTTGGGACCCGAGCCAGAGAAATGAACTAAAGAAACAGGCCCTGACTCTGAAACCAGTACCAAAGAAACACTCTTGGTCCCTAGAATCAGAGTCAGTTAAAGAAATGTGCCCTGGTCTTAGAATTAGTGTCAAAAAGCTAAGTAAGGCCAGTGAAAGAAACACAGTTTGACTCAAATTAGAGCCATCTCTGTCCCTGTCCAACTGACTTGTGAAACCAACCAATCACAGAGCAGGATAATAGAATCCTGACCCTGGGGCCCAGGACCAGGGAAAGAAACACAGCCTGGGTTTGGGGTCTGAGCCAGAGTAATGAACACTTTATCCCCAAACCCAGAACCAAGGAAACATGCCCTGACTCTGAAACTAGTGCCAAAGAAACACTCTTGGTCCCTAGAATCAGAGTCAGTGAAAGAAATGTGCCCTGGCCTTAGAGGAAGTGTCAAAAGCCAAGAAAGGCCAGTGAAAGAAATACAGTTTGGCTCTGAAATCAGGGCCATCTCTGTCCCTAGCCCACAAAACTGGCCATTCCCTGGGCAGAAAACTAACCAATCACTGGTTGACTCCGCCCCCAAGAGATCCTATATAAACCGCCCTGCCTGGTTAGTTGTGGGCTATTCTCTCCACCCTGGTAGAGGCAGCTAGCTACTCTCCTGGACTCCTCTTTCCCAAATAAATATGTTTCTCAAAAGAGTTTTGGGTGTGAAGATCTTCATTCACTGGTATAGAGAAGATCCTTGCTGAGACATCTTTTAGTGGCCAGAGCAAGGAGGAGCTGAACTGAAGATTTTTGCTGAGACATCCCTCAGTGTACAGAGCAAGGGAGAGCTGAAAGAGCTGAAAAAGTAACACTTTTCTCCAGAACTGGAGGAGATTGCTATATTTCTGCAGGGGTTTCCCCTTTTGCAGAGTGAAGCAAAAGAAGCAACATCTTAGGCCAGAGAAGCAAGCACTGCTAAGAAGCTCAGCTGTAGCAGCTCTCCAGGAGAGGAGCAGGATTGCTATATCCTATGGGGGGACCATCCCCGATCACACCAGGTGTAGCTTGACTCTCCTGAAGAGTCGGGATACCCTTCCCTGCAGAGCTGTCTTTGCAGCGCCAGGCCTGACTTTCCTGAATAGTCAGGATACCTTTCCATGCTGAATTAGTTCCAGGCCTGACTCTCCTGAGCAGTCAGAAAAACTTCCCCTCCAGGGCAGAGCTGCCCCAAGTGGCTCAAGGTACCCAGGATACCTCACCCTCCAGCCGTCAGAGCTGTCCTAAGTAGCTACCTGGTTCTCCAGGGCTGCTGTCTCATCACAGCTCCAGCCATCGCCTGACTCCCAAGTGGTCAGGATACCTCTTCCAAGAGTTGCAAAACTCAATGTGGTTGGTGCCTAAATCTGGGACCAAACCCACAGAGTTGCAACAAATTTACTTACACTACTGACATACTAGTAGGTATTTCATTAAACTATAGATCAACTTTTAGGAAGAACTAAAAATCTTTGCTGTGTTGTATCTTCTCATCCATTAATGTGGTTATTTGTTGCTTTGATGACACATTAACGAATGATAATAAAGGAACCTCCCTTTGGATTAGTTTGACCAAGAATGATGCCCAATTTGAATTGTCCCCTTCTCTTCCTGTGTTTTGTCTGACTCTGACTGAACTGCACAGAAAACGTGGTGTGGGAAAGGATCAAGGTGTTCCTTACAAAGCTCTTTAGCAGAGCTTACAAGGGAAGGGGTTACTTCACTGACTCCACAGGATTCAGAGTTCCAGAATAAGCAGGCTAAACTTCAACAGGCTGAGCAAACAAAGAGTACGTTAGCAGGCCCAGTACATAGTCTTAAATGACCTCAAGGCGTGTTATTAACTTTGCTGAGGTCCAGCAAAAGTTCAGTCTCTTTGGGCTCAACAAATATTTTCAGAAAAATCTATCACCACAGTATGTCTCCAATTAATTAGTTGTTTAATTTCTCTAGGAGCTGTTTTTTAACTTTTAGGATGTAGATGTTGTACAAGTTTTCTCATATTTACACATAAATATTTAATCTTTAGGAGCAATTGTTAATAGTAATTTGGTTTTTGTGTTTTTGTTCAGAATATATAGACATGTAATTGAGCTTTATATTTCTATCTTAATTCCAACAACTTTTGTGAATTTACTGATAAATTCTAAGGGTTTGGCTATTGATTCTTGGGATTCTTCTCTGTCCATAGTCATACCATTTGCAAATAGGGACACATGTATTGTTTTCTTTGCAGAATGTATATTTTTCTCCCTTTATGGTTCTGGCTCAACTTTCAGTGCTATGTAAATAAGAATGGTGAGAAATGACATCTTTGCAATGGTTTTTATTTTAGGTGTGATATGTTCAGTTTGCCATCAGTAATGCTGACTGTAGGTGTTTTTTTAGGTACCTTATGGTATTGAGGAAGTTTCTTTCTATTTCTAGCCCCTTTTCTTGCTTCCTTTTTTAAGATATGGAATTTCACTGTGTTGCCCAGTCTTGCTCCAAATTCCTGAGCTTCTGCAAGGCTCCTTGTGCACCTCACTAGTTCCTGCACAATTCTTAGTTTTTACTGTGATTGCATGCTAGATTTTCTCAACTGCTTTTTTCTGTGTCAGTTGGTATACAATCTTTATCCTATAATGTTGTGGGTTATACTAACTGAAATTTGCACATTGAATTACTCTTGCATACCTCTTATAAGTCTTATTTGTTAGGATTGTTTCTATGTATTAAACAGTTTGATTTGCTGTTTTGAATTTTTATAGCAAATTTCATGAGAGGAATTGGTCTAAGTTTTTTGCTTTCACACTTTTACTTTGATTTGTAGCATGGGCATGGTAGCCTCGTCGTGTATATTAGCATTTTCTGGAAGTGTAGGAAATTGGTGTTTGGTTGGTATTGACTATAGGTTTTAGAGATAGTCTCCTCTCTCTCTCTCTCTCTCTCTCTCTCTCTCTCTCTCTCTCTCTCTCTCTCTCTGTATGTATACACACACACACACACACACACACACACACACACACACACACACGTCTGGCTGGAACTTGTGATCCTCTTGCCTTAGCCCCCTAAGTGCTGGGATTACATGCATGTGCCATCAAGTCTGGTTTGAAGTGGTATTAGTTCTTAAATATTTGTTAGTATTCTCCAGCGAAATGGTAAAGGTCCAAAGATTTGCTTTTAAAGAATTTTTAAATTAAAATTTTAATTTACTTAATAGCTTTAAGATTATTTGTATTGTCTATTTTATCTTGGTTGAACTTAAGAGTTTTTAGGGTATTTTAAAATGATACCATTTTTCATTCTGTGTGTATGGGTGTTGCCTGCATGTATGTTTTTGTACTCCTTGTGTGCCTGATGCCCATGGAGACCAGAAGAGGCATCAGGTTCCTGGAACTAGAGTTAGTGGGGAGTCTGAGAATGATGAGTAGGGTCCTCCACTCTTAGCCTCTGAGCCATCTCTCCATCCCAAGGAGTTTGTAGTTTTTGAGAACTGTTTCATTTCTTCCAAGTTAGCAAATTTGTGAGCATAAAATTAATAGTATTCTTTTACTGTTTTTACTATCTCATTAATGACCACAGTATCTGCAAGCCTTCATTTCTGACAGTAGTGATTTGAGCCTTCTCTCTTTTGTCTTTGCTAGGCTTATCAATTTTATTGACTTTCCAGAGAACCAGATTTTTTGTTTGATTGATTTCCACTCCCCCATGTTTCTGTTCTCTATTTCATTCTTTTTTTTAAATTCTATTATCTGTGTTATTTCCTTTTTTATTGCTTTGGATTTATTTTTCCCTTCTTTCCATTTACAGAGAACTTAGAGATTGTGTATATCTCTCTTAATTTTAGCAGCTTAGTGCTGTAAACTTTTTCTCAGCATGTTTTCACTATGCCCACATGATCTACTATATTTTCATTTTATTCAGGTTTGTGCATGTTTTATATTTTTTTTTGACATTTCCTGTTATATATCTCCAGGAATTTAATGATTTTTCTGTTGTTTTTCTTTTATCAACTCCTACTTTTGTTCTATAATGGTCAAATAACTATTTTTTTCCATGTACTTCTTTTATTTATTTTTTTAAAATTTTACAATTAATTTAATTTTGCATATCAGCCACGGATTCCTTTGTCCTCCCTCCTCCTGCCCCCCTCCCCCCAATGCACCCCCAATTCCTACCTCCTCCAAGGCAAGGACTCCCCTGGGGATTTAGCTCAGCCTGGTAGATTCAGTAGAGGCAGGTCCAGTCCCCTCCTCCCTTCACCCAGGCTGAGCAAAGTGTCCCAGCATAGGCCCCTGGCTCCAAAAAGCCAGCTCATGCACTAAGGACAGGTCCCGGTCCCACTGCCTGGGGGCCTCCCAAACAGTTCAAGCTAATCAACTGTCTCACTTATCCAGAGGGCCTGATCCAGTTCCATGGGGGCTCCTCAGCCATTGGTTCACAGGTCATACGTTTCCACTAGTTTGGCTATTTTCCCTGTGCTCTTTCCAATTATGGTCTCAACATCTCTGGCTCATACAATCCCTCCTTTCTCTTGCTGAATGGACTCCCAGAGCTCCCAGTGGGGCCTGGCCATGGATCTCTGCATCCATTTCCATCAGCCATTCAATGAGAGTTCTATCACGACAGGATGTTTGGCCATCCGATCACCAGAGTAGGTCAGTTCGGGCTTTCTCTCGACCATTGCCAGTAGTCTATTGTGGAGGTATCTTTGTGGACTTCTGGGGACCTCACTAGCACTTTGCTTCTTCCTCTTCTCATGGGGTCTTCATTTATCATGGCATCTCTTAAAAACAACATTTTGAGGTTTCATAGTCTAGGATATGGTTGCTCTTGATGAATGTCCAAGAGGGCTTTAAAAACACTGGTAATTTTAAGTCTTAGCTTGCAGTGAGGAGCTTTTTCTTTGTTTTATTTTCTTGGTGTCTTTGTTTAGTCATTTTGCATGTAACTAACATTTCATCTTTGTTGTTAACTCCTTGCTTGAAGAGAAACTTTCCTTAGAATGCTAGAACTGGTTAAGAGCACTGGCTATCCAGTCCACCAGCCCTTCTCTTCTTTTCCCTGTTTATATAGCACATCAGTCCAGGCTACTCTCTGCCTTTGTTTTCCTCTCTGCCTCTTACTATTTGAATGTTCTCTTTCCTCTGCTTAGGCCTTGACTTCATGCCAAAGCATCTCTAGGTAAATGTATTCTCCTCATTCACCAGAGACTCTGTTACTGTATAATAGCCTATGCCTTTGTGATAACTCTGTTTGTTCTTTCTGCCTTGGTTCTGATACTACATACAGGGCTGTTCATTGAGTGTTTGTCCTTCTTAGTTTCTTATTGTCTGATACCCTGTTTCAGGTTAATTAGGTATGAATACTGTGTTGATTCCTTATTGGTTATATTTATAGCACCTGCCTCCAAATGCTGCAAAGATCTCCCATCATACTTGGGATCTAGGTCTCCATGCTAGCTCACCATCATCTCCAAGTTCATCTCACCTTACTTAGGTCCTAGTACAGCATATGTGGCTGGCTTTCTCCCCACGATGCTCTTCTTACCTGCCTGAGTCTCCACCTCCTACTAGACCTCTTTTACCTCTCCTTGGGTCTGGTCCCCTGCTCTGAGCAACCCCTCTGTGCAGATGTCATCATTTACTATTCAGATTCTTGGGCCAGCTCTGCCACGTCGTGACATGTGTTCTGCAGCCGCCACTGCCACTGGCCGTCTTACCCCCCCTTGAGTAAGGTCTTCTCAAATATTAGAGATGATTCTTCCAGGTCTACGGGTCTATATTGCTGTCTGAGAGCCATCAATTGAACGGTGGAGATCCTCTCTTTGACAAACCTGACTAATGCATTAACTCTGCAAGGCCCACAAGTTAAGGCCAACAATAGGAAGACTAAAGGGCCAGCCAGAGCAGACAAGAGAGTGGTCAACCAGGGAGACCAGTTAAACAGGGACTCACATCATCCCTCATTTTGTGGCCTCTTGAGTTTCCTGTCGTGCAACCTCTTTCTCAACACAGTCATGGAATCTCTAATGACTCCTGAGTAGTTGGTATAAAAACAACACACTTAGACCTCCTTGTTGAAAGAATAGTAAGTCCTCCTCTTCTATTCAGAAGGACCACTTCAGCTAAGGAGGAGAGGGATTCTTCTAAGTGGGTGATAGATTTTTCTAGGGTGGCTATATCTGCATCTATGGCCATGCTCAGAGTCCTGTAATTCTGGTCTTTGAGAATGAGGGCTGAAGTCTTGGTATCTATGTCCCTGGTTAAACCTAGGCCTAGGAGGGAAGACACTAATGTGGCTGTGAAAACTTCCTGCTTGGTTCGCTCTGGTGGTTCCAGTTGGCGGGGAATTTCTTTTTCAGGGTAATAGGCTATTTTAGGGACCAGATGTACTAAGACACAGAAACCCTGAGTGTTAATTAACACTTGAGTGTACGCAGGGGGTCACACCTGTAGTGCAGGCCCACCAAGCATCATCTGGGGGAATTAAGTATCCTATCTCCAGTGGACTCTGAGTCTCATGCAGAGACTGACATCATTTGGTGGGGCCACCTATGCAGAGGTCATTCCCTGTCACAGACTATAAGGCAAGCCTGTCTTTGCCTGAGTATTGCCATCTGCAGGACTGGGTGTCAGAGGAGTCCATACAGTCTCCCATCACTGCAGTTCCATTGTAATGGGGGGTTTGTGTCCAGGCAAAGCTAGCAGGTTTTAATGAGACTGGGCTTTGAGCCATTTAAAATTAATAGATAGCTTTTAGAAGGTTTAAGGGTCCTGGATTGGGGAATAGGTCCGTGGGGGCAGTTTTGTCTGTGAATGGTAAGGTTTTTAGTTTTCGTGGGCCTCGGGGTGAGGGCAGGCATGGGTCTGGTTGTGCTTATTACCTTAATGGAGTCCAGGGGCTGCAATGGTTGTAGGGGCTGGGCATCTAATTGTAGGGTGAATAATGCTACCATGTCAGCGAGTGCCATTCTGGCCTTGTCATATAGCCTTAAACTCCAGGTTTTTCCTGGTGTCCAACTAGATGCCTTTTTGCCAGCATCAGTGAATGGAATCAATACTGTGTTGCATGCCTCCTTCCCATCACGCCCAGGGTGAATGGCCGGTTCATATGCCCTATTCACTCTGATAAGGTCTCCAGTCTTTGGGGCCTTCCACCTGTGGAGACAACTCCACGAGGCACAGAAATAGTCACTTGTTCCACAAAAGTGGGCCTTAGTTCTATCATGTTCAGGGCAAACATAGAAATGGAAACAATGTTTTTGAATAAAGGAGTCAGTATAGATGCACCCATGTAACACCTGGTTTACCATTTTGGTAAAAAGTGCCCCCAAGTCAAAGTACAGGTCAGGAAACCAGGTCCCTAAAGGGCAGAATGGGAGGTCTGATTTAGGACCTCCCCCGAGTCTATATTGATGTCCTTCCAAGTGAGGTTAAAGGGCTGCTGATGAGGGTTTTGGTGCCCTGTGGGAGCCTAGTTGGAAAACCCCAGCAGACATGAACTAAGGAAACCAAGGGAGCATAAGAGCAAGCCCATTACTTAGCTGGGCCAATGACCTTCTGGACTCTCAGTTTTAGAGGGTCTTTGGATGTACAACTGCCCTCCAAAGTTCAGGGTTGACTTCCTCTGGAGCATAGTCCTCAGGGTCTGTGTGCAGGTCCATAGGTTATGGGCGTGGTGTATCCAGGTGGAGACCCCATCCACTTTGACAGCTGTGGGTGTCATCAGGATGACAGTGTAGGGTCCCTTCCATCAGGTTCTAAGGTTTCTTTTTGGTGTCTTGATGATCACCACGTCCCCTGGCTGAAATCTGTGAGGCATGGGAGGTGGCGCCTTCTCATAGACTGCTCATAGCTGAGGCCAAAGCTGTTTCTGCACCTGGAACAAGACTTGTAGGGAGTTAAGAAATCTTTGATCATCAAATTCAGCAAGTATTTCAGCTTTTAGATTAGGCAATAAGGGTGGTGGTCTAGCATACATGATTTCAGATGGTGTTATACTTAAGTTGTAGGGAGAGTTCCGAACCTGGTAGAGAGCAATGGGAGAGAGAGATACCCAGTCACCACCAGTCTTGAGAGTTAGTTTGGTTAATGTCTTCTTTAAGAGCCGATTCATCCTTTCTATCTATCTTGAACTTTGGGGGGCGATATGCACAATGAAACTTCCAATTTGTCCCCACAGTTTTAACTAGCTGTTGTGTTACCTGTGAGATAAAAGTGGGCCTATTATCAGACTCTAGGAGAGTAGGGAGGCCATACCTGGGGATAATGTCTTCCAATAGCTTCTTTATGACTACTGTGGTGGTCTCCCTCTTAATAGGGTATGCCTCAGTCTACCCTGAAAAGGTTATCTCTAAACACCAATAGGTACCTATGGCCATAGAGCCCAGGCTTTACCTCAGTGAAGTCAATTTCCCAATTGGTTCCAGGCTTTGTTCCTCATTCTCTGCTCCCCATTGACGCTCCTGTGCCTGATTTAGCATGTCAGGCAGCGGGTTATGGCTTCCTCCATTTTTGGTCTTAGGTCGAACACCTTGAGCTGTGCTCTTCTTAGCAAGTCTTGTATTTTCCTTTCCCTCAAATGGGTACTCTGATGTATATGCTGGGCTAATTGGCTAGGAAAGTCTGAGAAGATAATCTGCCTATCAGGAGTCCTGTATCCTCTTTGCAGGCATTGGTGCAAGTTCCAATTCTCCAAAATTCCTTCTTGGTATAGACGGGGTTTTCGGGCAAGGTTGGGGCTGCTAGTTTAGGCAGTTTGGCTATCGGTGGCTGCCACCTGGAGGGCTGCTTCTTGAGTGGCTGCATCTGCCCCTTGTTTCCCTTAGAAACAGGTCCTCTCCTTTCTGATGTCCTGGGCAGTGCCTAACAGCCACTTTTCAGGGCAGCCACATGGCTTTCAGGAGATTCAGGATCCCCTGTTTGATCTTGGTAGTCCTTCCTTTTGCCATCAGGAGACCCCTTTCCTTGTAGATGGCACCATGGATATGCACAGTGGCAAAGGTTTTATCAACTGTCTGTATTTATGTATTGAGTCTCATCCCTCACCTCATCTGTAGTTACAGACCTTGGTTAGGGCTATTAGTTCAGCCCTCTGGGCAGAGGTACCTGGGGGCATGGCTTCTGCCCAGATGATTGCCTCTTCTGTAGTCATTGCTGCCCTGCATGCCTGTTGCCATTCTTGATGAAGCTATTACCATCCATGTACCAGGTGACTTTGGCCTTCTTTAAAGGTCTGGCCTTGTTCCCCATAGGTGGCTCAAGATTTTCTGACAGTCATGTAGAGAGCCACCCAGGTCCAGGTCTGGGAGCAGGGTGGCTGGGTTTAGAGCACTACTGGAGGTAAATTGGACTCGAGGGATTTAAGAGCAAAGCCTGGTAGTGAGTCAGCCTGGCATTGGTCAGCCAGCCATCTATCAGGTGGATGTTTGAGAACCCCTTCTATAGCATGTGGTGTGGTTACTATGAAGCCTGGCCAAGAGTCAGTTTGTCTGAATCCTTGACTAGCAAGGCGGTGGCTGCCATTATATGGAGGAATGGGGGCCATCCCATTGCCACCAAATCTAGCTTCTTTGACAAATAGGCCGCTGGCCTCTTCTAGGATCCAAGAGACTGGGTTAGGACTCCTTTGGCTACTCCTTTCTTTTCTTCCACATATAGGTGAAATGGCTTTGTGACATCTGGCTAGGCTAATGCTGGGACCTCTAGCAAGGCTGTTTTAATTTTGTTAAAAACCCCTTCCATTCGTTTAGTCCATCCTAGTGGAGTCCTTCCCTGGTTGCTTCATACAGCAATTGGGCTAACTTGGCAAACCTGGAGATGCAGAGCCTACAAAATCCAGCAGACCCCAAGAACTCTCTTACCTCCTGGTGATTGGTGGGCCGGGGTAATCCTTAGAATAGTCTCTTTCCTTGCCTCTGACAGCCACCTTCTTCCTCCCTTGGAAATGTATCCCAGATAGGTTACCTTTTTTTGGCAGAGTTGGGGTTTCCTCTCAGATACATAGTACCCCAGGTCCTCCAGGGTTTGGAGCAGTTCCTTGGTAGCCATCCTGTAAGCCTTCAGATCATTATGGCTGTGATCAGTCAGGAGGTCTGCATACTGCTGTAAACTGACATTTGGGTGAACCTGTCTATACTCACCCAAATCCTCATGGAGGGACTCATCAAAGATGGTAGGGAAGTTCTTGAATCCCTGGGGGAGCCATGTCCAGGTCAGTTGTCCATTGTGTCCCTTATCTGGGTCCTGCCATTCAAAGGCAAAGAGACTGGCTGACTGGGGCCAGAGACAGGCTGAAGAAGGTGTCCTTAAGGTCCAAATGGTGTAATATACTTGCTGGGGGGGGGGGTTGCTGAGGAGAATGTAAGGGTTGGGGATGGAAGGATGGATATCCTCAACCAGCTTGTTTACCTCTCTTAGGTCCTGTACAGGGCAATAGTCATTGAAAATTAGGCTTCTTGACTGGCAACAGGGGTGTATTCCAGGCTGACTGGCAGGGGACATGGATGCCTAGGTCTCTCAGGCATCTGATGTTGGGGGCAATCCCTTGCTTAGCATCTCTGGGCATTAGATACTGTCTGATGCGGGTTGATGTAGCATTGACCTTCAGTTGTACCACCACAGGGCCCAGTGTTTGGCTAGTCCTGACCCTCTAATCCACCCCCCTCAGCCCTCGGCTTGGGAAATTTCCTGGAGCCATTGTTGTAGGAGGCTCCCTGCTTCCCCATCTCTTTCCCGATCTGGAAGATCTGTGAACAGCTTGTATTCATCTATAAGGACCATAGTGAGGATGTATATTTTTTTGGTCAGTCACCATGACCCCAGCCAGGTCAAAGTGGATATGGGACCCCTTTTTGGTTATCAGTTCCCTTCCAAGCAAGGGGTATAGACATTCAGGAATGACCATGAAGGAGTGGGTTTTTCATCCCTTTCCTGTGTCCACCAATCTTTGGGTAGTCTGTGAATATCAGCTCATTCCTGTGGCCCCTTGTACCCATGATTGCTTTTGGGACATTTTGCCCAGAGGTTGTTTTAGAATGGAGTAGTGTGCTCCTATGTCTACCAGAAAGTCAGTGGTCCTCCTCTCCACTTTTAGGGTTACCCAAGGCTTGGGGAGGGGCGCCACCCCGTCACCTACTGTCGGGGACCAGCCAGACTTGTCAAATAGTCCTTGAATGCTGGAGTGAGGATTAAGAAATACTAGATATGAAAAATAGAGATATAAAAGCTAATGCCTATTGTAATAGATGTAAAAGAAAAAGAGACACAGAATAGCATCGAGAGGGCTCTGGGTCAATACTACAGTCACCCTGAGTTTATTCTTCATAGGCTTTTTTATGCACCAGCAAGGAGAGAGGCAAAAGACCTCCACCCCCAAGGACAAAGTACAGACAAGTGTAAGTACTTCCTTAATTGTCAAAATATCTAGTAGCCATGCCTTATGGCAAAATATCCTGTAATTTGGCCTTGAAATATATGACACCTGGTAACTACTCCTTTGACCAAAACATCCTATTACCTAGCTCTGAGGAGCAGGACATCTGACAACCATGCCCTTGGCCAAACATCCTGCCATACAGTCTTGGAGAGCAACACAAACTCTGACTCTCTGACCTTAAGTTGAAGTGGAAATAAACCACAAGTTAGAATCTTTATGGGTACCCACACCCTTCAATCACTCAGCTCTCCTAGCTCTAGTACCTTTGTCCCCAAGTCCTGTTGTTCAGGGCATTCTTTCTTCCAGTGTCCCAACTTCTTTCAGTAAGTGCATTGGTCTTTCTGTAGACAGGGCCTATTGCCCAGTCTTTGCTTTACCCCCTCTCCCTAAGTGCTTAATCTCCAAAAGCCAATTTTCTTAGATCCTGTCTTTTTGCTTCAGGGTCAGTTGTCACTGCCAGCAGGATCTTAGCTAGTCCCTAAGTCTGCCTATCCCCCAAGGTCTCCCTGTTACTGTACACTTTCTCAGCTACTACTATAAGTTAAGCCAGTCTCTTACCTTCAAAACCTTCCAGTCTCTGTAACTTACAGTGGATGTCCGGAGCTAACTGGTTGACAAAAGCCAAACTAACTGCAGATCAATTCTCTGGTGCTTCCAGATTCAAAGATGTGAGGTTCTATAGGCTTCTATAAGTCTTTCTGGGAAGGTTCCTGGTGACTCTTCAGGTCCCTTTTGTACCTGACTTACTTTACACAATTTTGTGGGCTGCCTTGTGGCAACCTGGAAACCCCCCATTAGAGTCTGACAGAAGACCTTCAGCCTCTCCCTACCTTCCCCCATGTTGGGTTGGGTTAGGTGAAACCCTGCATTGATGAGGTCTAAATTTGTGGTGGTCCTTCCTTCTGTGCCTGGAACCAATTTCCGAGCCTCAGCCGGAATTTGCTCCCTCTCTTACATGGTGAAGAGGACCTGGAGCACCTGTTAACAGTCATCCCAGGTTGGTTGATGAGCAAAGAGGACAGAATCTAACAGGTCAATGAACTTTCTCATTTCAAAGTGTTTCTCAGAACACTTTGGATTTTGCAGCTTACAATTATAGAGGTAATTAGTGGCAAAAGGCCAATCAATGGGCCAGGTGCTGTCCACCTTCAGCATCAGGAGGGCCCACAGCACACAGGGGAAGGGCCATGGAGTTGGCTTTAGCCAGCAGCTCCTCCCTTTGTGAGCGGGCACGCTTATGTGGGGGCTCTTCAGTTCTTCCTCCGCCCCCTCTCTCTGCTTCCCTGTGCCACCTGTGGGTAGCGTGGCAGGGCCACAAAGAACTCTTCCTCTGGATCCCTGAAGTGGGAAGGACAGAGTAAGGGGTGCTGTAGTTTTCAGTTCTTCTTTTTACCTTTGTGGCAGATTCTTTTCTGTCACCACTGCAACAACCACCTGGGAGGGTAGAAGGAAGGGTTTAACCATTTAGGGGAAATTTCTGTAATCATCATTTGCCCGATGGTGATGTAGGAAGCCTGATTGGGGTATTCTGGAGACCCATAGGATATGTCCTTAACCTGATAAATAGTTGGGAGGTTGAAGTTTCCCACCTCAGGCCATCCCACATTGAACATGGCCCATTCATTCCTGCAAAAGGTAGAAAGCTTTCCTCTGGACAAGTCCCAGGTCAGTGGCCTGGGTCTGGAAGTACTTAAAGTGGTCCAGCAAAATACTTTGGGGGGAGACAAGCTTGTCTGCCCCCTCTCTTCTAGAAGAATAAAAGTGTGCCGGGTGGTGGTGGCGGTGGCGGCAGCGGCAGCGGCAGCAGCAGCAGCAGCAGCAGCAGCAGCACACGCCTTTAATCCAAGCACTCGGGAAGCAGAGCCAGGCAGATCTCTGTGAATTTGATGCCAGCCTGGTCTCCGAAGCGAGTTCCAGGAAAGGCACAAAGCTACACAGAGAAACCCTGTCTCGAAAAACCAAAATAAAATAAAATAAAATAAAAATAAAAGTGATTATAAGACAAAGACACAGAAAGACAACACACCAGAAAATGTAGCAGTACAGCATGTGAAAAAGAAACCAAAATTGGGATGATGGCCTCTCTCATTGTAAGCACCAACAGCACATACACTTGGCTCACTCAGGCCTCCAAGAAGACTCAAGACTTGAAGAGTAAAAATTAGAAAGCCAAAAGACTGATGAATGACATAAACACAGAGTGCTCACTTACCAGCCAGTCTTCTAAATGTTCAATGTGGTGGGGGTTCCTGGGGAGGATTTCCAGCCAGTGTACCAATGTTAGGGTCCACAGATCACTCCACAAAGATCACCACTCACACATGCAGTCTGCAAGAACATTTATTTCTAGAAAGCAAATTCTAGCATGCAGGTTCAGCCACACAACAAAATGGCAGCGACCCCGAGAGAAGCTTACAAGCTCCTTTTATACACTGCTGGGAGAATTCCAGGGACAGTTAGGTCATCTCCAGCAAACACGATTGGCTAAGCAAGCCAAGGTTACAATTGGCTGTGGCACCTTTGGACATGTCAGGGCAAGCCTGAACATATATAAAATAAGAGGGGGAGCTGGCTTGTAGGATCTGCCCTTTTCTGATTGGCTGCCTCTAGCCTGTCAGGACTGGGCAGGCTGTAAAACTTGAGAGGAGGCTGCAGTTCCAGCATCACTGGAGAAGGGCAAGTGGCAAACAGGAAGCGGAACTGGGGGCCTGTGTTAAAGGCCGGGGTTGAGGCACATGGGAGTGGTCAGCTGGTGTTGGATTCCAACAGAGAGGAAATGAAGGCTCAAATTTCATTCTGAAGAGAAAAAAATTGTGTTCTTTATAAAAAAGATGTTTAAATGTAGTTCTTATTTATGAGAAAACTTGGCTTTACAAATCACATCATATAAAATAAGGCAGAATCTGCTGCTTTTTGCTTTGCTTGCCTTATCTAATAAATATTTTTAAATCAATAGGCTCAATTTTGATTAAATAGAGAATAATGATGAAATATTAGTAGAAAAGAGCTAGGCTACAGTTTTATCTTAATTCATATCTTTTCAGAAAAAAAAAAATAGCCATGAGGGAGTCTGTTTACTTTGTATAAGGTCAAACCAAATGGAGAAAAGTGTCAGAAGCATTAGGAAAATGACATTTTTCTGTGACATATTTTAGTACACCCACTTAAGCTTTGGTTTGGATGCAAAGCTGTTGGTGTTGCTTAAGGGGACACATCACTGAGATTGCTTGGCACCTACCATTGGCCTTCAGCAGAATGCTTTCAGAGGGAAGTAGAAGTCAGTAGCTCTTAGCAAGCCTACAGAACAAGCAGTGTTTTTTGTTTTGTTTTGTTTTTCAGTTATAGCATAATATTTAATATAAATACATAGTGTTAACTTCTTTTTCAAATATTACTTTTGAGGTTTAAAGCATCTTTACAAGAGATATTCCCAAGCTCTGCACCTTTTTTTTTTTTCTTCTTCTTTTCTGACATAGGGTCTAGTCTTTGGCAATGTTACGTGGGAAAACGTACTTTTATCTTGGACAGGTCCACATACAGGCTCTGTATGTGAACCTTCTATTTAATGTCTGTACTGATGGTATGTAACACGGGTTCAGAAAGATGCCTTTTGGCACCATAGAAAAATGGATTAACTTAGAATGTATAATATTAATCAGTGTCACCAAACATTGGGAAAAGAAAATCTACTTATTTGCCTTCATATGCAGATTCTAGCATGTAATATGTACATGTGTGCAGATGTAACTGTTTTTCTCATATATATGTAGAAAGGAAAAAGAGAGATATTACGTGGTGAGAAAGGGCAGAGTGCAGGTAAAAGACATGGGTTGTGAAAGATAATATAAAGCTACTTGTTTTCTAATTTTAACACGAATGGATTTTTTTTAAAATTTTGTGATAGATAAGAGCATAGTAATGTAATTGATGGTGAAAGTGTAAAATCCAAAGCAGAGCTCTGTAGCTTCAGAAGGACTTTCCCAACTGTTTGGATGTTCACTGAGACATTTATATCTGGGTTTGGGCAAATGCTTGTTTTAGTACATATGTTGATATAGCTGTGTGATGTTTTTCATTTTCGAGTTCTTTGTACTAACATGAATTTTAATTTAAGAAATCATAAAAAGTAAAGATGCCTGTAAGGTGTATTAATGCTTTTAAGTGGAAATGTATGAATAAAAGATACAAAATAAAATTTATCATTGGCATAATAGGCTAGAACAATGAATTCATTGAAATATTGTAAAAGACAATAAGAGGGTATGACATGAGTAGTGTATTAAAGATCAAACCATCGTGACACATACATTTAATCCCAGCACTCGGGAGGCAGAGATAGACAGATCTCTGAGTTCAAGGCCAGCCTGGTCTACAGAAAGAGACCCTATGTGGAAAAGAAAAGAAATCAAATGGGGGCAAGTGTCAGAAGATTTAGGAAACTTACATATTCCTTTAAGGTGTTCAGGTATAGCATGGGTAAGGAGTTTCAGCTCTTATGCAAACTTGCTGATATTATTCCAGGAGATGTTTGAAATTTATTTATAGAAAGGCATGATGATGAGACAGCACAGATAAATAAAATACACCCCTTATTCATAGTGAATATGAGTGAGCAAAATTGTGCTAGCACATAAGAAAACAAACAGACTTTGAAATTTCGGCTATGAGTTAACAGTCTTACTTACTTATTTTCATATATTCACGGAGCCTTCCCACTTGTGTTAATTGCACAAATAACATTAGTATACAGAGGTGAACCAAAATTCAGAGGCTAATGAAGAATAGGTACAACAAGGAGAAATTACAGTGATGTGAATTACATTGCTTATGGAAGAAAATACTAAGGGGTGAGTTGATAAATAAGTTTCAAGTTTCAAGTAAATGAAGGGGTTTCCCTAAGGTGTCTAGCATTGACTTACATGTGCAGAAGGGTAAGTAGGATATTGACTGAGCTTTCTCTAGAAAGATTTAGGATAAAGAGAATTCTTGTTGCAGTTGTTGAGTTATATGACCTCAGAAAGTCTTTCACTGTAGCATTAATGAATTGTCTGCATAGATGGTAAAAGTAGCATCATTTACAGAGACCTGAGCGATGACTAGCTTTGCAAAGCATTGTTGCTTGTGCTGAAAGATGGTGGCAGTTCTCTGTATGCATGTCCTTGTTTACTAGGACCTTTGAGGTGGCAACGGGTGCTGTGGACTAATACATAGATTGTTTTGTTGACCTTATTGTTGAAGAAAAATAAGTTTCAACATTGTAAAATAATTCTAGTCACAGCTGCAATACTGGATAGGGATGAACTTTATTCTAGAGGAATCTAAAAAGCCTTCTGTTTCCTGTCTTGGTTCCATTGTCAGTTTATGCATTGTTCCCAAGAGACTGCTTTTGCAGTAACTTATTTGAGGACAAGTTCCTTTTGAGGCCCAGATACTCTGATTTTTCCCAGAGGACGGTTTGCTAGTTCTACTTGACATTTCTGAGATACAAAACAAAAAACAAACAAAAATATCATTAGTTTTCCATTGTAAAGTGAGTAGATCATTATTTTATTTTCTCTTTTTAAAAAACATCTATTATAACCTTTAGGTAAGAATTAAATGTACATTGCCCTACAGTAGGAACATTAGACTTTGATTTTTTTAGTTACTTAAGAGTTTTTGCTTCTTTTTGAAGCTTTTATGGATCATTTTGGGGTTATGGGATGACATACATAATTAATTACATAGGAATTTTAAGAAAAGATGAATTTTTAACTTCCTGTAGTTAGAAAGTCATTTAACGGTATAGAACGATATATGTTCTGTCTTTAAGCCTTTTTTAGAAACATAATTATCATCTTATACTCAAATTTTTGATAATTTAAAAGTATTTGAATAAGACAACAAAGATTTTTAGATATGCTTCAGTAACATGTTAGCTTCAGCAGAGGTCAAAATATTACATCTTTATTTACTCTATATAATATAGTTTTCTTTTCATTTTGAATTTCCTGGGAAATATGCCAATATTAAAACTCTTGCTTGAAACTACGTATTAAGTGAAAAAATTGAGACTGTTTCTTCTCCCTTTTCTTTCTATACATTTTTATACATTTTCTATTAAAGAAATAGTGAGCCACACCAGGAATTTATGGCTGATATATTTGTATTAATGAAACTGCACTCCTTAATTGTAGCTCAACAATGTTATTTCCTTAAGATTGCTTATTTATTTATTTATTTGAAGTTCTGATTCAGGGTTTCACTGTGTTGTCATTTATTATGTCTTTTTAGTGTTCTCTAATTTGTAACAGTATTTCAGTCCTTCTTGACCATGTTACTTTTAAAGAGTATCAATCATATATTTTGTGGAATTTTCCTAAATCTGGATTTGTCCATTTTCTCTTAGTAAGATTCAAGCACTGCATTTGTACCAAGAGTAGGAAAGAAGTACTGTGCCCTTTGCTGAATCTTTGTGAGGTGGGGACGTACTGCTCCAGGTTTCACTATTGTGAAGTTGGTTTTTCCCTTTTATAATTAGTACATATTGTAGTTCTGTGGGATATAATCTAATGCTAATTAATGTTTTGTTATTAAACTTGCTCTCGCTTAGGAAATGGAAAGGGAATGTTAGGAAAATAAGTGCAAAACCAAGTAGGTAAGCATATGTAATTATATAATTAAGTCTGATGATTTACAGGGTGTTATTCCTCATCTTATAATAATAAAGATGTGGACTTAAAAATAGAGCTGAGATCAAAGAGTAACCCATTAGCCCAAGACCTAAGGAGACCTACGTTGCTAGGGAAAGGTAGCAGTGAGCACTAGTGTACCTGGACTCCCTAGAAACAAATGGGGTTTTCAACTGAAGTATGTGGGAAATTGCAGAAGGCCAGCGGTGGGCAGGTAAGAGTGGATCCCCTGGGACAGCAAACTAGGGGGAACTGGAACCCTTTTGATGATGTTTGTTCATAGGCTCCATTTGGCAAGACAACTGGTTTCTCTTGGTGCAGGTGGTGGAAGGGAAACTGCACTTGCCAGGAGGATGACAGGAAGGTTCTCTGTCTTCCTCTGTGAAACAAAACACGTTTTCAGGAAGAGTATGTGATCATTAAAAACTGCCTAACATGGTGGGAAGGAGGTGCAAAACTCAATGGATGGAAGAGTTACATGCTGGTCCCCAAATTATAGAAGAAAGACAATAATACTTCATAGACCTAGGCTGGTCAGGACTGTTTAGTATAGGTATAATCACAGGAACCCCAACCCAAAGAAAACTGCCATAGCCCAGACTACCAAGTGTATAGTAAATGTAGAAACTCACCAGGCTGGGAAAGAAAGCTGAGTGTGCGGCAGACATTGAGAAGAAGCATCTGGTCTACCCAAAGGGAACTTTTGCCTAGAGGAATTTGATGCCTGTGGTACACTGAGGATCAAGAGTAGCAACAAACTTCAAAGCAGTCTATTCATGATGAGATTAATAGAGTCTGAGCCAAGAAGTGGTCTGCTTAGTTCTGAGCATTGGAATGTATTCTTTGTTGAGCTTCCCAAGATATTCAGACATCAGTAAACAACGAGGCACAGGAGGAAGAAGAGAAATATGAGAGACAGCAACAGAGGCAGATGCAGTTAGGATGCACATGCTGCTGAGCAAGCTGATGAGGAATTTAAAGCAATTGATTAGCACATTTAAAATCTGTGTTCTCTATGGGTGCCCAATGCATTACAACAAAAATATGCCAGCTTAAAATACTGGCAAGTTTCTTGGAGGATTTGCTAATTGAAAAATTTTGAACCTGAACATTAATCTCTTAAACATCTTTCCTGTTTATATTGAGATATAAACTTTAATTTTTCTAAAGCCTCAATGAAAGTTTCAGCTTTTGGCTTTATCTCTAAAACATGTTTTACATGATGATATCCAGTATTTAAAATACACTCAGAAGAATATTTTTAAAAATTTGGCCTTCCCCCTCGTGTGTGTGTGTGTGTGTGTGTGTGTGTGTGTGTGTGTGTGTGTGTGTGTGTGAAGGCTAACAGTCTTGGAAATTACTAAAGTCTTGCTCATTGTAGCTTAATGGTTTGGTTGAGCTAACTTTCTCTGGCCAATTTACTCTAAGCATCAAGAAGAAATAAGCTAACATCTTCCGCATTTACTTGACTCTTGGCTTCCATTGGAGTTAGCAAGTGAGCATTAACAGAAGTCAGTGTCTTTTGTGACCAAATCATAGGTGTGATATTCTTGATTGAGCCCTAACCTTAGCAACATGAGTACCACAATGGGGGGAAGGGTCACTGAAGTCCAATGAGATGTTTGTTGGTTACTCCAATAATAAAGTACCACTACTGCGTCTTTGGGGATACCTTACTATAGTGGTCATTGTTGTGTTTGTAGGCTTTATATCTGGGTAGGACTGTTGATTGATTTTCTCCCTTGGCAGCTTGCATATTACCAGATATGCTAGCTAGTCCTTAGGGAAGAGGCTTTCAGGTCAATTCCAGCTGAATTCCTCCAAGTCCTATGTCTAAAGTGTGTGGTGTCTGCAGCAATAGTTAAGTTCTTGGAGACAACTAAGTGGAAGAGCGATAGCCTATATTATTTGAAGAGTTTCTTGGACACCCCTGATGAACAACTCAAAATGAGATTTCCACTTTTTGCCTCAGGGTTCTTGTTAGATAGTTTGTGGTTTTTGGGGAGCATTATCACCCCAGTTGTTGTAAATTAATTTAAATTAATGTGTGTGTGCATGTAGTAGATGCGTATTTGTAATTAATCATAACTTAATGTTTCCCTATGTTTTTTCAAGTAACTATAATGTTATGTATCCTTTTGCCCTCACCTCTGTATTGCCCTCCTCCCCTCCCCAGATAAAGTGCCCCACCCCATTCTTTTCATTATCACCCTACACAGCTCCTATGTCCTACTGTCTTCTCTAGGGCTCCATTTCTCCCACTACTATGGTCTCTTTACACTCCCCTGGTTTCTGCATTTAGTCCATCTAAAGATTTGGATCTGGGATCCACAAAGAAAGAAGAACATGTTGCATTTGTTTTTCTTGGTCTGGGTTACCTTACTCAATATAGTATTTCCTAGTTCTATCCATTTACCTGCGAATTTCATGATTTTCTTTTTCTTTACACCTGAATACTATTGTGAATGTGTACCACATTTTCATTATCCAGTCATCATTTGCCGGACATTTAGGTTGTTTCTGGTTCCTAGCTATTGTGAATGGAGTAGCAGTAAACATGGCTGAGCAAGTATCTGTGGAGTAAGATATGAAGTCCTTTGTTAAATCTACTTTTGGTATTTTTGAGAATTCTCTGATTCCTATAATTGCTGTGTCAGTTTGTAGTCCTACCAACAGGTTTGAGAGTTCTCCTTTCCCTACATTTCACCAGCATTTGTTGATCTTAGAAACTATGACTGGGATAATATGAAATCTCAAAGTAGTTTTAATTTGCATTTATTTAATTTCTAAAGATGTTGAACACTTTGAAATCAATAGTCCTTAGTCATTTTAATAACTTCTTTTGAGAACTCTGTGCTCAGATTGATTGTCCAATTTTCAGTTGGGTTGTTTGTATTCTTGAGTATTTCTTTGAGTTCTTTGTATATTTTGGAAATTAACTCTCTATCAGATATATAGCTGGCAAAGATCTCTCATTTCTGTGCTTGTTCATTCTTATTGATTATTTACTTTGCTAGATAGAAAGAAGCATTTTAGTTTTGTAAGGCCCTGTCTGTTGTTGGTTTTGATTCCTGTAAAAATGGAGTCCTGTTCAGAAAGTCACTTCCTACACCTATATCTTATAGGTGCTTTCTGTGTTTTCTTCCAGCAGTTTTAACAATTCAGATTTCATACTAGGACCTTTGGTCCATTTGAAGTTTATTTTTATGCAGGGTGATGTAGTGTGAAGTTTCTCCAGTCCTGCCAAGCTCCTGCAGTCCTGTGGCCACTCATAAAATAATTGCTCAGACGCTTATGTTAATTAAAACTGCTTCACCATTAGCTCAGGCTTACCACTGACTAGCTCTTTACACTTAAACTCAGCCCATTTCTATTAATCTATATGTCATCATGTGTCCCATGGCTTTGCCTGTGTGCTGTTAAATGCTGCTCCCTGGATGGTGAGCTGGCGTCTCCTGACTCAGCCTTCCTCTTCCCATAATTCTCCTTGTCTCCTTATCCTGCATGTACTTCCTGCCTGGCTACTGACCAATCAGTGTTTTATTAAACCAGTGTACAAAAGCATTATTCCATAGCAGGGTGATAAGATATGGGTCTGATTTCATTCTTAGTACTGTGACTGAAAATCAATCAGTTGAAATCAAATTTTAGTCAAAAATCAATTTTGATTTTAAATTAAAAAAAGAGACTTTTCCTGAACTCCCAGTTTTGTTTGATTAATCTATAGGTTTATCACACCATCTTTGTTAGTGTAGTTTCCAGTAAGTTTTTAAATTGAGAGGAATATACATGCACTCTGGGGATCTAAAATAAGGTCCACAAGCTTGTGAATGAAATGATTTAACACCAGACCATCTCTCCAGCTCCACTCTTGTGTAACAGCATTTCACATGATTTCATTTATTTCAGTCTTAATTTCTTTCAGTAGTGTTTTGCAGTTGTCAGGTATTAAGTCTTATACTCCTTGTGTTGATTTTACCTGATTATATTTTATTCCCACAACTAAATTGTAAGTGGAGTTATTTTTTAATTGTATTTCGAGTTGTTCACTGCTAGGATATAATCATACAGCTGGCTTTTGCAATTTTCTGTGGGAGCCTGTATTTTCTACGATCTCCTTTATTATAGTTTTTTTTTTTTTTAGTGAATTTTATAATTTTTCTCCCATCCCTGTGTAGCTTCCATATTCAAATGTGAGTCGGTGATATGGTCACAGATAATTTCTTAGTTTTCTATATGAAGTTGTATAATACAAAGTAGACATGGATTCATTTCTTCCATTAGAATCTGGATACAAGTCTCTACTGCTTGATTGCCTTGGTTGTCAGCTAATACTGTGCTGAATTCTTGGTTCCTGAACATAACAGAATTCCTTCAGTTTTTCACCATTAAGTATAGTGTTTTTATGGGTTTTCAATAGATCACCTTTTTTTCCTCTCATTTTTAATTTTCTTAATTTTTTAATACTTTTATATTTTTATATATATTTCAGTTTATTTTTTTTTCCATTTCATGCACATCGGTGTTTTGCCTACATGTATCTCTGTGTAAGGGTGTTGGTTCCTCTGGAACTGGAGCTCCTGAGAGTTGTGAGTTGTCACATGGGTACTGAGAATTGAACCTGTGTCCTCTGGAAGAACAGCCAATGCTCTTAACTGCTGAGGCATCTTTCCAGCCCCATTTTTTAATTTTAAAATTAAAATACACTTAGAAATATATCACCTTCCCTTTTCCTTTCCACCCTCAACTCCTCCCATGTACTGCCCTTGCCCTTTCTCAAGTTCATGGCTTTTTTTTCTTAAATTATTGTTTTACATATTTGTTTTTCCTTCAGTATATAAATGATTGCCTGCTGAATACGTATACTGTTACTTGTGTGTATGTGTTTCTGGGCTGACCATTTGGTATTGATAACCAGTGGGGCCTCTCTCCTTGGGAACACTATTTCCCCCATTCTCAGCCCTCCTTAGTTCTTATTTAGGATAGGGTTCTTTGACGTTTTCCCTTTCTGTGTTAGTGTGTCTCTTGGTATCATCTATTTTTTTCTTTCCTATTTATTGAAAGTTTTTGTAATCATTAAGTTCTTTTAGATTTTTTTCAAATGCTTTTTATGTACCTACTATAATTAATCATATATATATATATATATATATATATATATATATATATATATATATATATATTTTGGTTTTTCGAGGCAGGGTTTCTCTGTGTAGCTTTTCGCCTTTCCTGGAACTCGCTTTGGAGACCAGGCTGGCCTCGAACTCACAGAGATCCGCCTGCCTCTGCCTCCCGAGTGCTGGGATTAAAGGTGTGTGCCACCACCGCCCGGCCAATCATATACTTTTTTGTCTATGGTTCTATTAATGTGTGGTACATTACATCACTTCAGATTTAAATGTTGAACTGACTTGCATTCCTAATATAAATCCTAGCTGGTCATGACATACAGTTACTTTTTTATATACCTGGATTCTGTTTGCTAGTGTCTTGCTGAGGATTTTTGAATCTATATTCATAAGAAATATGTATCTGTAGTTCTTAGAATCTTTGCAAACATTGCTTCATCTGTGATTGCCAAAGTACTATATTCTTTTAGACAGTACATTTTAAATATCTGCACAATGTTAAAAGTTATCAAAAGGAAATTAGACTCTTTCACTGGAATATATTTTAATTTTGAAATCCATTAATTTTTTTTTTTTTTAGCCATGCTGCTGTTTGTTTGCAAACCATGTGTCTCTTTCTCTCGGGAAGTATACTATGAAACTGCTCTTGCTCTAAAGGGAGAAATGATAGAATTATATAATAATCCCCAAAATAGGAACTGGAAATAGAAAGATAGTAACTCTGCCTAACTCTGAAGTCGAACACAGAATTGCATATGCAGTTATACAATATCATTCTGCTTGAATGTGAGCTGGTGTGTTTAGGGGTCTACAGGTCTTTCCAATTCATTTTTTTCTTTAACTTTTAAGATTATTATATAACTAAATCGTATCTCCCTGCCTTTTCCTTTCTTCAAACCCTGTGATATATCCCTCCTTGTTGTCTTTCAAATTCATGGACTCTCTTTTTTTTTACTGTTGTTACATGCGTGTGTGTGTGTGTGTGTGTGTGTGTGTGTGTGTGTGTGTGTGTGTATTCCTGCTCATTCTGTATAATGTTACTTGTATGTATGTTTTCAGGGCTGACCATTTGTTATTGAATAGCCAGTTGGTGTTCTCTTGCCCGGGGAAGAGTTTCTCCAACTCTCAGCGTTCCTTAGTTGCCTATTGTTCTTTGTGCAGGGCTGAGGCCTCACAGTCATTACCGTGTCCACTTTGGTGTGTCTATTGCTGGAGTCTCTTGTTCAGCTTAAGTGTGGGCAGTCATGTTTAATGAGACGTTATGAGTCTAGCTTCAAACATTGCTTGGAGGCACAGTCTCATGTTAGACGTACAATCCTGTGGCTCTTATCCTCTTTCTACTCCTTAGTCTACAATGTTCCCTGAGGTTTAGATGTGGGAAGGTTTTGTAGATGTATCCATTGGGACTGGACTCCACAACTCTGCATTTTGATTGGCTGTGATTTTCTATAATGGTCTTTGTATGTTGCAAAGAGAAGTTTGATTGATAAGGGGTAAGAACTATATTTATTTGTGTGTATAAGGGCAAATATTTAGAGTTTACTTAGGGCTTGTGCTGGTTTAGTAAAATGGTGATTGTAGGTTCTCTCTCCTCCAAGATCCATGACTTCACTAGGGTAGTTGGCTAGATTTCCAGTGCCAGGCATGATTTCTTTCTTGTTGAGTGAGTCTTAAGTTCAAGTAGAGAGCTATTGGTTATAGCCAAAATACGTTTGCCACTGCTATATTCTTAGGGTTATCATGGCACGATGCTCGTTGATGTGCTTCATAGGCATCATAGCTGAGTAGGGCTGTTGCTTGTTTCCTTCTTTTGGAAGCTTGGCAACTTCTAGTTCCATGAAAGCTAGTCCTCAGGTAGGAGGCTTTCAGGTCAGTTCCAGCTCAGAGGCCTCCAAGTCCTGATGTCTTCAGCAATAGGGACTTAACTTCCGCCTCTGGGGGTGGGGGGCAGCCAAGGATAATAGCAATGGCCTGTATTTTGAAGAAGTCTCTTGGACAACCCTGACCAGCTACTCAAAAGGGAGATTCTCATTCCTTGTGTTAGGGTTTTTGTTAGGTAGTCTCAGCTCTTAAAGGGATCATTGTCAGCCTAGATGAGAAAATTTATTAAAACTATACATGTATTTTCATACACAGACTTACATATATAATAGGGTTTTTTTGTTTTCTTGGTAAACAGTTAATAGTATGATTTCTTCTGACCGTTTTCAGACCTCCTTACTGCTCTTTCACCCTTCTCATTTTCATTTCTTCTGTATTTATCTATCTCATTCTTCTCTAATTAGGGACCTCCCCATCCATTTCCCTAATCAGATCACTTGTACACTGCTGTTCTTTTATTATTCCCTCTCTACCTCACCCTGGCCACATTGCCTTTTATTGTACTAGTTTCTGCAGTTATTCCAGGATATGTTCTCACATATGAGATTTGGAGCTAGGAGCTCCAGATGCGAGAGAACATGTGATATTTTGGAGTCTGGATGACCTCAATCAATATAACTCTTCTAAGTTCCGCCCATTTACCTGCAGACTTCATGATTGCATTTTTCTTTACAGATCAATATTATTCCATTGTGTCTTTGTAACACTTTTTCATTATCCATTCTTCAGTTCAAGGACATTTAGATTGTTTCCTTTTCCTAGCTGTTGTGGCCAGGGCAGCAATGAACATGGCTGCGCAAGTATCGTGGAGTATGATGTCAAGTGCTTTGGGTGTATGCCAAGGAGTGGTATAGTCATGTCGTAGGCAGATATATTTTCAGCTTTGATAATTTTCCACACTGATCTCCATACTGGCTCTACGAGTTGGTGTTTCCACCGACAGTGAGTGAGGATTCCCTTTTCTCTGCAGCTCTCCCAGTGTTTGTTGTCAGGTGTTCATTGATCTTTGCCATTCTGACTTTAAGTTGCTAATAGGAGATGGCTCCCATTATGTTTTTTTTTTAAGTAGGCACTTAGTGCTTTGAACTTGCCCCATAACTTCCTTCATGTGTTCCAAAGGTTTGAGTTTGTTGTGCTTTCATTTTCATTCAATCCTAAAACGTTTTTAATTTCCTTCTTAATTTCTATCTTGAGAAATTTTCAACTCAGCAGTGAGTTATTCGGTTTTCATGAATCCGTATACTTTCTATTGTTGTTGGTATCCAGCTTTTAATCCATGATAGTTATTCAGTTTTCTTATATGTGTTGAGACTCACTTTGTGTCCAAGTGTATGGTCAATTTTGGAGAAAGGTCCATGAATTGTAGAGAAGGTATATTATTTTGTGTTTGGGCGAAATGTTCTGTAAATATCTGTAGGGCCCATTTGGTTTATAACATTAGTTAACTCCAGCATTTCCCTGTTTATTTTTTGTCTGGATGACCTGTCCATTGATGAGAGTGGGTTACTGAAGTTACCAACTATCATGCTGTGAGGGTCAATATGTGATTTTAGCTGTAGTAGTTTTTCTTTTATGAATGTGTGTGTCCTTGTGTTTGGTGTATAAATGTTTAGAATTGCAGTATTCTGTTGGTGGATGTGGTGGTATTGTGTTCCCCAAATTATTGTGCACCCTAATAAATTTATCTGGGGTCAGATAGAACAGAACAGCCACTAGATACAAAGGCTAGAAAATGGTGGCACTCACACCTTTAATCCTAGCATTCCAGAGGCAGAAATCCATGTGTTCAAGGATACAGCCAAGCATGGTGACTCACGCCTTTAATCCCAAGAAGTGAGCCTTTAATCCCAGGGAGTGATGGCAGAAAGGAAAGATATATAAGGCGTGAAGACCAGGAACTAGAAGCATTTTGGCTGGTTAAGCTTTCAGGCTTCTAGCAGCAGTTCAGCTGAGAGCCATTTGAATATGAGGACACAGAGGCTTCCAGTCTGTGGAAACAAGATCAGCTGAGAAGTTGGCCAGGTGAGGAAGCTGTGGCTTGTTCTGTCTCTCTGATCTTCCAGTGTTCACCCCGATAACTGGCCTCAGGTTTGATTTTATTAATAAGAACTGTTAAGATTCCTGCTACAGGTGAATATTTCCATTGATGAGTATGTAGTGTCTTTCCCGATCTCTTCTGAATAGTTTTAGCTTGAAGTCTATTTTGTCAGATATTAAAATGGCTACCCCTGCTTGCTTCCTGGTCCATTTGCTTGAATATATTATTCTATCCTGTCACTCTGAGTTGATGTATGTCCTTGATGGTAAGGTGTGTTTTTTGGATAAAGGAAAAGGATAGGTCCTGTTTTTGAATCTAGTATTTTATTGGGGAATATGAGACCCTTACTTTTTGAGAATTATGAGGAGTATTTGTTGATTTCCATTATTTTGTTGTATTGTGTGTGTTTTTTTCCTCTTGATTTGCTTGTCTTATATTATTTGTTTCTTGTATCTTCTTGAGTGTGGAAGTTTTCAGGTGGAAGTTTTCCTTTTAGTGTCTTCTATAGTGTTGGGTTTGTATATACATATTGCTTAAATATATACATAAGGCTTAAATTTGTTTTTATCATGGAATGTTCTTTTCCATCTATTATGATTGAAAGTTTTGCTGGATATAGTAGTCTGGGCTGGCATCTTTGGTCTCTTAGAGTTTGTAGAACATCTGTCCAGGCCCTTCTGGCTTTTAGAGTCTCCATTGAGAAGTCAGGTGTTATTCTAATAGGTCTGGTTTTATAAATTACTTGGTTTTTCCTCTTGTGCTTTTAATATTCTGTCTTTGTATGTTTAGTGTTTTGATTATTATGTGTTGTTGGGAATTTCTTTTCTGGTCCAGTCTATTTGGTGTTCTGTATACTTGTACATTGATAGACATCTCTTCCTTTAGGTTAGGGAAATTTTCTTCTGTGATTTTGTTGAAAATATTTTTCTATACCTTTGAAATGGGTTTCCTCTTCTTCCTCTATTCCTATCATTTGTAGATTTGGTCTTTTCACTGTGTCCCGGATTTCCTGCATATTCTGTGCCTGGATTATTTTAGATTTAACATACTATTTGACTGAAATATCCATTTGTTCTACTTTATCTTCCATGCTTGAAAGGTTCTTTTTATTGTCTTGCACTCTGTCACTGAGGCTTACCTTTAAGGTTTTTGTTTGACTTCCTAATTTTTCATTTTCAGTTAGTCTCAGCTTGGATTTTCTTTAGTGATTGTATTTCTATTTTCACGTCTTGAGCTGTTGTTTTCACAGACTTCATTATGGGATTTCTTTATATCCTCTTTATGGTTCTTGAACATATTCATAATTGCTGTCTTGAAGTCTTTGTCTTATATTTCAGCTATATTGCGTTTCTCTGGGCCTACTGTAGTACACTTACTGGGTTCTTTCTGCTGGAGGCATGGTCTTAGCTCTTGATGTTTGTCATTTTGCACTGGTGTCTAGACATCTGGGGTTTGGACTAGGTATTTGTCTTAGTTACTAATGCTGTGATGAAACATCATGACCAAAGCAACTTGGGGAGGAAAGGGTTTATCTAGCTAATACTTCCACATCATTATTCGTCATCGAAGAAAGTCAGGACAGGAACTCAAACAGGGCAGGACCTGTTGCAGAAGCTATAGAGTCGTGATGCTTCTTGGCTTGCTTATCACGGCTTACTCAGCCTGCTTTCTTACAGAACCCCATGACCACTACTCCAAGGAAGGCACTGCTCACAGTGGACTGAGCCCTCTGCCATCAATCACTAAATAAGAAATGCCCTATATCTGAATCTTATGGAAGCATTTTCTCAATTGAGGTTCGCTCCTTTCAGATAAATCTAGCTTATGTCAAGTTGACGTAATACTTGCCAGCATAGTGTTGATACATGTTTTGTCTTTGTTAGGTGGCTATTCCTTTCTTTGCTTTCTGTTGCTCCCTCTTGATCTTAGGAAAGTATGGTGGCAGTGTGTTGCCTGGTAGAAAGTGCCCCTGCGGGTCAGTGGGTGGTGAAGAGGCATGGATGTGGCTAGATGGAAAGGCTGAGAGCGGCTTCACAAGGACAAATGGGGCTATTCACACCACGTGGGGGCTCCTAGGGAGTTGGATGTGTGGTCAGAAAAGGGGCTTCTGTTAGTAGGTGCAGCAAGGTAGAGAATAATCTGGAAAGACAGGGATGAGATGTCCAGGGTGATCCCGAGTCTGAACCTGGAGTTGGAGTTGAATGGAGTTGAGGTGACAGGAGGGGAGCTGTAAGCAGGTTGCTACTGGGCTGAGGATGGAAATGGAGAGATTGTAATGGAGAACAGGAAGGATAGCATGAATACCTGGCCTGACTCCCTGCCCGGTGTAGTCACTGGTTTTCCCAGGTTAAAAGTGTTTCTGGGTATTGGGGACTGACATTAAGAGATGAGGATGAATTAGAAGAGAAGACTTGAAGGGGTCCACAGGAAAAAGAAAAGCTGGGTCCACACCAGTGTTCTTGGAGTCTCCAGGGAATTGAGATAGGTTGGAAGGACAGGCCTGTGCACGCAGGCCACTACAGAGCTGGGGGTGAGACTGGAGAGACTGTAGTAGAGGGCAAGAGGAGAGTGAGAATCACCTACCCGACTCTAGGTGCAGTGCAGCCACCGAGGGTCCTAGGCAGAGAGTACTTCTAGGTATTGGTGGCTGACACAAGGAATGGGAATGGATTAGAATGGAGGGCCAAGAGGGTCCACAGGAAGGAGAAAGCTTGGTCTACCACAAGTTTTGGCACAGTCTCCAGGGAACAGAGATAGTGTCTCAAGTTCACTCTTGTCAATATGATTTATTTAATTCCTAATCTTACCTTCCTTCTGTGAAGACAAACCATGACCAAGGCAACTTTTGGAAGAGAAAACATTTAATTGGGCCTTGTTTGCAGTTTCAGAGGTTTAGTCCATTATCATCATGGCAGAAGCATGGCAGCACACATGGCACCTGAGCAGTAGCTGGGAATTACATTCTGATCCACAGTCAGAGAGAGTGAGACAGAGATTCAGCCTGGTGTGGACTTTTGAAACCTCAAAATCCACCCCCAGTGACACACTTCCTCCAACAAGGCTACACCTACTCCAACAATGCCACACCTCCTAATTCTTCTCAAATAGTGCCATTTCCTAATGACTGAGCATTCAAATATATGAGCCTGTGGGAGCCATTCTTTTCCAGACCACCACAGAGGGCTTTTGATATTAAAACATATAATGTTATCATATAGAGAAACATAAAATATGCAATAATATTTAACGTAAAATAGAAGACTTCAAGAGAAATCCATTCCTTCGGGCACCACCATTAGTCCTGTCGCTTAACTCTAACTGTCTTTTCATGTTAAGTCAGAGGACAGTTTGTGGATGTTTGGAGGACAGCCTCTGCAGAGTCCGTAGATGACGACAGTGGTAAAGGTTTTTGCTTAAGCTGTTGTTGTCCTTCCCAAGAATTAACAAGCCAGCACTGGACATGCACTCTGCCAGTTTCTGTCCTCTTCATGGTGCCAGTCCAGCTCTTCCCTCCATTTAGATTATTGCTCTGTTGACTAACCTATGGCCTACTCTAAGTGACACGGAGGCTGAGATCTTCTATTGTTACTTTGTGGTCTGACACTGCTTCAGTTAAAAATGTAGACCATGATTCTAACTGTTTCCTTCTTGTAGGTATCTTTTAAAATGTGGAGCATGAATGTTGCAAAGTTGAAGACTTTTATGGGAGAGTAAATTAAAAACAGAACTCCGTAAAAATCCTGTGTCAGAAGTGTCGTTTGGGTGAGCTGAAGCTGTAGGCATGTGGCTTTCTCCTGATGGACTTTACATTTTCTTTCCTTTTTTGGTCTTTCTTTCAGGATCAGTGAAGAAAAGGAAGTGACAGAGGAGCGCCTGAAGAGCGAGCAGGAGTCCTTTGAGAAGAAGATTCGGCAGTTGGAAGAACAGAATGAACTGATCATCAAAGAAAGGGAAGATATCCTTTAAAAGTCTCTTTCATTTTATGTACAGCAAGTACGACTCTTGTGTAAAGAAATTGTAAACTCCAGAGAAATAATTGTTCTAATTTATAACAGGGAATAAATCTGCATGTGCTGCCATTTCTAGGCAATCAGAAAGACACTTAGCAGCATGTGCTGGTGCTTCCTTTGTGCTTGATAAGGCCACCCAGCTGTTCTGCTGCTGTTATTACTCTGTGCAGCACAGATTTGTCAACCAAAACAGACAATGAGAAATTGGGACATTACCACAAAATGTTGGGTCTTCATTAAAATCTGCCCCACTACTATAGTGGAGGCTTAACTTCCTCATATTTAGATTTCTTCCTAGGTAAAGTTTAAAGAAATCCTATTCTGTTATGAACACTAGAATAAAAAAAAATCTAGAAAGCAGAACAACAGCTTATAGAATATATAGCTGCTGTTGTTGATAAATGTTTACACCATAGCATAAAACCAACAAGCAATGTCATGAAGCAGAAAGCTTTGCAATTTAAAGTTAGAAGTGTTTGGGTGCATGCACTGGTATAAGTGCGTGCGCGCGCGTGTGTGTGTGTGTGTGTGTGTGTGTGTGTGTGTGTGTGTGTGTGTGTATGTACCCATATACATAGTGCATTGTTTGTATAAAAATAAACACATTTTTTTTAAAGATTTGTTTTCTGTTTAAAGTATATGTATGTGTGGGGCTTTGTGTGTGTGTGGAGACATGTGCCCAAGGAGGCCAGAGAAAGGATCCCTGGAACTACAGTTACGGATGGCTGTTAGCTACTCCATATTGGTGCTAAGTACCTTTGGAAGGGCAGTAAACACTCTTAACCACTGAATCCTATTTCAAGCCCCAGTACAAACATATTTAAATTTAAAGGTTTTACTTAGAGGGATATGGGAATTAAAATAACCATACTTAGGTCTTTTCTCTTGGCCAGATAGAATTACATGATGACATAGATCAACGAGAGAAGCAATTGTTCCTAAACAGAGAGTGATGGATCTGCCAGCAAAAGCAATGTGTGAATGCTTGAAAGAACCATTGTCTTTATTGGCAGTATCATTACTAACTTGATGGTTATTATTTCAAAGGTTCTGCAAGTGACAGACATACTCCTATATTGACAATAATAATGCATTTGAAAATATTAGAGAACTCTAATTATAAAGATAAATTAACTAGCTTGAAAAATCACAAAACTGTAACTATAAAAAATGAGTTCTGAACTTTTTTTCACATAGTGGAAGCATATGATAGAAAATTAATAGTTAGGATTTTTACATTTGATTTGTTGAGTAGAACATTAATAAAGCTTATTGACTCCACAAGAGTAAAGTTTTTAGCTTTTTCCATTTTCTTTCTCTGTATGTGTTTCTCTCTCTGACTCTATCTCTGTCTCTCTCTGCTTCTTTACCTATGTGTCTGTCTATCTCTGTCACTCTCTTTCTGTGATTCTTTCTTTGTCCCTCTCTGATTCTGTCTCTGTCTATCTGTCTGACTACATCCCTCCATGGAAAACCATCTTGGGCCCCTTTTGGCTTGTATTGACTTCATTCTTCCAAGAATGTCAGCCCTCAGGGCAGAGACCATATTCTGCTGCTTTTCTCTCCATGTCAGAGAAATGCTGTTTATGGAAAATTCATAACACACTTTGGATAGCACTTTCCATAACTAGTGGTTTAGAAATCCAATGACATTTCCAT
Organism: Peromyscus leucopus; assembly: GCF_004664715.2. Classification (NCBI taxonomy): domain Eukaryota; kingdom Metazoa; phylum Chordata; class Mammalia; order Rodentia; family Cricetidae; genus Peromyscus; species Peromyscus leucopus. The sequence goes on from NC_051079.1 coordinate 15,175,781, forward strand.
TTAAGGGTTTGTTTTTCACATAATAAGAACTGGAGAGAGATGACCTCTGGTACTGATTTGTGGGTTAAAAGTTATCAGTGTTGGCAGCTCTACAGTTCTAGCTCCTAATGGCTGCTCCAGTCCAAAGGAACACATAGGGCAGGAAGAAAAGGGACTGGAGGTCTTGGCAACTGTTATTCCTCTCCATTGAAAAAGAAAATAGAAGAATTTTCTCAGGTGTCCTCCCGTCTTTCACCTGATAGTCTTTTATGGTATTATTGATATTATGTGGCTTTGCTGCTGCACGAAAGAGGCCGAGAAGGTTAAGTACACAGCTTGTCTCACTTGGATAGTATTACAAGCAGTGAGGGAGAAGGAGACTGAAGTTAGCATCCAACTCTGCTAGCAAAAGTAGGGGATGTAGAACTCACTTTTTCTATGGAAACGAAGAAGAAATATTTTGACCTTCCTGGGCCAGAAAGATGTACAGTGTCCAGTGGCATCAGGGTAAGTTGAGGAAAGAACATAGGAAAGATGGGTATTAGAATATTGGAAAGGTTGGGCAGCCAGAGTAAGTCCTTGATTATATAGTGTTATACTTAGGAAACTTATGTAGCTTCCCAGGAAGGTAGCACGTGATTTCAGTGGGCGATGACATTAGTACTCTATGAAGAATGGTGTTTTCAATGCTGAAGCTATATAAACTCATCATGCCCATAAATGGTCTCTTCTGGAAAGCACAGTGTTAAGATAGCCCAAGTCTATTGGAGTGGCACAGTATTTAATGTTTCCTCCAGGACTTAGTTCAAGACTCAACACACTATTTCACTAGCCTAAATCCAGAGTGATAGCAACTAAACCCACCGGTGTCCCTTTTGCCTTGTCTGTGGTTACTTTGTGCTTTAACTTCCACAAGTAGTTGCAACCAAGACCCTGGGATTCCCTTCGCCTAAAATACTCATTATCTAGCCCTCTACAGAGGAAGGGAAGGACATACATGGGGACATAGACTTAGGGTATAAGCATTTATTTTGAATTGTGAATGGGGACCGAAGTAAATGCTGGGTATTAGCAACAATTAAAATGGATTAGTTGATGTAATCCCTTTAAGACATTTTAAATCACAAATGATAGGTCATGTTTATAGAAGTTTATTGTCAAAAAGGGAGAAAGAAATGATACAAACAATGATACTCAGGATTTTTGTTACAAGTATAATTGCACAGGTACAAATCTCTTTAATAGAATAAACCTGTCAGAGGTTAATACAGATGATTTTACAGTACATAAAACCCTATAAAACTTTGAAACATAAAATGAGCTTGTAATTTTAAACAATATAATTTTAACTACAGATACATTTACCTATCACACATGAATGGTTCGGACTCTTTCAGCTGCATGAAGTCAGATAATCTCAGTTTATTTTAAAGTTCATTTCTGTGTGAGGCACTATACCAACAAATTGTAGTTTGGTGCACTTTTAAGGTATATTATACCAAATTAGTTTTTTTTTTTAAAGGATAATAGCTGATTAACTCTACAGACTAATTGCTTAGTGGAAAAGAAAGTTATTTTATATGTTTGCATAAGGATAGGGCATGCGATAGTTTTATATATATATAATTTATTAAAACATAAAAATTATTGATAATTTTCAGTCTTGGAACAAAGAAATACTGTTCTTTAAGACCTTAGCAGTATAAATAAATATGCTATTTTTTTAAAAGTTTTTATTTTTTTGGTTTTTCGAGACAGGGTTTCTCTGTGTAGCTTTGAGTCTTTCCTGGCTGGCCTCAAACTCACAAAGATCCGCTTGCCTCTTGCCTCCTGAGTGCTGGGATTAAAGGCGTGTACCACCATTGCCTGGCAAATATGCTATTTTTGATGCCCCATGGTCTCTTGAACCTTATGGAACTTTGCCTGCCTGAGAGTTTGTGAAAGAAGAGAGAATCTGACTCTTAAAGAGAAATTTGACCAACAACTCTAATTCTGAAACATGTAGGCATGTGAATATTGTAAGTTGCAATGGGTGTATTCATTAGAAATGTTCATTCATATTTGAACTTGTATTTCTAGAGAATGACTCAGATTGACAGTATTAGTAACAGCTTGTAGAAGGAAAGTGAAGTTTGATATCTGGTAGCAACACTGTGAACTGAACTGTGAAGGAAAATGTCTGAAGCACAGTGCATGTTAGAGTAAAAACATTCCTGTTTTCATTGACTACGTGAGAAGGTGACTGAATGATACTCTGTCACCATCCCCTACCCCGTGTGTGTGCTGCATACATGCACACATGTATGTGGTGCATTTGTCCATCAGATATGCTCATGTATGTGAAGTCACCACAGGCAGAGGTCCGGTATTTTAGTTAAGCCCTGTCCACCTTCATTTTTGACACAGAGTCTTTCACTGGATCCAGAGCTAGATTTGGCTAGACAAACTGGCCAGTGAGCTCAGGAATCTGTCTTTCTCCACTGCCCACCACTGGGATTATGGTGCATGCTGTTGACAAGCGGGCTGGAGATCTGAACTCGGGTTGTGATGCCTGCTCAGTAAACACTTTACAGACTGAGCCATTTCCCCAGCACCTGTCCCCACCAGTTATAAAACTGGAAATTGAATTCAGCACTGCAGCAAATGTTGTACCACCGAGCCATATCTCCACCCTGAAAAGTTACTCCTTTTTTATTCTGTTTGTATCTAATCCTCCTTTTGTATCTAGAATGCCTCCTTTGCAGGCTTGTTGGAATTTGAAAGGTTCTGTGGTAGGCACTGACTAAAAGATGGCATTTCTCTTGTGAGCATGAGGGAGGGGATGATTATTCACTCTGCTTTCCATTCCTGTGCCCTCGTTCACTAGTATACGAATGGTTTTTATTATATTATACAAGTGCTTGGGTGGCTTCTAAGCTTTGTGGAAGGGAGCTTAACTTGTGTCTGTTGGTTGCTCACTGAAGGAAACCAAGAATTTTTTGTTGCTAGTGTTTTTGTTTGGGGAGAGTGTGTTTGTTGTTTGGACTTCTTTTTGCATTGCTGGGTCAGAAACCAAGCCTTTCCCCTCTGTTTTTAAAACGTATTCTCTTAAAGTTTCAGACATGCATATAATTTATTTTGCTCATATTCATTTCCTCATTCCCTTCAATTTCCCCCATGCTCCAGGATACGTTTTGCTTCCAACTTGATGCTCTTTGTGTGTGAGTATGTGTTTGTGGGGTATGTTGAATCTGTTTAGTGCTGCCCATGTACACATGGGTGTGTGGTCCTCCACGGAGCTATAGACAACAGTGACCATCCCCTAAAGAAAAGTGCCTCTCCCCCCAGCAGTCTTCAATTGCCAATAACTTCAAAAGTGGGGCCTTGGGAGCTCTTCCCCGCTCCATGGTGGAGTCCTTCTCCTTCCGTGATGGAGTTTTAACTGGCTTATGCAGGTTTTGTGAGGGTAACCACGGCTCCTGTTAGTTCATCTGCACAGCAGCCGTGTCCTGTCCAGGGAACAGCATTTCAGAGCACTCCTCTTTATCCATATGCTCTTATGCTTTCCCCACCCACTCTTCCACTGTGATCCCTGAGCCTTGAGTGTGGGAGTTAATGCATAGCTGAGAACTCACTGTCCCTTATTTTTAGTTATTTGAACAGCTGTGAGCACTCACATCAAGTGGCTCACGACCGCCTGTAACTCCAGTTTCAGGGGATCTGACGCCCTCTTCTGGCCTCTGTGGGCCCTGCACATACACGCAAAGACACATATGCATAGAAATAAACAAAATGAATCTTTAAAGAAAATTACTATAGGCACTGTGTTGCTTGAGACTATTTTGTTTGCTGCATGATGCTTTGTGAATCTGGTAGGCTTTGAGACATAATGTTATTGTATGCTGTCATAGAACATCATTATATGTCCAAATTAACAGACAGAACAATTCTTTCCTTGGGAAGCAATCCAACTTCAGGGGAAAAACTGGTTACTTTTGTTGTTCTCTAAACCATTCACTGTCTAGAAGATTATTTATTGGGGCTAGGCATATAGCTCAGTGTCAGAGTGCTTGTCTAGTTTATACAAGCTCCTAGATTCAATCCCCAACACAAGTAGATAAATAAGATTATTTTCTCTTAAAAATATTTAGCTACTAATGCTAACTAAAGGCCAGAGGGAACTGATAGCAAATATTTGGAGGATATAACAAAATTCTATTAACTGTATACTTCATTTCATATCAGTTGACCCATATTAGATAAGTTACTATTTGATAGAAGGTGATCTATACCCTTGGTTTTTCTGGAACTAATTCAGAAAATAATGAAAAGTACTCCTAGGTTACCCTGTTCATCTGTGTATGCACTTTCCCTGTGAGAGAGTTCTTGAGGCTGCCATATGGATAATAAATTCAGTGCTTGGTAGCTGCACATTTAATCCCATCACAGAAATAAAAAAAAATTATAAGTAGCAAATAGAGCTGCAGCAAAAATATTGAAATTGAGAAAAGAGGTGACAGGGAAACTTTTAAAAACACATAAAAACTGAGGATGACTACTTGTGGAACTCTGTCCGCCTGGATATCATGTACAGACTTTGGTATTAAAGGAAGCAGTTATGTAGAGGGCTCATGATGTTAGGCCTCAAGACAGCCCTGTGTTATCATCTGTTCTTTTTAGCACTTCTATCGCTAAACCTCTTACGTTTGCACGTTCCTGTCATGAACACAACACTTTCTCACACTTTTTCTTGTTGTGACAACCTGATGAGTTAGGTGAGGCAGATTCTCCAGGTCTCTAGGAGAGAGAACTGAAATAGCTTGTCGCAGAGCCAAAAGTGAACTCTGACCCTTAGTGGCCCTCTCTCCCAGTCTGCTAACTTCTTTTCCCACTGGTGAAGCACAGAGTAACCCGCTGCTGGATCAGCTGCTTTCTATGGAAGCGTAACTTGATAACACGTATAATTGATATCTCCAGTGGTTTGTGCCTGCAGCGTACGTAAAGGAAGCCGTGTTGTATGGATTCTTGTTTTGACTGGAGTCTTTTCCGTGCACTCTGTGACACAACTGAGCCCATCGTCCTTTCCAGCGTCCTCACTGCATCCCTGAGGATTGTAGCGTTCTTGTGTCTGTTTCTACTGTCTAGCTGGTCGACTTTGAGACTGTTCCATCACTGTTGCCAAACTAACCTTTCTTAAGAACTAGTTCTGTTACATCACTTGCCTTTTAATACCATTCTATAGCTTTATTTGGTTTAAAATATCAATTTTGTTTCCAGTACTGGTGATCCAACCCAGAGCCTCAAACGCTGGACCACTGAGTTGTATCCCCAGGCTCATTTTAAAAACAAATTTAAAACATTATATAGCTAAGCTTTCCCATTCAGGCTTTACATTCAGCCTCTAATCCAGGCAGGCTTTGAACTTGCAATCTGCGTGCCTCAGCCTATTGATTATTTGGCCCAGCTTCAAATGGGCCCTGATTTTGACATTCAAGTCTGGGCCTTACTAGTGTTAAATGACAGGTCACCATCCCTTTGATGACCCCTTAGGTGGTTCCTACAGAATGCCAGGAAAGAGTGTTTGATTTCCCTCCACTTACTACCATTTTCTTCTATTTCTCTAGCATTGGTCCTTTGATCAGTTTTCTAGATATCTTGATAGTTTTTCCAGATATCTTTAAAGCATCATTCTGAGTAAGTTGTATTTACAATATTTGGGTCTGAAGCAATTTACAATGGTGCTGTCTGCCCTAATTTATGTGTCTTCCTGTTCTTTAGACAGCTATGGTACACTTGGAATGGTTCTTGCTTCATTTTTTTTCTCATCTTTTAAATGACATTTATTTATGTGCATGTATGAGTGTGTGTGTGCATGTGTGCATGTGCATATGTGTGCACAATAGTACACATGTGGAAGCCTAAGGACAACTGGCAGGATCAGATCTCTTCTTTTATTATGTGGCCTCAGGGATGGAACTCAGGTGGTCAGGTTTGGTAGCAAGTTCCTTTATTTCCTAAGCTATCCTACTGAATGGCGAACCTGGAACCATCTTGACTTTTTACTTTGTCTTTTTTGTACCAGTATGACTTTAAAGAAGTGGAACAAATGAGCGTTACAATGGCGTTTTTTTTTTTTTTTTTTTTTTTTTGGTTTTTCGAGACAGGGTTTCTCTGTGTAGCTTTGCGCCTTTCCTGGAGCTCACTTGGTAGCCCAGGTTGGCCTCGAACTCACAGAGATCCGCCTGGCTCTGCCTCCCGAGTGCTGGGATTAAAGGCGTGCGCCACCACCGCCCGGCTACAATGGCGTTTTAGGAAGAGTGCAGTTTGCAACAGTAAGAATGCTCGAGTAAGAGTGAAAAAGTGAAGACTGTGAGGAGGAGACAGTTTTTAGCTAAAGGGCTTGAACCTCTATGTATTTGGGGGAATGCTTTTTGGTTTTTTTTTTTTTTTAATTTTAGCCCTTCCCCCGCTGTTCTGGCTTTACAAGTTCATTATTATTTGTTGTAGACTAAAGTGTGTCTGTTCTAAATTTATACATTGAAGCTTTAATCCCTGGTGTGACTATAGCTGAAGACAGGGTCTCTAGGAGACCTTAAGATTAAATGAGGCAGGTCAGAGTGGTGGGTGGGCCCTGATCATGTAGAGCTTGAGATCTTAACTTGCCTTCCCACCAATGTAGAGGGCGTAGCCAGAAGACAGCTCAAAAGACAGCACATAAGAAACCCAACCTGGATGCAAGAATGTCTGGTCCAGAACTGTGAGAAAATCAGTTGTCGCTTAAGCTGCCTCATCTCTCAGACTTGGCTGTGGAAGTCTGAGTGAAGTAGGAAAGTATTAAAAGGAACTCCATTCTCTGGTAGTTTGTTTCAGTATAAGGTAAAAGAGCCATTTAGTGTATTTGTTAAAAAGATGTACTTCTAAACTTTATTATGCTTTCAGGTATCATTCTCTATCATATTCTGTGTCTTTACTCCCCTGGTTAGGTAACAATACATTTTTGGACATAATTCTTTTACTATTGCTGTAAGCATTACAGCTCAGATGTAAAGGTATCCTGGCAAGGAGCCAAGGAATATCACAAAGTCACAACAAACAACAAACCTCACACAAGAGATTTATTAGGAGGGAAAAACCCAGGAGGGTAGCTGTCTCTGCTCAGGCGAGAAATAGCAGAGAACTGAGCAGAAGGCAGGGCTTATATAGAGTTTCTTGGGGAGGGGAGTAGGGCTTTTCAGGGTGACGCTGTCCAGGGTAGAGATTGGTAGGATTTCCTGTCCAGATATTGGACTTTTTACTCTATAGGGTGGGGGCAGGGTCCAGCAGTTAGAATGTTCTGTTGGTGGAACCTGGCAGTTGGAGGTCCTTGGGTGAGGGGCTTACAATTGAATAGTATTACTCTAGGTGTGCTTTTAGGCATTTCTCTGGCTTATTGCCTGGGATCCTTTTAATATTTGTGACATACTCATTTTTTAATAAATCAGTAGTTTTGTTTTCTGGGCTTGGTTCTGCTTTCTTGTAATGGCTGAAAAGCTCCAGATACAAGTTCTTAGCACTTGACTCCAGAGAACAGTTTCTTTATTGCTTTACAGTGAGAGAAACTGAAATTATAGTTACCATTGGTAATATTGCTGTAGAGTTTATATGGCCCTGTTGGTTAGGATGGCCATTCCTTTTCAATGTTCATATATAAATACAGTAAAGTGAACGTAAAACAAAACAGCATATGTGTATTATATATTATATATAATTATATATATATTACTTGTGAAGTATTATGTATTATATAGTTATATATATTTATGCAAATTTCTACACCTTTTTAAAATGATAGTTCTGAGTATATTGTATCAAATCTATGTAGGGTCATATAAAATTACTTAGTTCCAACAATTCTTGCATGAGTAAACAGACTTTCAGTGAATCAGTTTCACAATACTTATTGTTCATAAAGTTCATTATTCTGTTTACCCTTTCATGTTACCTATCTTTCATAAAGGGTTATTCTGACATACCTCTTCAGCTATGTCCATTTGTCATACCACAGTTTGTAATGATTTTAAATTTGAAGAATATAATGAATGACTGTGTTATTAATCAAGATGAACTTTTTCTTTATATTCTTAACCTTGGGTGGTCTTCACAATACAGATGGTAGTACTTTCACTTCAGTTATAAACTTTCACAGTCACCTTTGTTTTTTTAAAACTTATACCCAATGTTCAGCATTTAGGAAGTCTTTAATTTTTCACAAGTCTGAGTATAGTTATGGCATAGTCATGAAGTGATTTTGAGTTAACAGAATATGTGAACTATGTCTTACTATAGATAAAAAGGTAAGATTATCATGGCTTTCCTCCAGTGTATTATCTTTTCCTAATATAGGTTACCATTAATATTATCAGATGTGTTTGGGGCCATAAATTCTTCAGAGTTTTCAGCTTTCCAGATTTTAGCTGATTTGCACAGGTTATCACTTAGTTGTAGATGGCTAGTCTAAAACCTGAAGTGAGTTCTCATGACAACTACCATGCTTGAAAGGCTTCAGAGCTGACTTAGCACTCGTCAGTCTGTGGAGAAATTCTGGATAGTGAGCTCCTTGTTTTTCTTAAATCTTCCTCAGGCATGTGCAGAGCAGAAGTAAGGAGAGAACGAGCCCTTCTGTTGAATAGTCTCAGAAAGTAGAGTAGTCTAAGAGTCACTCGCTATTGTTGTCTCATGAATTTCTAGAATTTAAAGATAGATGAGAGAGAGAGAGAGAGAGAGAGAGAGAGAGAGAGAGAGAGAGAGAGAGAAGAAACTACAGAAACTGAGATTAGAAATAGTAATTTCCCTCACAAGAAGCTTACATTCCAGAGAGACAAGCAATAAAGGGAACCTATGACATGGTGACAAAAGAGAATAGTCATTAGTTAAGTGCAGAGAAAAAGCTCTCTGATGTCTACCTGTGTCTCACAGCAATCGCTCCAAGCCATCAGTGTGCCAAGCTGAAAGGATCAAAGGGCTGGTTTAAGTTGAGAGGCAGTTAGTATGGCGGCATGCAGTGCTTACGATGGATATCCACCATGTCATCACTTGAGATGGCAGAAAACTGATTTGACATGTTGCTAAAGCAGCCTTTTTTCCTAATTAAATAAAAATTATGTGAAGAATATTGTTTGTAAACCATTATTAAGGTAGGAATGGGATATCTCAGCTATGATATATCCCATTAATGTGTGATATAACAGGAAGCACTGTAGCATTTGAGAAAGAAGACCTGTGTTATATGCTTTACAGCTTAGCCATATGGCTTTGGATAAAGCAGCCTCTGTAAATCTTAACTTTATTGGATATAGTGTGTAAGTAGTATCTGAACAATTTTTCCAAAAAAGATGGCCAAATGAAATAATATGTAACTTTTCCTACCAAATGTTTTACTTGTAAAATATTTTCAAGAAAGTTCACAACATGTACAATGATGTGAAGATAGGTTTAATAAGGTCTTGCAGATATTCTGTTGTGTAGAAGTTATTTTCTGTTAGATTTTTTTCCCTTTAAAGTTATCATCCAAACAATAAATTTCATATAACTTTTGAGGAGATGGTACAAGTTTTAAAGGAAAACATGTTTTAATACTGTGAGAAAGCATCCCTTTAATTTTTAAGTAGTTGTAAAGAAGACACTGGCAAGAGAAGTTGGCTAGGAACTGCTGGAGAGTCTCAGCATCACAGGCTTCTCTGATGAGGCACAAAGCAATCTCAGAAAGCTGCAGTAGCTGAAAAGTGCCACGTCTGGGGTTGAACCTACACTGAGGGTTGCATCACTCTGTCAGGATCTGGCTTCCTTGAACATAACAAGTATGCCAGAAAGAGGAATCGAAATGATGTGTGTATTTAATCCACATAGAAGACAGTCTGGTACGAGCATTCTAGAGTCACAACTCCTAATCTATCATTCTGCCATCACCTGGTGATAGGTATAAATCACAACAAACGTTTCCCTAATCAATAAGCCTAAGAGCTGAAAGTACAAACAATTGAATTCATGTGAGAGCTAGAGTTTTTAAATAAACTCCAGTCAGTTTGTATAGTAAGAGTGTGTCTGAGATGTAGCAACTGTATTTTACATTTATTAGTTTCTGAACAGTTTTCTTTTCCTAACTGCTAGGGAAAGATGAAGGGTCAGTTAAACTACATTTACAGAAACAGAATAAAGTACAATAGTTGACAGGAGTGTGAGAGCAAAGATGTTTCTGTTTTTTGAATTCTCGCTTTGTCAGCATTTCTGTACTCTTAAGATCGAGCTAAACCAGAATTTTAAAAACTGGGAAGTTTCCAGTTCCTTATTATCTTATGCTAAATATTTTACATATTATAAGAATGTCCAGCTTGTTGCCAAGAATGAAGTGTAAGGCGGTTTATTCTTAAAAATCCAATCTTCTGGTTGCACAGTATTCACTGAAACATAATGTAGAACCAAGTGGGATTTATCTGTTAAAACAGACAGTGTCTTGGAACGAAGCCATCTATTGTTCACACTGTTAAAATTGCCACCATATATTTTTATTTCTTAAGACTCCTTCTAAAAAAAGGACCAGAGCTGTGTGTTAAAAATGTATTAATAAAGGTTTTACAAATGTAATTCAAATATTAAAATCCTCCCATTGATGTTGAAATGGTCAACCTTGTGAAATATTAAGAATTTTGCAGAAGTGTTCTCTTCATCCTAACAAAATGCCCTAGGGTGACAGTGTTAGGAGTATTGTTTTAGCAATAAAGATTATCATGTGGATATGTTCCCTAGAAGGCCCCATGGTGGTAATACCCCTAGATTTTGTCTTTAAAGAAAACTGCTGAGAGGCAATAATTTTTTTTGTATGTGTCCCATTTTCATTAATGCATGGTAATTGATGGAGTTGCAGTGACTCGTAGCAGTAATGAGTTCTAAACATAATAACGCACTCTTTTCTAATAAGTGAGCACTGCTGGGGTTTAAAAGCATACTAAATCAGTTGCTTTAGTATGAATTTATTAGTTTTTTTCAGCATTAGCTTTAATAGTAGTTATTTACATAAGCGTACATCCCATTAACCGCCATCAGGGCTGGAAAACATGCTGAACTGTTCATATTTTCATATAATTATTGAACATAATGGTTTCATTTGCATTTCTAAACAGTGATGTTTCTGTCAGCCTTGGAAATAGTGTCTTTACGCAGTCCTTATTTCACATCCACTTATTTGACATCGTTAAATTTTATGCTAATGTGCTTCCCTAGAATATCATCAGTAGGACAGATGCTTGTGCTTTAATATACAAATCAGGCATGCTCTTCCATCCCCCCAAATTGCAGGAGAAATTTTTAAAAATCTGCACTTTTTGATATAGAGTCCATCTCTATATAAATATGTTTATGAAATAAAACTTTTAGGGTTAAATGTTATAATCCGGTTGTCTCTTCAGAATGCTTTATTGTAAAGCTATCTACCTGACTGGGTTAGTTCTGTTGTCTTGCACGAGGAGGTAAGTCTTAATAAAGATACTGGGGCTTATGAATATGTAGACTATTCTGCTTCTGAAATGTTGACTAGAGATGTAGGTTTTTCCACTCTTTTGAATACTGCAGGTCACAGTGTTAACTGTTCAAGTGTTCTCTGTGTCTTTGTTCCTTTAATCTTTTAACCTGAGTTGGAAGCTTGCTGGCGGAAGCCTTTATGTTAATACTCTTGGACATCTTAGCCTTGAGTGTGAGAGTGTGAGTCATTTGGTAGGAAAGAGTGTCCGGGAAGTAGTAGAGTACAGAACGGTGCTTTGTGGACAGATTCCTTGCCAATTGGTTATCTGTGTGGACATTGAGCTTCTGTGTCTCCTGTGGTTGGGGATGCTTTTGTGAGTGCTGTTATCCAATTGGCTGGGAACTGTTAAATAGCAGCCATCAATTACACAGTTGTTTTGAATTGTCTAAGGATTTATCATGGGAGGGATGGTCATTGAAAACACTAACATGTTTTGGTAGGTCTTCCCTCTTCTTTTCCTGTATTCTGACAACTAGGACAGCATTCTGTTGTTGACACTTAGTGGACCTGCCGTGCTGGAGCTGACTCTGCACAGTGTAAAACGCGAGGTTGGCAGTCTTGCAAGATAGAGCAAGAAGCAGCTTCGAGAAGAGTTCTTGCCCCAAATTACCTGCTAAAAATAAATCAGAGCTGCTCTAGCCCAAAACTGATACAGCATACAAGGATTCTTTGGATTGGAATGTGGTTTGGCTTAACAGATCAAGAGGCAACTGAAATTTTTGCAAGGACTTCTGTTCTTTGGGAGTTGTGAATAAAGAAATAGAGTGAGAATGTACAGAAACTACTAGATAGGCATCAGGCTACTCATTGTTACCCCAGCTTTTTCATGAATTTTCTCTGTGATCTCTTAAAATAAGTCTGAAACTAGTAGTTCTCACAATTACAAAATCTGAGTTGTATTTAAAATACTGGGCAGGCAGAAAAGGAAGAGTAGTCCTCATCAGCAGATCTGCTGCCACATCAAGCGTCGTATGTGATAGTGTGGGAGAGGGTAGGCGATGATAAAAAGTACTTGCCTGGAACCCCAGTAAAGATGAAAGAAGATAACTGACTTTACCATATTACACTCTGAGCTTCTTTCACACTCTGTGCCACACTCCACTGCCCTCCACAATAATAGCAAATAAAAATTTTAAAAGTTTAATGTTAATCTGAAAATTCAGACTCTACCTTTCCAGGAAAGAGCTTTCACTCCTTCCAAAGCTCCCTTTAGCACCAAGTTGTTGCCATTATTGATGGTAAGGGTGGTTCACTACAGAAAAGGAGACACATCTCTGTCACCAAAGTGTAGTATTATCTTCCTCCTATATGTACTTCCTTTTCGGCAAAACTTAACAATGAAATCAAACTTTAATCTCTGCATTCAGTATCACAGGACCACAGTGTTTGCTCTGATGATTCCCCTGTAATACTTTCTTCCATAGCAGAGGAGTTCAGGTACTCCAGGATTGTTTCCAACCCAACCTCAGAAGATGAGAGCTTTGTTTCATAACAGCTTCTGTGTAGTTTTTGAAGTTCAAAATTCTAAGTTGTATTAGATATCAGCCATAAGTTATCAATCAGTTGAGAGGAGTTTGAGTTTTAGTTATATTTATTTTCTTCTTGATGGAACAGAATTACCACCTCCTTTTTAGAGGTGATGGAATTACTGAGGAACTTGATCCGGAGGTCTGAGATCCCCTGTTCTGTAAGACTGCAGGGGCTCTGGGAAACACTCTATACATAGCACCTGGTAAGGAAACTTTAGTTCAGGGAATGGGTTTTCCAATGCATCATTCGCTACGATAGAAATTAGTATGGAGGGATATTTACAAATGTATATGTTACTTTTTTTTTAAAATTCTATGTCTGGTGCTAATATTTGAGGGAATAAGAGAGCTTACATACTGCTTGATAATTGAATTATTAGTTAAAAATCATATTTTTTCTAATTTACAAACAAGTATATGTCCAATGTGGAATATTTAGAGATCATAACAGAGATTGTTTCATTCTTGAAATCAATGTGTGGAATAATACTGTTTTCATTTAATCACTGCTTGAATAGCAAAATAGATGAAAATTGATATAATTTGACATCAGTGAAAAAATATCAGATCCTTTTCATTTAGTTTGTATGATTAATAGTATTATATTTAAGGTAAAATGAACATCTCTAAACACCAACAGAACACTCATCTAAAAGATGTTTGATAAAAATGCTTATGTTTTAATCTGGGAAATGACAGAGAGGACTTAAAAGGACATCTCAAATTCATGTGATTTTAGGAAAAATGTTAGGACTTTTCCATGGATCTAATGATCTTCAGACCACTTATGTTCTGCTAAGACAGGTAGGTTGAAAGCTTTGTGACGTGTTTGCATTCTGACTCCTCTTGGACAATGACAATGAAAGTGTGTGCCTTAGTGTGCTGATGGTGAAGATGAAATGAGATAATGATGTTAACTGCTTTGCAGCAGGACCACATACTTCAGAAGAGTCCTAAGTCATTTCTGTTATTGCCTTTGCAGTAGTGGGGATACCTAGAGTGACTGTTGTTTTCCTCTCATCTTTTCTGGGGTCCTCTAATATACCTCCTAGACTCAGAATGTGAACCTCACCAGCCATACCTATGCAAGACCTCATGCTCTACTTACTTTTCCTGAATCTTCATTTAAACAGGATCCCCAATGATCTATACATTAAAGAGCTATTTGAAGTAAAGGATGTTTTATTATAAGAGATATGGGTAGTGGGAAAATGTGTTTTTGTTCCTTTTTGTTTTATTTTGCTTTCTGAAACTGGTCTTGCTATTTAGCTCAGGTTGCTCTTGAACTTGTGATCCTCCTGCCCCAGCCTCCCTAGTGCTGAGATTATACTTGTGCATCACCACACCCAGCTCTTTGGCTCTCTTTTTCTAAGCTCTCACTTTCAAATATGTAGTGTTGGATAATTATAGGAAGCTGTAATCTGCTGCTCAGTAGAGTGTTCCTCAAGTGTTAAGTGTATGGTCCAAAGCTTCGGTTTATGTATGCATTTTTTTCTAATATCTAATTGTCCTATCATTTACTGAAAAATGATATTGAAGTGTCTGAGTCTGATTATGGGTTTATCCATATTATCTTTGCAGTGCTATCTGGTTTGGCTTCATACATTTTTGAAGGTATGTTTTCAGATGCATAAAATTTGAAATTGTTATTTTTGAATAATGAATTGACTCCTTTGTCATTGTGCAACAGCCTTATTTATCCCAAAGGATATTCCTGGCACTGAAACATACATTTTCTAAGATTTATTGACCTACTTTAGCTTCTTTTGAGTAGTGTTAGCATGGTAAATCTTTTTCTATCCTATAATTTCTTAAACAGTTCTATCTTAATATTTAAACTACACTTCTTATAGTCAACACGTAGGCAAATCAGTGTATTATCATTGGCCATTTCAGAATTATGTCACTGTGTTTGTGTGGACCTGTTTTTCAAGCTTTGTGTTCTGTTTAATTTGTGTTTATTTCTTCACCAATCCAATAGATAACTGGCTTTATGGCAAATACTGTAATCCTATAATACAAATCCTTCAGCTTTACTCTTCCTTTGCAGAATTGTTTTGGCTATTCTTACTATTTGTATTAAATTAGTATCAGCTTGTTGATACCTTTAAAAAGCTTGGTAAGATTGTAATTTGATTGTAGGTTTTATATATATAACATACACACACACACACACACACACACACACACACACACACACAATCTGTATCACTCCACCTCTTCAAAAACAATCAAACAGGATTTTCAAGATATTAGTCAGGCCTATGAAAGAGAAAAATCTTATATATTTTTTAAGTTGTCTTTGAAAACTACTTAAAGACTTACATAGACATGTTAGGAATTACAGATCATCGTAGTATGTTATATCATAATAATATATTTTAAAAACTATTCATCTCTAGTTTTAGTTTAAAAAATAGTTCATAAATGCTGTCTTAGTCACTTTTCTATTGTTGTGAAGAGACACCATGATCAAGGCAACTCTTATGAAAAAAAAGCATTTAATTGGGGGCTTGCTTATAGTTAAAGTTTTAGAGACTTTGTCCATTATTGTTATGGTGGGAGTGTGGTGGCAGGCAGGCCTTGGTGCTAGAAAAGTAGCTGAAAGCTACATCCTGATCAGCAAGCAGATAGAGAGCCTAGGCCTAGAGCTCTGAAACCTGAAAGCCTACCCCCATTGATATACTTCCTCCAACTAGGCCACACCTCCTAATCCTTCTAAACTTTTCAAACACTTCAACTCCCTAGAGACTAAGTATCAAATATATGAGCCGTATAATGGCATTCTTATTCAAATTACTACAAATGCCAAACTTTATTCTGCTCTAGATGACTTATTCTACTTTTGATACCTCATAAACACTAATAAAAAGTAATTGCATTTTCTAACAAAAATGAAACTGAAGATACCTATTATATAAACTTTAACAATTTCATTTTGGTTAAGAATATAAACCATTATTGTAGTTTACCTATGTTTATAACTTAGATATCTAAGCTGCCATATGTTTTCTATGTTTTAGATACACTTGCTAAGCTGTCATTTGTAACATGAATTGCTAAATGCTATTATTAATTTAAAAAAAAAACAGAGCCAGATATTGGGGTTAAAACTTGAGAAATAAGAGGAATAGGAAAAGCCATGCCAACCTCACCTTACCAGCCCTCAGTCTCCAAAGAGACCAACTTCCTGTATACCCACGCCTATATGCCTTTCTGTTCTGCCATCTCATTTCCACTCTTTGCTCAGCTACATCACTTTCTGTCTCTCTGTAGAGACCTCCAGACCTTTATGGTTAACTGGTGCTGGAATTTAAGGTATGTACCACCATGCCTGGCTCTGTTCCCAGGGTGGCCTTAAACTCAGAGAGATCGGGATGTATCTCTGCCTTCCGAATGCTAGGATTAAAGATGTGTGCTACCATTTGCCTGACTTCTATGTTTAATACAGCGGCTGTTTTTTTCCCTCTGTTCCCCAGATAAGCTTTATTGGGGTACACATAAAATATCACCACAGTCATTTTAAAGTTAGCTTTTAAATTTTTTACTAAATTTTGTAATAACTAATAATGTTTAAATTATGTATAAAAGTTTTCTTTAAAAATGGATAAAACTTTAACAAAGCTAAAAATGATATAAAGACTTTAAAATTTTATAAGGTTAATTCAGTATCTTGAAATAAAATTAATGTTTAACTTTCTACAATTGTACTTTCACAAGCATTTATTTGTACTTAAAAATGTTTACCAAAACCCCCCTTAGAACAATATTTGATTATAATTGAAGTTCTATAGATAATTTGACATTTTTTAAATAGTCAGTTAATTTTCTGAAGACAAGGATGGATTTCTTTTTCTTTTCATAATCTGTATCCTTTTCTTGTTGTACTTATGAGAACTTGCAATACAAGGGTGAATGAAATTAGTCCATCACCACTTTCTTTTGTACTTTAATAGGAAATTAATTAGTTTCTTGGCATTACCTGTGATTTTAACTGCTTTACCTAGATGTCCTTTATTAACTTTCAATAAAATTGAACATTCCTATGATACCAAAGTTTAGGAGAGTTTCTTTTCTGACTTGCTGATAGTTATTCTTTTTTTTTTTTTCCAATCACAGAGGAATATTGAGTTTTGCTAAAAAGCTTTTTCACTGTCAATTGATATGATTGTATCAATTGGTTTTGCTTGTTTAGTTTAGTAATATATTGTTAAATTAAGAGATCTCTTAATATTCAGTTTTATATTCCTGAACTTACCCTTACTTGATGTGATATATTATCCATTTATATGTTGCTGGATTTTGTTAATTTTTGCCTTAAAAGATGTATTATCCTGAAGTTTTCCTTCTTTCATAATGGTTGTCTGATTTTGTACCAGTGTAATGCTGGCCTTGAAAAATGTTTGGGGAAGTATTTCCCTCTTTTATACTTTTGGTAAGAGTTTGTGTATAATTACTTTTCTGGCTATAGGATGGTTTTTAAAAAGAATATTTTTTATTAATTCTTTGAGTATTTCTCTACAATGTATTTTAATCATATTCATTTCCCCTTCTGTATCTCCTATATTCATCTCCACCTTCCTACCCACCCAACTTTATGTTCTGTTTTTAACCTATATGTCCCAAATACTCTTGGGAGTGGAACTTGCCCTAGAGAGCAGTAGACCTCCGCCATGTGGGTGTCTGTATTAATTGCTATATACTATAAAAGCTTCTCTGATTAAAGGCTCATTAGTATAGGATGAATTTGAGCCCTTTCTCTTAAATTTTACTTAAAATTTATAAATGAAATTATAGACCCTAGAATATGTTTACCCTCCTTTCAGATGGAAATGTGGTGATATTTTGTGTATGCTCTAACAAATAAAGCTTTCCTGAAGATCAGAGGACAAAGCCAGCCACTATTTAGCCTTAGAGGTCAGGCAGTGGTGGCACACACCTTTAATCTCAGCACTTGGAATCTCATGCCTTTGCTCCCAGTACTTGGGTGGCACACATGCCTTTAATGCCAACACTAGGGAGGTTGAGACAGGAAGTGATGGCTAGGCAGAGAAAGGAATATAAGGCAGGAGGAGACAGGAGCTCAGTCCTTTTGACTGAGGAGTTGGTGAGGTGAGAGGTGGCTGTGGCTTGTTTGTCTCTGATCTTTTAGCATTTACCCTGATATCTGGCTCCAGGTTTTTATTAAGACCTATTAGGATTCGTACTACATCTGGCGCCCAACATTGAGTATGAATTCATGAAAAAGCTTCTTGCCTGTGGCTTTGCAGCCATTGGCTAAGACTGGAAATTTAGGTGGCTTGAGTCACTACCCCACTGGCTAGATTTTCCTTTACTTCCTCAAGCCTTCTGAGAGAGTCTAGGATTTTTTTCTGTTGCAGCAGCAGACTCCAAAAGCTACAGTAGTCAGCCGCTTTCGCATATTCCCCCATGCAGACGGCTGGCTCTTTGGCTTCTTCCCTCTCCAGGTGGGTTGTAGCTTTCACTAGACCCCCTCCTTGGGCTGCTGCCATACTAGGCAGCTGCCTCACGTCACTGTCATTTGAATTGTCATTGTCAGCAGATTTGCTGAGTCAATTGGAATTTCTTAAAGGGGGGAATTATTTTTTAAAAGTGTTTTTTCCTACATTAAAAATTGGGAAACATTATTATAATGGAGGGAGTTAGGTTATTGTTTATTAATATACCAGACTGTTTGAAAAGGTAGCAATTAAATGAGAAGATAATTAATGTAGATGGGATTTAAATAATGTCAATTATAAATATTATGGTTGATCATTTTTGTTTTATCATTTAAAAAGTTGGTTAATGTGAATGCCAAGATAAAAGGCTAAAAAAAAAAAAAAACCTTATTAAAACAGATCATAGAGCTATTCAGACCCAGACAGAGGAATTTAAGGGAGAACCAGTCAGTATTGCATTTTAAGGTTACGGAGAAACATCCTATCAAACAGCCAATCTTAATTTATCCAGTAACTTTACAGAAACTGCCAAATGCTACATATCCCCCAGACTGTAAGAGCTGAATGGACTCCTCTGCAAATATTAAATTTAAGAAGATTCAAAGAAGCAATAGTCTCATATGGTATGCATTCACCTTTTGTGAAGCAGATGTTAAACTCATGGTCAACTTGTAGACTGGAGAGAGTTCTTTACAGCATTTTTGGAGGCGGGTCCTCAATTAAAATGGACAATTACAGTGGTAGAAAGGAGAGGCTAAGATCATTGATCAACAAAGTAGGGCTAGTGGTATGGAAATCTCCTAAAACCAACTTCTTGGGAGAGGGAGATTATGCTAATGTACAAAAGCAGTCCTTATATGGTGACCACACTCTGGCTTTATGCCACACAGCAGCCTTGAATGCCTGGCACAGAACTGAAAAATTAGGAAAGAAAATTGAGTCATTTACTAAAATTATACAAGGCCTAAAAGAAACCTTCACTGATTTCTTACAAAGATTGACTTCAGCAATAAATAGAATGATACCAAATTGAGAAGCTAGACAAATGGTAACTAAATGTCTAGCTTTTGAAAATGCTAATACACAATGCAAAGGGTAATTAGGCCATTAAAGGCAAGATCCTCACCATTGGAGGATGGATCCATGATACAATCAATGTTGACTGTCATAACCATAATGATTCTTGGATAGGAGAAGTGATTTCCAGAGGTATGAAGAAAAATTAAAATGTTAGGTATTTCAGTTGGAGTAAGCAAGGTCACCTAAAAGGGGATTGCAAACAAGGCGTTCCTAGAAACAATGTTTTTGCCACGAGTAATCCCAACAGAACTCCCCTCCTTTCTGGATTATGCAGAAGGTATGGCAACAACAGGCATTGAACTAATGAATGTAAATCAACAATAGACAGACAAGGTAATCCTTTGCTATCTGAAAAGACCTTGGGGCCTCTCTCGTGCCCCAAGTCAGTTGTTTCAGTTCAGTTGTTTGCTGTCATCATGGAGGAAACTCCTTCTGAGAGCAACTAAAGAATCTAATGCCTATTGTAAGGAACCATACTGCTCTGGTTGATAGAACAGCTGTAGGAGAGAGAGAACGAAGAATTCAGGAGAAACCATAAAATGAACATTTTGGCAAGTTCTATAAATGAACAAAAAGAAAAATTAAAAATACAAATAAATGATATTGCCATTGAAGGTCTTTTAGACACTGGTGCAGATGTAACAATAATTGCACCAGAATATTGGCATCAAAATTGGTCTCTTCAGGAGGTTAATGTTCAGTTTTTAGAGATTGGAGCATTATCTCAGGTAAAACAAAGCATGGGATGGGTTGAATGTAGAGGTCCAGAAGGAGGGAGGAAAATAAATCCATATGTGGCTAACATTGCAATGAATTTATGGGGATGTGATTTGTTATAGCAATGGAATACCCAGATTAACAATGCTCCAGTCTCAGAAACAAACCATAAACTAACATATGTTTCTGGGAAAAATATTAGAAGATATTGTAAATAACAGTCACTGACCATCCAGATTGTACAAGAACAGGGTACAATAGCTGCTAATCTTTCAAGACACTAACACCCCTACCTTTAAAATGGGTAATTTTAAACCAATTGCTAATGGTTTAGCAATTGTTTTTATCATCAGAGAAATTGCAGGCCTTAGAACAGCTGGTACAGGAGCCATTAAATGCTCAGCATATTTAAGAATCAACCAGTCCTTGGAATTGTACTTGTTATTAAAAAGAACTCTGGATAATGGAGAATGGTAACAGATCTAAGAGCTGTTAATAAGGTGATTCAGCCAATGGGCTCTCTACAGTCTGGAATTCCTTTGCCTTCTCTGTTACATAAAGAATGGCCTCTTACAGTTATTAACTTAAAAGACTGTTCTACACTATTCCTTTAAAGAAAAAGACAGAAAAAAATGCCTTCATGGTACCTACTTATACTAATTCTCAGCTTGTTAAGAGATATCAGTGGAAGCTTCTCTCACAGGGAATGTTAAATAGCCCCACCCTGTGCCACTGTTTTATTGGGCAGTCATTGGAAATGCTGTGTAAGCAAGTCCCTCAATCTAGAGTTTACCTTTACATGGATGGCATTTTACTAGCTGATTCAAATGTAGATACTTTAGAAAGAATGTTAATGTTTGAAGAAATACAGAATATTTTTCCTTGTTGGGGATTACAAATTGCTCCTGAAATAATACAAAGAGGAGATTCTATTAATTATTTAGGATATAAAATAGGTCTACAGTAAATTAGACCACAAAAGGTACAAATTAGGAAAGACCATGTTTGGACTCTTAATGACTTTCAAGATTGCTAGGAGAGACATTTCCTATCTATGGCCTGTATTGGAGTAGAAAATCAAGAGCTGATTAATTTGTTCAAAACTTTAAATGCTGACAAGGACTTAAATAGTCCAAGAAAATTATCAGCTGATGCTGAGAGAGAATTTACTTTGGTTGAAAAGAAATTACAGGATGCACATGTGGATCATTTGGATCCAGAGCTTGATTGCATTCTGGTTATTTTACTCTCTAAGCACTCTCCTACAGGAATTTTAATGCAGAGGGAAGATACTATCTTAGAATGGATCTTTTTACCATATAAACACAGGAAAATATTAAAATTTATGTGGAAAAAGTCTCTGAATTGATTCTAAAAGGAAAATTGAGACTCCATCATTTAGCATGAATAGACCCAGCAGAAATTGTACTACCTTTTACTAATGATGAAATTGACAAATTATGGGCAGAAAGTGAACCTTGGCAGAGAGCTTGCAATTATTATTATTTGTTGCTGGAGGGCTTCTCTCCAGGTTCCCCAAGCCCCCGAAGTCCCACAATCCACTTATAAAATAATCACTCAGACGCTTATATCACTTATAAACTGTATGGCCATGGCAGGCTTCTTGCTAACTGTCCTTATAGCTTAAATTAATCCATTTCCATAAATCTATGCCTTGCCACGTGGCTGGTGGCTTACCGGCATCTTCACATGCTGCTGGTCATGGCAGTGGCTGTAGTGTCTCTCCGCCCCAGCCTTCTGCTTTCCTGTTCTTTTTTTTCTCCTCTCTGTTAGTCCCGCCTATACATCCTGCCTAGCCACGACCAATCAGGTTTTATTTATTGACCAATCAGAGCAACTTGACATACAGACCATCCCCCAGCACAGCCAAGTGCAGACCATCTCAGACACCTGCACTCAGGCCCATGGTCCTAATCATCCTCTATGTGGACCTGCTGGGTAAAGCCACGAGGAACCCAAGAAGGGCTCCCACAGGACATATAGAACATCCCACAGCAATTATTATTATTTTTTTTTTTTGGAAAAGTTAACAAATATCCCCAAAGCAAGGGAATTCAATTTATAAAGAGAACTAACTGGATCCTTCTTCGCATTTATGGGGAACACCAATATCTGGAGCCCCTACATTATATACTGATGCAAACAATCAGGAAAGGCAGGGTACATGTCAGAAAATTTAAGTAAAGTGGCTCAAAGCCCTTATGATTCTATCCAAAAGTCATAATTATATCTTATTCTGATGATATTAATAGATTTTACATAACCTCTTAACATAGTTACTCACTCTCAGTATGCATAAAGAGTTGTTTTACACATTGAAACTGCTGAATTTATTTCTGATGAGTCAGAATTAACTTTGTTGTTTATTCAGTTACAAGAAATAATCAGCCGGGCGTTGGTGGCGCACGCCTTTAATCCCAGCACTCGGGAGGCAGAGCCAGGCGGATCTCTGTGAGTTCGAGGCCAGCCTGGGCTACCAAGTGAGCTCCAGGAAAGGCACAAAGCTATACAGAGAAACCCTGTCTCAAAAAACCAAGAAAAAAAAAAAAAGAAAATAAATAATCAGGAATAGGAATTATCCCTTATATATAACACACATCCAATCCCACATATGGGTCTGCCAGGCCCTCTAGCACAATGTAATGAAGAAATTGATCAACTGTTGATAGGAAATGTGCTGGAGGCCTCAGAATTTTATAAAAAAATCATCATGTCTATAGCAAGGGTTTGAAAAAACATTTTTCCATGACTTGGCAACAAGCCAAGGAAATTATAAGGAAAGTCCTACTTGTTCTTTATAAAACCAAACTCCACTACCTGCAAGAAGTAACCCAAAGGATACTCAGAGGAATAAAATATGGTAAGTGGATGTGATTCATTTTGTAGAATTTGGAAAATTAAAATATGTGCAGCACACCATTGATACCTACTCAGCAGTTCAATGGGAAACTTCTTTGAGTTCTGAATAGGCTGAGTCTGTAGTCACTGATTTGCTAGAAGTTATGGCCATCCTGGGTATACCTGAACAAATTAAGACTGACAATGCTCCAGCATATGTCTCTGGTAAAATGAAACAGCTTTTTGCAATATAATTAAAATTAAATATGCTGTTCAATATAAAGCACATTACAGTTATACCACACAGTCCTACAGGGCAAGCAGTTATAGAAAGATCAAATCAAACTCTAAAGGATATGCTAAATAAACAGAAAGGGTGATTAAAAACCCTCAGAAATAGATTACATAATGCTTTATTAATTTTGAAGTTTCTCAATGCTAGTGAGAAAGGACCAAGAGCTTCGGAGTTACATTGAATAATAGAAGAAGTACAGAATTAAATCAGCCTGTATACTTTATGATGTGCTGATCTCAGAATGTACACTAGGATATGTCTTACTTTGAGGAGGAGGTTTTGTTTCCTCAGGAGGAGAAAAGCTACGGATACCATCAAAATTGGTAAAGGTTCGATTTGAACAAGAGAGACTTCTTAATTAGAAGAAGTTATAGCTCTTCAGCCGGCATTACCATTCAATATAAACTCATTTGATCAGATATAACTTGCCATAAGAGAACCTTCCCAAAGTTAGGGTTGGGGAAGGTTTTTCTTTTTGTTTTTCAGAATAAAGGTATCCACCTAAGGTATTTGAAGACCACTGGACAAATGAGACATCTGAAGAAAAAGGACAAATCAAAAAAAAAAAAAAAAGAAAAGTCCCAAGAAAAAGAGTAAATTGGCCTATTGGTATATCACATCTTCAACAGGGTAAAATTTCATAAATCTTTCTATATGTTTGTTTCTGCTTTTGTCTATAGACACATAATGCAAATGGTCTTTTTGTAGTCCCAGTCCAATAAAAAATTAAAGCTGGCTTTGGAGTTGGAGTATGGTTCTCTCCTTCTCTAAACCCAACCATGTTTATTAAAGTAAAATTTAAAATCTCTGTCTCGTATCAGAGGAGCCACTTGTATGGGACAGAAAAAAAACAAAAAATTAGGGACTATTTTATTGCCATTAGTTTCACAATCCTTTGGTTTTTATCTTAACTCTTTAGAACTTTTCTTTAAGTATAAATAGTATCCCAAAACTTATAAGATTAATTAATATATATATTTATATATATATATTTTTATTCATGATATTAATGGTCATATAAAAAACTGACTACTTCTAGAAAAAAGGCTTCATCTAGCTTCCTGTACATGATTTCATGTTTGAGTCTCTTATCATGTAACTAGGAATTTTTTGTAGTCTGGATGTACATAACAAATATTGACCTTTAATCTTTTTGAGATTTGCTGCACATGACATTTAAAATGTTTAAGTTTTCTGCAGTGAACCATGACCAGGCCTTATAGCAACCTTTGAAATCTCCAAAAGGTTGATGTGGCCCCACAACTAGGATTGCACATGGACTATGTTAACTCCACTAATAAACACCACCTCAAGATCAGCTTTGGACTACAAACTGCTCAGGATGATTTTGAGATGGCTAGCTGAGATGATCCACCATCACAGACTGCTGGAGCAAGGACTTGAGATAAGTCCTGTACTTTTGCATTATGCAGAGACTGGACAACAAATG